>NW_006297395.1:1401442-1419113 GCF_000327345.1 Myotis davidii
GGGGGCACAGGCCGGCCTGAGGGACCCCCCCTCCCCCCCCGAGAGCACAAATTTTTGTGCACCGGGCCTCTAGTTTATAAATAAAATTGATAATTGTAAACTAATAAAAATAACAACAAATAGTAACTCAGAAGAAAATTCTTATAAAGCAGAAGCCTTGAGCAGGAAGTCTGGCCTTTCTTCCATCGCTATATACTAAACACTATGTCCCTAAACACACTTACACCTGTTCCTCATTTACATAATATAAGTGACTATGGCACAGTGCAATAGCCAAAGGATGCCCAAAACATAAGAGCATATCATGAATGAGAATACAGCATTCTTACCCTTTCACTTCTCTGGCATCTGCTAAAAGCAACCAATTCAGGTAAAGTAATGCTTTGTCTGTAAGGGATGTATCAATCAAAAGTTTAAGAGAATCAATCAAAAGAGAAAGAGAGAAGGGGTACAAAGAAGGCGAAGTAGAAGTAGCATTTAACTACCTATCAGCATTGCAGGCCCTGTTTTTCTATGCCTCACCCTGCAAAAGTGTCTTAATGAAACTCTCATTTCAACTTATACTTACTGAGATGATCCTAAAAACTGTTACACTGTAATTCAGCAAAAGCATGGCTCTAAATGCAAACCAGACCCTGGAGATAGCAAAAATAAACGAACATCAGTTCTTGCTCTCAAGAAGTCTACTCACTGTCACGTAGGAGGCCAAAGAAAAAAAGGAATACCATCTTCTGTTGACTCTAGGATGCCATCAATTGGAAGATGATTCCAATTACAAAGATTAAAATAAGAAAAATTTTCAAGGTGTCTTAGAATAGGTAAGATACTATAGTTTCCAAGTGGTTAAGTACTAGAGTAGGTTTAGCATAAGCGACTATGGGAGCACAGATGTGAAGGTTCTACTGTCTGACTGCTCTCTCAATAGGTATTTAAGGGGTAAGAGGGCTAAGCAATTCCACAGGTTCTTAATCCTTTAAGTCAATAGGAAACAGAATTCGAAATTTACATATCTTGCCAGGAACAGATTTATTTACAAAATGTAAGACAGACCTTAAAAATAAAAAAATAAACAAAAAAAAATTTTAAGCCAACATAAATTCATAGTGACATTTCACTAACTCCTTTGGGAAACAAAATTCATAGGTAATTTCTTTACTTCTAAGAAATGTAGCTTTTAATCAACAAGAAACTTAGAAGATGAGAGGACTTATCAGTTTTTCCTCTTGATCTTTCTCTACAAAACAAATCACAGCAAAACTTTTAAGTGTACAAAGGGGACAATCATAAAATAAACTACATTCACGTCATTTTCAGAGATAGCCGAAAGAACAAAGCAATCGTTTCCATGTTTTTCCCTTCGGTTAGTATGAAAGCTCTACTTTTAGCACAGGAAAGCCTTGTCTTTACAAACTTAAGGCCACATACATAAAACTTAGAGAATGATTTGTTGAACAAATGAATCACTACCCCAATAAATTTTATTTGGACATTCTCTTCTTTTAACATTAGAGTACCCAAGGATGAGGTGGCACCTGTTCGGTTAGGTGCCCTTATAAGAAAAGCAAAACCCTTCTCTTTTTCAAATATATTTTTATTGATTTCAGAAAGGAAGGGAGAGATAGAAACATCAGCGATGAGAGAATCATTGATCGGCTGCCTCCTGCACACCCCCTACTAGTGGTTGAGCCCGCAATGCGGACATGTGCCCCTGACTGGAATTGAACCCGGGACCCTTTAGTCCACAAGTCAATGCTCTATCCACTGAGCAAAACCAGCTAGGGCACAAAACTCTTCTTTTATAGCAGAACTCCTGTACCCAGTCAAGTGGGGGCACTCATGTGGTCTCCCAGGACAAACTTCCCTGCTGTGGTCACAACAGCAGGAAGCCCAGCTTAGCTGGGCCGTGAAGCAGCTAAGACAGAAGGAATGTTTCCCCAGGAAGACAGACAGTATACAGTAAAGATGACGCAAGCACAGACATTTTATTCTTTCAAAACGCCTTCAGAGAAACATACACTGAGTGGCCAGATTATTATGACCACCTGACGTTTGTAAGCAATTTAACTATAATTTTGCGCTGAAGTTGCTAGAGGGCCAGACCATTATAAACGTCTGAATAGCACAACATACCTAAGTATCATTGCTGATCAAGTTCATCCTATCATGTTGATGGCGTATCCCAATGGAGATGGCTTCTTCCAACAAGGCAATGCGCCATGCCACGGTGGTGCTCGTCTTGTGTAGGAGTGGTTTCAAGAACATGAGGGAGTCTTTACCTTGCTTAAGGTGGCCCCCACAGTCACTAGATCTCAATCCAATTGAGCATTTGTGGGACGAAGTTAAAAGAGCCACCAGGCAGCTGGTTCCACAACCATTAATCTCACAGAACTGGACAGTGCTATTCATCAGGCATGGTGTCAGATTGCTCACATCACCTTTCAACATCTCGTGGAGTCAATACCAAGAAGAATCGCCGCAGTATTGAAGGCAAAAGGGGGCCCAACGAAGTACTGATGGGGTGGTCATAATAATCTGGCCACTCAGTGTATATCGGCCCACCTTGAGTCATGCTTATTGACTTGACAACAATATCTCCATCGAGTTTTACTATGTGCCAGGCACTAAGTCAGTGGTTCTCAACCTTCCTAATGCTGCGACGCTTTAATACAGTTCCTCATGTTGTGGTGACCCCCAACCATAAAATTATTTTTGTTGCTACTTCATAACTATAATTTTGCTACTTTTATGAATCGTAATGTAAATATCTGATATGCAGGATGTATTTTCATTGTTATAAACTGAACATAATTAAAGCATAGTGATTAATCACAAAGACAATATGTAATTATATATGTTTTCCGATGGTCTTAGGCGACCCCTGTGAAAGGGTCGTTCAACCCCCAAAGGAGTAGCAACCCACAGGTTGAGAACTGCTGCACTAAGTGTTTTACACATATCAATTCATTGAAATTTCTCAATTAGTCCTGAAGTAGGTAGATATTCTTATTATTGTCTCCATCTTACAGCTGAAGGAATGGAGACATCGCAGGTTAAGTAATTTGCCCAAAGCTACACAGCAATCAGCGGTGAAATGGAGATTGATTCCAAGCAGTCTGGTTAGATTCTGTGTCCCAAACCACTACCATCATTACACTGTGAGCTACCTTCAGAAAACAAAATAAATGTATTGTCTCTAAAATGTCCAGACCTCAAATCCTTCTCCACACTTAGTCAATCCTGACACTGACTATAAGCTGGCAAGCAGGTAATGTCCTAGGTATGTGAATATGGCCTGTACTACAATGAACATAGACATAAAATATCCAGACTCCCTTCTGCCTTCTAAGAGTACAGATAACTTCAAGAGTACCATACATAATGAAGGACTTCTTTAACGTATCATCAAAATGTCTCATACTCAATGCTCAACTGAAAAAAAGGCCATGATTCTACCTACCCAAAAGATTTATGGTAGAGAGATATAAATATCACTTTTATTTTTTCTGAGTACAAAATAATTGTGTGATCAAAACAACAGAAACTTGCATGATAAACTAACAAAAGCAGATGTAAAAGAATTTAACACGACAAGATAAAAGGGGGTTAATGCCGTTCTTTCTACAGATCTCTCTTATAAAGATACTCAGAAGTAAACTGTCAGCCCAAAAGAAAAACAGAACTTACCAGGAAAATGATAAAATAAGGTTACGAAAAAACTAAGTAACTAATTGTAAATATGCTACTTATTTACAATGAACTTAATCAGTATAAAAATGTTTCAAGAATAAGGAGTGGTTCACCAAAAAAGTCAGTGTGAGAAGAACATAAAGATGAGTTAAATAAAGATCTTCCTACACAATTTGTTTGTTTAGTGTAACACTGCCCACCCACAAAAAGCCACATTCACTTGAGGTCATTTTACCTCTTGCTATTTCCTTTGCAGTGAGTCTGCAAAGTAGTGATGCATGGTGTGAGCCTATTCATGAACAGAAAGCAATTGAGTGAAACACAAGCAACCAAACCTCTGGTACCCTGAAAACCACACGAGAGCAAGATCTTTTTTCCCATGTACTAACAGATTATTTTATAGCAGTTTTCTTAAGCAACAATATACCTAGGGTGGCTGCATGTTTGTCTAGAGCAGCGGTTTTCAACCTGTGGGTTGCGACCCCTTTGGTGGTCGAACAACCCTTTCAAGGGGGTTGCCTAAGACCATCCTGCATATCAGGTATTTACATTACGATTCATAACAGTAGCAACATTACAGTTATGAAGTAGCAACGAAAATAATTTTATGGTTGGGTCACAACATGAGGAACTGTATTAAAGGGCCAGAAGGTTGAGAACCACTGGTCTAGAGTCACATGCTCTCTACCAAAAAGAGGTCAATTGACACTGAGACTGTAAATTAATCAAGTCAAAAATGTTAAATAGACTTCTTTAAGCAACTCCCATTTACTATTTGCTCATTTAGCTAATTTTAATCTATAAACAAAATAAAAGCAGTAGAAAGTTTTTCCTATAGCAACTCAGGAGTATTTCAAAGTTAAACCTCAGGCTGGCCCAGAGATTCCCCTTAGTTTTTTGCTGCTTTCAGAAAGGTGTGTAAAAACATTTGCTAAGAATGGCTTAAGATAAAAATGCACAGGGAAGGAACTTTCATGAAAGGCATTACAAATACTGTCAGTTCATATAAAATAGCATCAGTTGGCAATAGTAAAAATACCAAATAATTTAAATGTATTTTAAAAATCATTTTTCAGGACCCTGACAACCAGTTGTAAAAAGAAGTATGATGTTAACATATGGGGAAACTTGGAAATGTGAATTAATCTTCGTAGTCACTTAAGCAACATAATGATAAAAGATAAACGGACTGTAAATAAGTCAATATTGTAAAACCTTTGAGAATGTCCATACCATTTCTCCTGCTATTAGCCTGACTGTTGGCAGCAAATTTTAGGTTTTCTAAATAAATTTCCCTTCATGGAAGGGTGGCAGGATGGTGCAGGAAAATCTACAAGGATGGCATTAAAGTCCCTCATTCTTATGTTTACTCTGAAAAATGATCAAAAAGTGTCAAAATAGCTGAGAAACCTGCACAGGGTGGGGGTGGAGCCCAAATCTGTTGTGTGTTAGTTATTTCCGCCCTGTCTTAGGCACTGCTAGTGCGCATTTATTTGGTCATTCAGGAGTGAGTGGGAGTAGGGCAAGCAAGGGGCTCTCTCTCCACTAAGACTACATTAGCCCACCTGCGACCACTTCAGCCTGTTTGGAGGGATCCTTCTTAATGAGGAAAGTCCCAGATTTAGCTCCCTTTCCACCACCAACCCTTCAGCTTGCTGCTGGCCCAAAGTTCAGTCTCTAATTAAAATTCTGACTCATTCCTGAACTTCTGCCTTTTCTGTGTTTTCTTATGTATAAGTACTCCCTAGTCTCATTTGAGTTCACCCTTATTTAGGGATAGAATAATTAGAAAACCTGCATAGTCCTAGGACCAATAAAAGAGGAAAGATTAAGAAACAAAAGAACCTTGCCACACATACATAAAAACCAGGTCCAGAGCTGTAAAAACCAAATCTATTACAGTTTCAGGGGCAGGTAGTTCCACTACTACACAAATTCTTGCAAAGAACAGAAAAGGAGGAAATACCCCCAAACTCAGAGCCAGTATAACCTAGATACCAAAACTAAACAAGAACATTATGAAAAATGAAAATCACCGGCTAGCTTAAATAACATAGATGCAAAAAAATTAAAAGTCCATAAATAAATATTAGCAAACAGAATTCAACAATAAACAAGAATATACATTTTGACCGGTGTATTCCAGGAATACAGGAATACAAAGACACATAAATCTTTTTGAAAAATTACAGTATAACTCACCATATGAACAGATTAAAGGGAAAATAATATGATCCCAAGATACAGGAAAAACATGAGAAAATCACATTTTCTTCAAAAATTAATAGCAGGACTAAAAGGGAACCAAAAACCTATAGCAAACATATTTTTTTTTTAACAGTGAAACTCTTTAAAATAACAAACAAGAGCTCTGGCCACTTTGCTCAGTGGTTACAGTGTCGGCCTGCCCACAGAAGGGTCGCAGGTTCGATTCCCAATCAAGGGCACCTACCTAGCTTGCAGTCGCTTGCAGTTTCAATACCCGGCACCACACCGGGCACATGCAGGAGGCAACCCAGTCAAGTGTCTCTCTCACATTGATGCCTCTCTCCCTCTTTCTCTTTCTCTCTCTCCCCGCTTCCCTTCCTCCCTCCCTCCCATCTCCTTCCCTCCTGCTCTCTAAAAAAGATCAATGGGAAAAAATATCCTTGGGTAAGGATTAATAAAATAAAATAAAGAACAGCCTTTCTTACTATGTTTATTCAACATTATAATGGAGTTCCTAACCAATGCAATAAGACAAGAAAACAAAATTATATAAGAACTCGAGGCCCGGTGCACAAAATTTGTGTATGGGAGTAGGGGTGGGGAGGTATGTCCCTCAGCCCAGCCTGTACCCTCTCCAGTCTGGGACCTCTCGAGGGATGTCCGACTGCTCAGTGTGGGATAGGGCCTAAATGGGCAGTCAGACATCCCTCTCACAATGCAGGACTGCTGGCTCCCAACCGCTCACCTGCCTGCCTGCCTGATTACCCCTAACCGCTTCTGCCTTCCAGCCTGATCAGCCCCTAACCACTCCCCTGCCAGCATGATCAACACATAACTGCTCCCCTGCTGGCCCGATTGCCCCCAACTGCCCTCCCCTGCCGGCCTGGTCCTCTCTTGATGCCCTCCCATGCAGGCCTGGTTGCCTCCAACTGCCCTCCCGTGCTGACCATCTTGTGGTGGTCATCTTGTATCCACATGGGGGCAGCCATCTTGTGTGTTGGAGTGGTGGTCAATTTGCATATTACTCTTTTATTAGATAGGAGGATTGAAAATAATAAATTATTTGATGATATAGTTATCTACACAGAAAGTCCTACTGAACATACAGAATAAATTACTGGGGGAGTTTTGCAAGGTGTCTGGATAAAAAAAAAATCTACATACCCCCCACAAAGCCATTAAAAAAGTTAAGTCAAATAGAAGATACCATTTACAACAGCCACAGCAAATATACTGTAACTAGGAGCAAATCTAATAAAATATATTTTATACCTTTATGGAAAGAAACTATAAAACTGTAAAAAAAGGCCGAAGGGGGAGATATAGATTTATACACACACACACACACACACACACACACACACACACGAAAGAAATAGCATTCAATGTTCATGGATAAAATTAACAAAATGTTATTTTCTCTTATTTGATACAATTTAAAATAAAAAAAAGCTATTGGGTTTTTCACAGAATTTGTTAAGCTGATTCTAAAATTTATAAGCAAGACAAATACCCAAGAAATTCTTTACAAGAGTAAGCTCCATGAGAATTTTTTATTTCATTCAGTGCTATTTTCCTAGCACCTACACAGGTCCTGGCATATAATAGTAGTAATTATGAAATAAATATTTACTTAATAAAATTTTTGTTGAATGTATCAGTAAAGCTATCCTAACCATTTGTAAGTTGATAGAGTGGAACTGACACAGAAATAGGCAAAAAGATTAATGGGAACAGAAAGCCCAGAAAAACAAATCCACATATATGAAATTTGATACACAAAGAAGCAGAATAGGGGCAGAAAAGACTAGTCAATAAATGATGCTGAAACAATGCTTATGCATGTAGGAAAATGTGAAAATGGGAGGAGGGAATTATAAAGGATCTATCTAGATTTATAAATACAGAATGCATTATCTCTAAAACCTCCCTAGAGAAGTCTAACGAATTCTGATTTTCTAAATATTCAGATGCTATTCTAATTGAGAAAATATATAGTGCTTTCATGGAACAGTAATGCTTAATAATGCAAGTACTTACTAAATATTAGCTATTATTACATGTGAACTGTCGAACTCACCTTGTTGTGAAGCCTTGTTTCACCCACTTCCTAGCCCTTGGAGAGGTGACTTGACTTCTCTGAGCTGCATTTTTCTCATCTACAAAGTGAGCCCACACTACGACTTACTGCCTCAACAAGGTCATTGTCTGGTGGAGTTTTTTTAATCCTTTTAGTTTTATTTTATAATGCCTTTAAGTTTGTAGATTAATTTTTTGAGTTAAGAACCTGAATCTTCAAGAATATAGTATGCTTTTCTATTTATTTAAAATATGCTGTGAACCATGGTAGCATAATTCAGGTTTCCTATGCTGTTTGTACAAGGGGTCTCTTCTTCCACTGTATCTTCTCTTTGGCTTGTAAAATGCTCATTTTTGCATAAAATACTACTGTCCAATTACAGAATGGAGTGGGAGTTGGGGAAGGAGCAACAATTGATCCCATTTTGAGGGAAGATTAAGTGTAGACTTTCACTAGGCTTCTCTCATCTACTTCCTCAAATGTAAGACTTTCTGTCTGGGAATATTATAGAAGAGCACTCAGCAAAACATTGACATATTAGAAGATACAGAATTTACGATCTCATTATTCCATAAACCCAAAAATAGTAGTGAAGGCTTCAACAGAATATGTACAAATCTGAAAATCTGAATAATGCTTTATTTCATAAAAACAGAAATAAGTGACAGCTTAAAACTATATTCACTAGGATGTTATGTAGCTTCTAAAATGCTACTGCTACTATATAATTTCTAACATGTCATATATTAAATGACTGTGCCAGGAAGTATGATATTGTAACTATTTTACATGATAATTAAGTTTTCTGTTAAATAAAAAGTCACAGCACATGTTAGATTAAATTCAACTATACCAGTTGTTGTGATATTAAAACTATTTCAGAGAATATATGCTTTCCATTGCTAATAAAGTTTTGGAAAAGCGTGTGTGTGTGTGTGTGTGTGTGTATTCAACATAAAATTATGAAGTTTCACTGACTTAAATTTGAAAGCTTACCAATGGTAAAAAAAATAAAATAGAATAAATCTATATATATAAAAAGCCAGAGACCATAAAATCCGTAATGACCGGACAACCAGTCGCTACGACACCCACTGTAGCCAGCGAACCCAGCCCCTCCCCCAGGCCAGGTCTACCCCTGATCAGCCTCTCCCACCCTAAATGAGGGGTGGCAGCTGGCCAACCCCCTTGGGGCCCCTCACCCTGGCCAGCCCTGCTCCCCAGTGGGGACCCTCCACCCGGATCTGGGGTCCCCATCAGGGCAGGACAGCCAGCCCCAACCCGTGCACCAGCCCCTCTATCCTATATAATAAAAGGGTAATATGCAAATTGACCCTAAAGGCAGAATGATCAGAACGACTGCTGACCCAGTCACTATGAGGTGCACTGACCACTTCTTGGTTCCTTTCCCCGGCCGCCAGGCTCCGATCGCCTGACGGTGAACAGGGAACTGGGGGTGGGTGGTGGGGGATGCGGGCGGTGCCAAGCCAAGGCCCCCGCCCCACCGGTCGCCCCCCACACAGAGGGAACCCGTGGCGGAGGCGGGGCCAGCAAGCTGGTAGTAACAGCCGACCTCTCAGTCCCTTCTCCTGCCCATCAGACACTGATCACCCTATGAATAAAGGGGAACCAGAGGTGGGGGGGCGGCTGTGGGCAGCCATGGAAGATGGCCCTGATCGCAGGCCAGGCTTAGGGACTGTACCCACACACGAATTTCATGCACTGGGCCTCTAGTAATAACAGTAACAATAGTGGATAAAAGTTCTCCTATACCCTTATTCTAAGTGACATGACACTATCAGAAGTCAAATTCAATTTAGGACATAGTTTCCAGTAAGAGCAAAACATCCTCTACTGGAATGTTAGCGGTGGAAAGGTGAGGACACTCAATCAGCCAAGCAGTTGAAACTCATGCCATTTCTTAAATCATTTACACATTAAACAGAAAAAAACAAACACTGCAAAATCTATTAAGGGTATGATTTTGCTATTCTGTTCTGCTGTGTAACTAGGCATTTACTTGTTAAAAAACAACTCAAATGAAACAGAAATAGCATAAACTAATTAAACCAAATTAAGTCAAAACAACAGGGGTGTTTTAAGACATAATACACATGCACAAATTTATTTTTTATGCTAACATTTTTTTAACAAATTTCATTACAGAAGATATTATACTTAAAATACCACTGAGTATACTCAAAGTGACATGTAAAAATAAAAATAGCCGAATAGAGGGTGGTGAAACCTCAAAACAAGTGCTATAACCACCACAAAAATGCAAAATAAAGGAAGTTGTCTTTAGAGTGAAGAGGGAAAAAAGTCTCATTCTATCTACTAGGTGGGGAGTCCTTACAGAGGGAATCAGTTCCAGGATCCAGCAATTTTCAGCCTTTTTCATCTCATGGTACACATAAACTAATTACTAAATTCAGCGGCACACCAAAAAATACTTTGCTGATCTGAGAAAGTAAATAGGTATAATTTGATTTACAAAGGAAATAGTCATAGTATTTACCTACCCTTTTTGCTCTAATGTGACTTTTTTAAAAATCAGGTGCCTATACTTGTATGTAAGATTTTCTGGTACAGAATTAACCAATCAGACACAACCTTATATGCAACATGACCAGTAAGATACAACTCTATTATATAACCTACATATTTATGGTTCAAGACAGGGCGTTCACACCGATCACCTATTGTTGTGTTGGCTGTTGTCTTTGTTTTTTATATAATCTAAGGAGAAAAAGGTCAGTATACCTGACTCAATGAATAGTCAGGTATTGCATGTTTTAAAAATTCTTGTGGCACACCGGTTGAAAATCACTGCTATGGCCTTCCTAAGTGTTTAAAGAACAAATACAATGTGTCATTACTAACAGTAAAAAAGGCAAGTAGTGTTATGTTAGCTTCAGAAGCATATTTATTTGTACTAGCAAAACTGCCTTTTAATTTGCACTAATCAACTAAGCAAACTAAGTTTGCATTGCTTCAGTGTACAAACGTATACACACACACACACACACACACACACACACACACAATCTAAAACAGCGGTCACCAACTGGTGGTCCGCGAACTACTGGTGGTCCATGAGGTCCGAAAGGTTGGCAACCGCTGATCTCAAAGACCCCAGAAGGATGTAGAAATTATAATTTCACTCCAGGAGAATAACTGGTTATCTTATAAATTCTCACTTGATTTCAGTTGAAAGTCATCAGTAAAATTGCTGCTAGAATTGTGACTATACAAATTCATGCAACATAACGCACACAACATAAATTCCCCTCTACTTAACAAGTTTCTAAATGCTATAGAAAATGTGCAATACATAATTTTAATCTCTTCCAATCAACTCTTTACAGATTTAGATAGACTTCTTACCCACAGCCACAACGCATCAGAGAAAAAATTTCATAAATGAAAACTTTATTTACTCTCCCACTGCAGATAATGAAAAAATAGATGTGGCTCCTTAAAACTAATTGTAAAATAAACTAAAACAAAATAATCATGCTAAAAATTTAGTAGCTTCACTAGAAAAAAAGGCTCAACAAGATTTCTTTTTAAATAAAATCCAACAATGTGGTGCTTAAAAAACACAGCTAACAATATGAGGGTGAGCCAAAAAATGCATCAAATTTAGTCAACAAAGGAAAGCAAGTATGAAAACATCATTACCAAATATGGTAAAGTTTACTTGGCAAGAGCTATAGTGATCATTTAAAATGCCATTATGCAATAAATGGGAACATTATTTAGGCAACAAAAGGATAAATCAATGTAAAAACTATGAGAAATACTGTAAGTTAAGTAAAACCTGCATGTAGTAAAAATATAGCATAGAAAGGCTATAAGTAAAATTAATCAAGATTCAATGTACACAAATCAAATTTTATATTTCAACTGAGGCAAATTCACAACAAAATGAAGATTTCTGGGTCTGGCCACTGTGGCTCAGTAGTTGAGTATTGATGCATAAACCAAGAGGTCACCAGTTTGATTCCAGTTAGTACACATGCCCAGGTTGTGGGCTTGACTCCCAGTAGGTGGCACACAGGAGGCAGCCAAACGATGTTTCTCTTTTATCATGTTTCTATCACTCTCACTCTATCTCTAAAAAAAAAAAATTAATAAAAACAGCATATTTTTAAAAAAATATAAAGATTGGGCTTTGAAAGCCTTCATTTACATGGATGCCTTCTTTTCTCATTTTAAACAAATGTTCATCTGTGTACATAATTCTGTATTCTCTTTTTTAAGGAGGGTCCCCAATATTACATAAACTCTAGGTCCCTTAACACTTGTATATGTCCCTGCCCTAAAGACAACAAACGCATCTTCTCTAATGTCTAAAAATTCCAGATCCCTGGCTATAACGCCAAAAACAAAACAAAACAAAAAAATCAGAAATCAACAGTTAAATTTCAAATATATATTATACTAAACCACTCCAGTGAGGAAAAAATATCTTTTAATTTAGAAAATTAAAGCAGGAATTTAACAAACATCAAAATGACTAATGCAATATTCACAGTTAAAATCATAACTTTGAATGTGCTCATCAAAAAGAGAAAAACAAAGCAATAAATTATATAATTTTGGAAAAACTATTAAATCCAAAGGAAAACAGAACATACTAATTGGTAGCAGCATTCATAATTTAAGAACTGGTACCTGTAGCAGGAGTGGTGGCAGGGCCCATTCTAGAAAATCTAAGTGAATAACACACACCAGGTAGAGGGAGGCTTTGATCATCTTAAAATTCCTTGAAAAAGATGCTATTGACATGTAGTAACACTCAAAAAAATGTTCAGATGATATTTAGTTATTTATTCAAAGGGAAAAGTCTATAACAAAAGTAAGATAATCATACACAGCTATATAATAAAGTTGGAAAGTTTAATGGAAGAAATGTTTTTACACTAAAGTTTATAAAGGAAAAACATGATTATACACAAAGCTGAAATCTCAAGAAGTAGAAAACAAAATCAACAGAAGATAAAATGGACAAAATTGTCTAAAAACTATCAATATTCATATCTGGAATTAATGACAACAATGGTAAATTCTGATTTTTAAATAATATAAAATTTAAAATTCTTCAAGAATGTAAAGATGAACACATTACCTACAACACAAATATGGTTTTGATCACAGGTTTTATGTACCCAGAAAATGGGAACAAGAATCACAACACCCATACAATACAATATAATAAAATAAAAAAGAAACTTATCAGGTAAAATGATAGCATATGCATGTCCTAGGTGTGGAAGAAGAATTCAACATTAACAAATACTAAATAAAAATCCTATATAATAAAAGGCTAATATGCAAATCGACCAGACGGCAGAACTTACGCTCACTATGATGTGCACTCACCACCAGGGGGGCAGACGCTCAATGCAGGAGCTGCCCCTTGTTGGTCAGTGCACTCCCACAGGAGGAGCACCACTGAGCCAGAAGCCAGGCTCATGGCTGGAGAGTGCAACAGCAGTGGCAGGAGCCTCTCTCGCCTCTGCAGCAGCGCTAAGGATGTCCGACTGATGGCTTAGGCCCGCTCCCTGCGCCATCAGTTGGACATCCCCTGAGGGCCCCCAGACTGTGAGAGGGCACAGGCCAGGCTGAGAGACAACCCCTCCTGAGTGCACGAATTTCATGAAGCAGGCCTCTAGTTGTTTAACAAAAATAACAGGATCCATTTCTATAGATGCCTAATAGCATCTGATAAAATTACATTGCTAATAATAGTATTCAATAAAATACTAAAAGGATACTTATTTTACCTAACTTATTCATAAAACTTTTAAGTATTTTATGTAATATAGAAAAAATCAGTAGCAAAATATCTACCGTGTTCATTTTGATTTAACTCTTGTTATTTTAAAAGTTCGAAAGTTTTGGCAAAGCAATACAACTATAAAAATAGGATATAAATATTAAAAGGGAAGAAATGTGTATGATGACAGATGTTAACTAGATTATTGTGATCATTTCACAATATATAAAAATATCAAATTGTTATGTTGTATACCTGAAACTAATACAATGTTATATGTCAATTATACCTCAATATAAATAAACATACAAATAAGTAAGAAACAAACAAAAAGGCAAGGAATAAATATTAACAATGCACATAGGTAACAAAGAACTTGTGTTCTTAATATAAGAATCCTTACCCTTCAATAATACAAATACCCCAATTTTTAAAACAGACAAAGCATTTGAACAAACACTAAAGAAGGTATACAAATATCTAATATGCACGCAAAAAAAACATTCAACATCATCAGTCTGAGAAACAAGGAATATCATGGATGAATCCCCACCAAGAACACTATGTTGGGCAAAAAGATCCCAGACAAAAAGTATATATCTGTATCATTCCAAGATATAAAGTCTGAAACAGGCAAAACTACACTATGGTGACCAAAATCAATATAGTGTTTACCTCTGGGGATTACTGAATGGGAAGGAGCAAAAGGAACCTTCTTCAGGTGACAGAAACGTTCTATATCTTGCTTTTGGTAATGGTTACATAGTTTTCACATATTCATTTGTCTAAACTCATCTAACAATACACTTAAAATAAATTTTATTGTATGTGGTTACTAATAGAGAACAAGAACTTAAACAGGAATAAAATAGAGGCAGAGTGGGAAACTTTTACTTTTTATTTTATAATTTTGCATTGCTTTTATCTTTGCAATAGGTAAAAGGTAAAACTTTTGTACTTTTAGTGAAATGTTCACGTACTTCACTCAGGGTTTCAATCAATTAAAAAAGAAATCACACACACAATAACGCCAAAAAACTAACAATATAAAAATTCTGATCATAGGAAATAAAAGAACTCCAAATCAGATCTTAAGAGAAATTATCTTTTTCTAACCTTTAAGTGATAGAGTAAATATTACTTTGTAGTGTATAATGTGTTTCACCACAAAACAGAGAAACTAACTGAAGTAAATATAAAAGACATATAGAGACTTTTTTAAATAAGAGACTGATAAATGGACAAAAACACAAATAAATCATACCAGAAAAATTGCAACAGTAAAAATAAGAACTCAAACTTCCCTGTATATCATAACAATGAAAACCAAACAACTTTATGGAGTATTTTACATCAACTAGCAAATTTATTTACAACTGTTTTCTAATTATAAAACAATTACCACTGTAGAAAATGTATCTATATATATAAAAGCCTAAGCAACCGAATGACCAGTCGACCGGTTGCTATGATGTGCACTGACCACCATGGGGCAGGCGCTCAACGAAGGAGCTTCCCCCTGGTGGTCAGTGCACACCCACAGCCAACCTCCCATGGCCAGCTGCGGTCCCTCCCCCCCTGCTGGCCAACCTCCCACAGCTCCCCCCCCACCCCCCGCCCCGATCAGCCCTGATCACCAGCCAGGCTGAGCGACCCCACCTGTGCATGAATTTGTGCACCGGGCCTCTAAAATCATTTTTTATAAGCTGCATCGATCTCTGTTACGTCCACTAGAGCAATGACCTATATTTTAATCACTGGCCTCTAGCACAATTAGAGCATGTCACTATTATAAATCATGCCATGATAAATATCTTTGTGTAAAGAGCTTTATGGTTCTTACGCATTTCCTTAGTAAAATCCCTGGAGGTGTACTTATGAAGTCAAAGAATAAAGCTACGCTATTGATAAATACAAAACTGTACTGTAAAAAGCTCTATCCGTTGTATTCCCTTAAGAGTGATCTCAGCCCGGCCAGTGTGCCTCAGTGGCTGAGCCATCAACCCATGAACCATTGTCACCAGGGTTGGATTTAGGGTCGGGGGCACATGCCCGGGTTGTGGGCTCAATCTCAGTAGTGTGGCGTGTTGGAGGCAGCTGGTCAGTGATTCTCTCTCATCATTGATGTTTCTCTCTCTCTTCCCCTCTCTCTTCCTCTTTGAAATCAATAGTCTTCTCTCTGCAATAAAGACGGGATAAATATTTTAAATAATTAGAATTTAAATATTTAAATAATTTAAATATTTAAAATAAATATTTTAAAAATTTAATATAACAGCACTGACATGTTAAAATTCCTTTTAGAATATTACACGTTCACTGACGAACCCAGACACAAAATTAATTAAACCATCCGTGATGTTTACTCTCACCTTTTCCCCGCATACACATGTAAGTGAATCTGTACTGTACATTCTGTTTTATAATCTGCTCCCCCCCGCCCCCGCCACTTAATGAGCATTTCCTTCTTGCCCAATAGGCTCTTAAGATTAATTTTAATGAAATGGACTATTACTTGTTCTTTATTATTGACCATATAGGCTATTTCCATAATTGCATTGTAAGTAACACTGTCACAAATTTTTGTATGTAAATCTTTGCACATATAGCAAATTACTTCATCAGGAAAAAATTCCTTGAAAAATAACTACTGGGTCTGAGTATATGAAATGTAAGACTTAATTCAGCTTGTTGGTTTAAATTTCAGTAGCAGTGTGAGTGTACCCATATCTCCATACCTTTACAACCTTTATCGATTGATAATTTTTTATCGTTTGTTTTATTTTGCTTTTTTTTTTTTGCTACTCAGTGAGGGGTAACAATTTAAAATATTTATAGTATTTTGTGTTTTAACTGTCTGTTCACTCAGTTTCCATTTTTCTTTTAAGGTATAAGAATTGCTTGTATCAGCAAATCTTTAAAAATATATGCAATTCTGATATGCCTGTAATGTAACCAATGAAATTACTAATGGGTCAAACTTTTTTTTTTCACCGATTTTTTTAAAAATATATTTTATTGATTTTTTTACAGAGAGGAAGGGAGAGAGATAGAGAGTTAGAAACATCGATGAGAAACATGGATCAGCTGCCTCCTGCGCATCCCCCACTGGGGATGTGCCCGCAACCCAGGTACATGCCCTTGACCGGAATCGAACCTGGGACCAAACCAGTTTCGGCTTTTTAACCGATTTTTAACGGGAGATGAGAGGAGAGGGAAGAGGAGAGAGGGGAGAGGGGAGAGGGGAGAGGGAGATACCGATTTGTTGTTCCACTTATGTATGCATTCATTGTTTGCTTCTTGTATGTGCCATGACTGGGGATCTAACCCTCAACCCTGACCTATCGAGACAACACCCTAACCAACTGGCCAGGGCTTTGGTAAAAGTTTTTTAAAAAGCATCTATGTACAACTAGATTACTTTGCCTCCTATTTCTAGCTGAGATTCCCATCAAGTTCTTACTTGTTTCTAAAAAGTCTCCTGCATCCATAATCATATGCATATAAATATCTTTTCTACCATTCTGCAGAGGGGGGAGGGGAGGTATTATACCTACCCAGCTTTTAATCCTTCAGTTGTGCTCTAGATTCGATCTCCTCCCATCTTCTCAAAGGTCCCTGCTATTGAAGGTCTCTTCTCTAGTATCTTTCCTATCGTGCCAGATCTTTATCCTCAGCACATAAACAAGAAACCTTCTTTTTTAAATTTGAAAACATTCCCATGCACCCCCAAGCTTTTGCCTTCCTTCTTTCTCATCCATCAATATTTTTCTTGCCCTTCCATTCATTGTAGTTTGGCTTCTACTCACACCATTCTACTAATACTGCTCTCTGTAATCTATCTATTGCCTAATCCAATCTTAACTTTTCACCCTTAGATTACATACCCCTCTGAGACATGTGTCCTGCTG
>NW_006297395.1:1419143-1441596 GCF_000327345.1 Myotis davidii
TCTTCTCTTGTTTTCTGCAATAGCTAACATGGTTTTCCTCTCCAGTTCTCCAGTGGGTTCTTTTCAGTCATCTTGGTCCTTTTCTTCTTTCCTCTTTCTTTTCAATGGCAACCTTTCAGAGTTACATCTTGAGTCAAATGGATAAGCCTCATCTACGCAAACAATCTTCGAGAATCTAGTATTACTTTAGACTCCCAAATCGATCTCTCCACCAAGATTTCTTTCCTACTCTACTCTTCTAGTTACAAGTAGAGATGATACCTGCCCTCACATACTGCCCCTGAAGCATCTCAAACTCAACAGGTACAGAACTAAACTCATTATAAATTACGTTCAATGACATGACTGGCAATGTGAATCAAGAAGAATAAAAATATTAATTCATTTTTAGCTTATAATCTAAAGTCAAGAGAAACAAAAAACTTTGGAGAAAAATATCAATTACAAATTATTTAATATAACCAAAAAAGAAAACTTTAAAAGGATTTTTCCTTCTGGGAAGATGGAGCAGACATACTTTCCCTATTCCTCCTGTTAAGCAAAAAAACTCCTTGTTTGACCCTTATACAGTTGACCCTTGAACAACACAGGATTAAATTGCACAGGTCCACTTATACAGGGAGTTTTTCAATAAATACTAGTATATTACTGTAAATGTAGTTTCTCTTCCTTATAACTGTTAATAACATTTCCCTAGCTTACTTTATTGTAAGAATACAGTACATAATACATATAACACACAAAATATGTGTCAATCGACTGTTTAGGTTATCAATGAGGCTTCCAGTCAACAGTAGATTATTAGTAGTTAAGTTTTTGAAGAATCAAAAGTTATATGCAGAATTTCTAGTGCATGGCGTTGGTGCCACAACCTCTACGTTGTTCAAGGGTCAACTGCATGTAAAACAAACATAAGAAGAATCTGAGTGTTAGAGAGAATGCAGTCAGGCTAATGCTCTGGAACTCAAAGAACAATACCCTGGTAAGTTCCCCAGGTTTTCTTTTTACCTTAAAAATCCCCGAATTGCCCTAACGGTCCAGTGGTCGGCAAACCGCGGCTCACGAACCACATGCGGCTCTTTGGCCCCATGGCATGGGCCACGAAGTTTCAATGGCACTGTACGTGCGTGCCCGCATGTGGTGTTTTGTGGAAGAGCCACACTCAAGGGGCCAGTTTGCCGACCACTGCAACCGGTTTGGCTCAGTGGATAGAGCGTCGGCCTGTGGACTCAGGGTCCCAGGTTCGATTCCGGTCAAGGGCATGTACCTTGGTTGCGGGCACATCCCCAGTAGGGGGTGTGCAGGAGGCAGCTGGTTCATGTTTCTCTCTCATCGTTGTTTCTAACTCTCTATCCCTCTTCCTTCCTCCTCTCTGTAAAAAAAAATCAGTAAAATATGTATTTTTGTTAAAATCCCCGAATTAGCCCTAGTTGGTTTGGCTCAGTGGATAGAGCATTGGCCAGTGGATAGGAGGGTCCCAGGTTCTATTCCAGTCAAGGGCACATGCCCAGGTTGCAGGCTCAATCCCCAGTAGGGGGCGTGCAGGAGGCAGCCGATCAATGATTTTCAATCATCATTGATGTTTCTCTCTCTCCCTGTCCCTTCCGCTCTGAAATCAATAAAAAAATATTTTTTTAAAAAATGCCAAAATGGAGCTAAAAAACACTTGCGACCTGGAAATGCCAACACGCACAAACAAAAAGAACTCCAGCCAAAGTGTGCTCTCCTGGCCAAGGAACCAGGAAAAGGGCAATCCAGAAAGATGGAAAACATAGACCATAACCACTGTACTCCATTAACACATTACAGAAAATAACTGTGGCTCCACCCATACCTCCACCAGCAAAGGTCCAGCAAGCCTAGAAAATTCCACACTCAAGGCTATAAAGAGGGACCCCCAATACTCCATTGGGATGGTGTCAGAAAAGCCCAAGGACTTTAACCCCCACTGGCCAGTAATGAACCTCTCTCTCCCAACACCATCCATGGAGATCATGTAGGGAGCCTGGACTTCTACCCCCAACCCAGTAGTAATAAGGAGTGTCCTCCCACCCCAGACTTCAATGGAGGCTGAGTCGGGAATCTGGACATAAACCTCCCCTGGCAGTAACAAGGCAGCACCTCCACCTCCCTTCTCTTGCCAGAGCATCATCAAAGAGTCCGTTAAAACAGATGGTTTGAGTAAGATCCAGAGCCTCAGAATAAAATATGAAAATGTGCAAGTTCCAATAGAAAATCCAAGAACCAGGAAGATCTCAAACCGAATGACAAAAAAAACCCCACGATGCATAGACACCAACATAGAGATGACAGAGATGTCAGAATCATCTGATGAAGACATTAGAGCAGTCTTGTAAAAATGTTTCAGCAATTACATGCACACTTGAAATAAATGAGGGGAAAAACTCAGCAAAAATATCAAAGTCTCAGCAAACAAATATGCTTAGAAAGAAGCAAACTGGAACTTAAAACCAAAAAATAGAGCTCTGGCTGGTGTGGCTCAGTTGGTTGGGCATTGTCCCATTCACCAGGGTTGCTGGTTTGATTCCCAATCAGGGCACATGCTCAGGTTACAGGCTTGAACCCCGGTGGGGGGCGTGCCAGAGGCAGCTGATTGATGTTATGCTTCAAATCTATGTTTCTCTCTTTTCCCTTCCTCTTGCTCTAAAAATCAATAAACTATTCTTTTTTAAAAACTGAAATAAGTGAAACAAAAAGCTCAGAGAATGATCTCAACAGCAGAACGGAAGGAAAGAAGAAATAATCAATGGACTGCAATATAAAACAACAAAAACTACCCAATCTATAAAAACAGAAACAGACTTTAAAAAAAATGAACAGAGACTCAAGGTCCTGTGGGACTCTAACAAAAGATCTAACATTCATATTATCAGAGTACAGTGGGGCTGAAAAAGTACTTGAAGACATAACAGCTAAAAAATTTCCCAGAGTTGGCAAAACAGAAACCTACACATTCAAGAAGCTGAGCAAAACTAACAAGGAAAAAACCCAAAGAAATCCACACCAAGACACATCATAAACTTCTAAAATTTAAAGACAAAGAAAAAAATCTTGAAGGCAGACAGAAAAAACACCTTACTTCTACAGGAAAAGCAATGAGAATGACAGCAGATTTCTTATTAGAAGCCATGGAGACCAGAAGTGGCATAATTTTTCAGGTGCTGAGCAAAAAGAACTATCAACCCAGAATCCTATACCCCACCCCACCCCCAACAAATAGCCTTAAGGAATGGAGATAAAGGAAATATGAGAGAATTTGTCACCAGTGAATTTACTGCAAAAGAATGGCTAAAGAAGTTCTCTAAACAGAAAGAAAATAATAAAAGAAGAAACCCTGGGAAGGAAGAACAGCAAAATTATGGATAAATATGATGGGCTTTCCTTTTCTTCAATTGTCTAAAGTATGCTTGACAATTGAAGCAAAAATTATAATAATGTCTGATGTGGTTCTATACATCTGTAGAGGAAATACTTAAAATAATTCTATTATAAACGGTAGAGTAAAGGAGCATAACAGGAGGTAACAAATTCACACTTCACTCAAACTAGTAAAATGACAATACCAATAAACTGTGATAGTAGATAGAGATGGTAATAGTACTTGTGAAATTCTAGCTTTTTTGTGGGTGTTCGAGGTATAATATGCTAAAAACCCACAAGTACTATTGCCATCTCCATTAAATTGGTGAGGAAATTAAGGCTCAGAGTTGCAAAAATATGTAGATAATAATAAGTAGTGAATTTGAGCCTCAACCCCATAGTCATCTGGCTCCAAACCTTGTTTGTTTGGGTTTTGTTTGTTTGTTTTTTACTGCATTTAAAAAGTAGTTCTTGGAATTAAAACTTCAAAAATGTGCACAGAGAAAAATATTTTCTGACTAATCTCTAACTGAAATTTAGCATTTTCTTCAATAAACCACTGTAGCAATACTTGTGACTGTTTCCAATAGAAATCACAGATACTTCATATAACAGTGGTTTCAGATCATTCAAAATAGTATTTACATTCAACACAAGTTAAATAGGAAGACTTTTGTTTTTAGTATTTTGATAACTATTAAAGTAACTGGTCTCCTTTTATAATCCTATGTGTTTTATTTTATACATTTAAAAAGCAGTATTCTGAAATCCATAGGCTTCACCAAACTGCCAAAGAGTCCTATATACAAAAAAAAATTTTTTTAAAACCCTGCATTTAGAACATTTTCCAAATTCTCTTCTATAAGACACAGTTTAATGGACCACAGCTTCCATTTGCCACTGGGAACTGGAAGAATGGCTCTGCTTTTGAGAAGACACCAGAGAAAGAAAACCTGCAACAATAAACCATGCCAAAAGCAAAACACAATTTTTCAAAAATCAATACAAGAATCTAGTCCTCAGACAACACTTCAGAATCCATCCAAAAACACCAGGGGCCCCCAATTTGTACCATGAGTTAACTCATAGGTATTCCCCCCAAAAGGGGATAACTCAAACATCTAAAATAAAAAACAAATGTGGCGCCCTCTCTTCCCCCAGATCACACCTGCTGGAACCATCTTTCCAAGTGTACTTTCCTAAGCTCTAACGGCCCTTCATTTGTCTCAGTAAATTGTTTGTCTTTAATTTTTAGAAGTTTAATTATGATGTGCCTTGGTGTGGATTTCTTTGGGTTTTTTCCTTGTTAGTTTCCTTTACTGCTCACTTTTACTATCTCTGTAACTTTCTAAATAAACTTTGTATTATAATTTGAGTTCCTGGCTCTGAATTTTTTATTTGCTGAACTCAAGAACTGAGGTCCAACTTCACTGGTAACAGTTGGCGACATTTTGCCACCAACATCGCAGGTAACACATCAGGCCCCTGAACACCTCAGAAGATTTTTCTCTCCTTATAGAAGAAAAATTGTAAAGTAATTAGACCTATTTGGTATGCTTAAATTACACAGAAAGCTTTGACAACTAAGAAAATAATTAGGTTTGTATTTGTATGTATATGTTATTATTTAATGGATGTTCTAGAGATTATATTAAAAACCAAGGGTCTACAAAGTCCTGATACAATACTCACTTGTAATTCTTGTTATCTTAAAATGTTATAGAAAAGCAAAGTTTTCTGTCAACTGCATTATAAGATCTAAAACTATGTCATAAAATAAAAGAAAGAATTTATCCACCTTCCCTAACCTTCTACC
Source organism: Myotis davidii (assembly GCF_000327345.1). NCBI lineage: Eukaryota > Metazoa > Chordata > Mammalia > Chiroptera > Vespertilionidae > Myotis > Myotis davidii. The sequence continues at coordinate 1,424,341 of NW_006297395.1, forward strand.
TGTTACCCATGCCACCCCACTCACTTCCTCTAAAGCACACATTAGGCTCTATAAATCTAAAGATGCCCTTAAACCACGTTTTCAATAAATTTCTTTACTGGGGAAATTAGCAACATTGTTCTAAGTGTACATTCACATTAAGGAACAAAGAATTCCTTTTCTCTCTCCCATTTAACCTCTCCAAAAATTAGAAGTACCCAAATAAAGGCAAAGCTTTGAGATGAACAACATTTTTTTCTAATACTCTGATCATCCAAACTTGTAAATAAAATTCCTTTCATTCATAAGGCAACCAAAAAGGTAGCACATTTTTAAATAAATAAATAATTCTACCCCCCCCCCACAAACACACACACAAATCAACTCTTGAAGAAAATATTCAGTCCAAAAGTTATCCATTTATATTACAAATGAGTCAATTTTATGACCAAAAAATGTCAACAGTATAGCACAGGACATGTGTCTAATATATGATATTCCAGATTTTCTTTTAATCCTTACTCTTACCTACCTACAACCACATTAGGTGAGTATTCATTTTGCATACCTACAAATAGTATTAAGAATTTTGTGCTGGGAAAAGTTAAAGGTATCACTTCTTCATACAGGAAATGTAAGGCAAAATTAATCATCAGTTCCTGTAACCACCAAGATGAAATCAGATACTGTGCTTTGGAGAAATCTTTAGAAACTGTATAGTAACTTTAAAGCAAATCACAATGCACACACTTATATACACACATTCACACAAAACAGTTTGACTCACAAACTCAAATATGAACTTTTTACTGTAATCAGTATTGTACTCAAGTTTTATTTGTTGTTTGAATAGACAGAGAAAAAAAGTTTCCCACCCTGGAGGAAAACCCCTAAAGAATACACTTGGTTGTGTCAACCAAGTCAAGATACCTTGAACACTAAGTGAGCTAAAAGTCTCCAGTCAATTCAGAGTACACTCGTGTTAACTATATCTCAGGAAACGTTATGAAGAAAAAAATTAAGAGTATGTATACCTCCCTCCCAATTTAGGAAATAAAACATTAGCAATATGATTCTGGGCCCTTATATGTCCCTCAACAATATATTCCACCCTCCCCACCCCAAGAAGTAATCAATACCTAAATTTGGTGTTTGTCATTCTCAATGACAGACACATTTATACAACAGTGATATTTGTAGTATGGATACCTCAGTCTTCTTAAGTATATTTTAGAGAGAAAATGCCATTATTTATCTTTAGCCCCATACTAAGCTTCATCAATCACCATAATTAACAATTTTCATAGAAACGTATCAGGTCAGCAAGTATGTTGCTGATGAAACCTCACTTAGTCTTCCCTCTCTTCCCCCTCCCCTATTCAGTGCTCCAGAATTTTATTCATGAAATGAGTATGTATCTCTTTTCAGTCTCCCTCTACTTAAGTGTTGACATTTTTGTTCCATTTTAACATTCATAATTCTGTAGTAAAAAGAAACTCTATTTTAAGAGTCAGGAAACCAACATAAATCCTAGCTTCACTGTTTACTTGCCATCGGACCTTGGGTAAATCACCTCCTCCCAAGCCCCCATTTCCTCATGTATAGAATGGAAATCACGATGACATGACAATGTCATTCTGCCTTCCAATCATAAAGGGTTGTTGCTGATACAGAAGTCATGTACACAAAAGGTCCCTGAAAACTAAAGTACACACAAATGGAAATCATAAAAGTAAATGCTAGTTATTATAAAAATACTTTTTAAAAAGTTAAAATGTGCCCAAATTAGTTTTTTATAATTCATTTTTAACCTAATGCTTTTACTACAGAACTTAAAATTATTAACAATGTTGAAATAACACTTTACTCGGTCTGTTTATAATGAAAAAAATTCTAAGTAATTTGCTCTAAATTGTACACTAACTCAAGATTCTTACTTCTTTATAAACTCTGTAAAGCCCTCCAAAAGAAATTATACATAAATCATGTTATTCAAGGTACTAAACACTATTGGACTGAATTGTTTTTTTCTCCTCTTCTTTGTTTTAAACAATTTAGAAAACTCTAAGGAATTACAGGATTTATTTCATGACTGTTGAGGGGATGAGTGCCCCACTCGCACCCGTACGTACCCCATCAAAAGGGAAGAATACCACTTTGTCTTCCAGCTTGGGAAGAGGCATTATCTAGATGTGAAAAATATCTTGGCCCAAGTCAAAGTAAGGATAGTTCTCTTACAAGCCAAAGCAATGAAACCTTTATATGTTGTACAAAACGAAGTATAAAGACAGCCTTTTAAAAACCTTATTTAAAAAAAGGTCAAATAAAATACAACAATCTAAATCATTTTTAAGAACACAAACTCATGTGCCATAGGACTTTAGAATCTGAAAGGACCTTCGATAAAATCTATTTCAGCTCCTTCATTTTATAGATGAAAAAACCAAAGTCAAGAAAACATAGACCCTTTACTAAATAGAGAAAATGTAGTAACTGGGGGCTTTTACCCCTAAAGAAAATATTAGTATGAGCAGGCATTCTTTGAGGGCATTAAAAAACATTCTTTGCACAAAATGCAAACTGGAGACAGCAAATGTAACAATAAAGAAGGAAATTAAGAAACAAGGAAGGGAGAATAGAGAGGAGTAGAAGGAAGAGAAAGATATCCAACCCCAAAGGTTCAAAAATAACCAGTTATTAATCTGGTTTCAGTATCTCTACCCACAAGATATAAAGGGAACAATTACTAATTTTTCAGTGTTTAATTAAGTTATCAGATTTACATTATCAGCAATAGGAAAAACATACATGCCCCTTCGTAACATGATGTACTGGAGACTTTTCTTTTGTGCTATTTCTGCCAAAACTACACCATTTGATTCTAATGGAAAGAAAACATCAGATGGCCTGGCCACGTTGGCTCAGCGATTAGACCAGTGATGGCGAACCTATGACACGCGTGCCAGAGGTGACACGCAAACTCATCTTTTTGGTTGATTTTTATTTGTTAAATGGCATTTAAATATATAAAATAAATATCAAAAATATGTCTTTGTTTTATTATGGTTGCAAATATCAAAAAATTTCTAGATGTGACACGGCACCAGAATTAAGTTAGGGTTTTTCAAAATGCTGACACGCCGAGCTCAAAAGGTTCGCCATCACTGGACTAGAGTGTCAGCCTGCTTCCTGGTCAAGGGCATATACCTGAGTAGTAGGTTGGCTCCCAGCCCAGTTGGGCCACATACAGGAAGCAACTAACCAATGTCTATGTCTCTGTCTCTCTCTTCCCCTCCCCTCCTCCCCCCTTCTTCCATTCTCTAAAAATCAATGAAAAGAATATCCTCCAGTGAGGATTAACAACAACAAAAAATTCAGACAACCCAAGTTGTGGGATATTTTTACAAATAACTTTAAGACTAAAAAGACAAGACAAATAAGTGCAACACGCAATCCTGGAATGGATTCTGGACCAAAAATACTTTTTTCTTTTGTTATAAAGGACATTATTGTAACAACTGGTAATGTTTGGATTAAGTTGGATAATAGTTGAAAAACGTACTACGGTTACATAAAAGACTCTTTTTTGATCTTCAAGAAGTAAACACGAAAGCGGCATCACTTCCACAGCTTACTCTCAAAAGGTTTGGAGAAAAACATGCAGAGCACATATGGAAGCACATGGGAGGGGCACCCAGTCCAATCTGGACATCCCCACAGAAAGGCTTGCAGGAAATGAAGAGCCTTATTTACATCCAGAAAGAAGAGTAAGAATTAGTCAGCTAAAAGGGCATACTGGCTAAAGGATGACACAGCTTCAGAGGAATCACCGATGTGTGTTTCACACAGACGGTGACTAAGCGTGATCACACTGCCTTTCTCCAGGACACTGCGTGAGCCAGAATTACACACAGGCATGGGGCAGGATTCCGGGGCTGCCAGATGGGGGAAGAGAAGCAGCCATCACAACAGGGGTGCTGAGAAATGGTCACAGGGAGGCAGGAGGGAGGAAAAAGAGAGGCAAAGGGACACTTTCAAGGAAACTTCACTCCCTCTTCAATCCCAGCTCTCCTAATTTTTCAACTAAATGGAAAATGTTCCATGAACCTAACCATTTTTTAAGAAGAAAAACTTGGCCCTGGCCAGATGTCCAATGGTTAGAGCACCGTCTTCCTGCTATGCCAACACTGCAGGGTCAGGGCAAATACAAGAATCAAACAATGAATGTGTAAACAAGTGGAACAACAAATTGATGTTTCTCTCTCTCCCTGATGCACTCTTCCTCCCCACCCCCACCCCCGGCTCTCTCTCTCTCAAATCAATTTTTTTAAATGCTTTCAAAAGAAAAATTTAGGCAAAGACTTCATTATTAAGGTAGGTAGATAAATATATTAATAAATAAATGTTTAAAATAAAAAATGCTTGGGGGAGGGGTAAGGTAATATATTCCTCTGGCATTTTGTAATCAGAAAATAGGGACTCAAGTCCCATGACAGTCATATTGTGGGATCTTGAGCAACTTAATTAACCTCTCAGCCTCACTTTCACTATCTATAAAAAAGATATAATTGTAAAGATTAAATAAGGCAATGCTCATAAAGATTTTACCATGGTGTCTAAGAAAATGCTCACAGAAAATGCTCAATAGAATTAGTCATTACTGATTCAAAATATTCTTCAGGTTTATATTCCTTAACAAAATAACAAAACTTGAAACCCTTAGTATTATAATTCAGTTACTATATATTACTATATAATTCAGTTACTATATGAGTGATAGGAAAATGAATTGAAGTCCAACCACCCTATCAAAAACACAAACTAAAGCCCTGGCCAGGTGGCTCAGTTGGTTGGAGCATAGTCCTATCCTATTCTCCCTCCCTAAAAATCCATAAAAACATATTACCAGGTGAGGATTTTTAAAAAGCACAAACTAAAGCCTACCTATACAAGCTTTATAATCACACTATTATGGCTTTCCACCTTACAATGCTATTGAAATTAATTAATACAAACTGAAGGTTAAATAAGAAATTTGAAGATGCCAGTTTCTACCCAGATACCAACTAGTTACCTGGGGATATTAAGTCTGTTGCCTTTTTCAATGTTAACCACTTAACTTGTCTTGTATAAATATTTCAAAACTGCAACTTTAATTCACAACAAAAAAGCATAAATATTACAAAGTTTAAATCTATTAACACAATCCATTTTAGCATCATTCCAAATAAATAGCTATTGATGGGGATAAAAGTAAAATCATTAAAGTAATTACCAGGATCCACTTTAATAGACTATTACAAGGGTTTCCATTAAAGAAAAAAAAGGAATGTGGGGTATTTTGTGACAGGCCACTAAGACAGCTGGAACAAAGCTGTTGGAGCAACAGCTGTGTACTATGTACTGTTTGTCTAAAACCACAAACTAAAGTAACCCATGTCAGACAACTTCATTTGACTAACCAGCAGAGTCAATGGCTCCGTCCTGAAACTGCTACAAAGAAATCTAACCAACTACATAATTTGCAATGATTTGAGAAAGGAGGGAAACTAAACAATACATGCCTGTGTCTTTAAATGTAAAATTAAATTGAGAATCACAATCAAGTCTATAACAGAAGTCAAAGTTTTCCACACTATTTTAACACTTGCTAAAATTATGACCAAGGAACTAAACAAGTAATCTCCAAACCCAATATTTGATGAAGTCTGAATTATTAATTTGCAACTTCACCAATTCCTACTCCATTCTTAACTTTCAAATGAATGAAAAGTACTTTGCCATAAAATACTGCAGTGGTTAAGAAAATTTTAACATTAAGTAACTTGATAATTTAAAAATAACTAAATCAAACCAAGTGCTTGGCATGGCAATTCCATGCTAATATCTGAAAATAATAAATTCATATAGTACTCAATTAAACTACTACAATCACTCATGTAAATGTCCACACATCATTAAATTATCAGGTTTACATCTTTATTTTACATTCTTATTTACATTTTTTTATTCCCAAACCCACAAGTCCTTTCTAGCCTTAGGTTCACTCCTTCCTCGGTTAAAGTACCTGCATGAGGTGAATTTCCCTACCTTACTTTAATTGACACATCTCCAGAGGCAAAAGGGACCAAATTAGAAATTTAAGTCATATATCTTTTCCACAGAAATTCTGAAACTTAATGCTGCATTTACCACAAATCTCCCTTTGCAGTTTGACTCGATTACTTGCTTACTGTTCTTTCCCTTTCAGCTAACAAATTACTAGCTGTTGTGACCAACCACATGTCATCATTTAACAAAAAACAAGACATTAAGAGAAAACCCACTAGGAAATAAAACAAAAGTAATGTATCATTAGACCTTACTATTTTAGGCTGTTTTACATTTCCTAAATCAGGATTTTCAGAGAGAGATTAAAATGGGACTATCTTCTCTAAAGTCTATTTTGAATAAAACTGAATGCTATAGATCCAATTGGTAAAACTCTGAAAACTCAACATTCAAATGTGCACATGCCACATGCACATAACCTTTTAATTACAGAGTAACTACAAAATCCAGTTCTTTGTCCTCTTTAGTAACTAGCTGCTATGGAACCATAACAAATACAACTCCTCATTCCAAAGACCTTTTTTTATTTCCTTTTTTTAATTTACTATGTCTTGTTCAAGACCTAACACTTGCCGGGCTGGCGTGGCTCAGTGGTTGACTGTCAACCTATGAACCAGGAGGTCATGGTTCAATTCCCTGTCAGGGACACATGCCCAGGTTATGGGCTCAATCCCCAGTAGCGGGTGTGCAGGAGGCAGCTGATCAATGATTCTCTCTCATCATTGTTATTTCTATCTCCCTCTCGCTCCCTTCCCATCTGAAATCAATAAAAATATACGGCCCTGACCGGTTTGGCTCAGTGGATAGAGCGTCGGCCTGTGGACTGAAAGGTCTCAGGTTTGATTCCGGTCAAGGGCATGTACCTTGGTTGCGGGCACATCCCCAGTGGGAGATGTGCGGGAGGCAGCTGATCGATGTTTCTCTCTCATCGATGTTTCTGACTCTCTATCTCTCTCCCTTCTTCTCTGTAAAAAATCAATAAAATATATTTTTAAAAAAATAAAAATTAAAAAAAATTGGTAAAAAGCACAAGACTTCTTATCAAAGGATACAATGCAAAATCAGTTTTGCCATGCCTTTCTGAAAGGCATGAAGGATACTAGACTTTGTGAAGATGGTAATAAGAAAAGCATTCTGTCCTCTCTAGAATTCCTTTAAAACATATTTTAAAATATAAATTATAGCATATAATATATCTATAGAACTACAGTGAGAAATAGATGGCAATCAATCTCATTTTTTTTAAAAAAAAAGGAGAAAGCAACAACAAAAGTTTATATATGAAATACTTCCACACACTATGCCATATAAAATAACCATACTTAAATTACACGTACACACGCACTCTCTCTGAAGGATTCCATTTGCTTCTAGAATCTAGACCAGTGGTTCTCAACCTTCCTAATGCTGCGACCCTTTAATACAGTTCCTCATATTGTGGTGACCCCCAATTTCATTGTTAAAAATTGAACATAATTAAAGCATAGTGATTAATCACAAAAACAATATGTAATTATATATGTGTTTTCCAATGGTCTTGGGCGACCCCTGTGACAGGGTCGTTCGACCCCCAAAGGGGTCGCGACCCACAGGTTGAGAACCGCTGGTCTAGACCATTCCAAATTTTACACCTACAGCAAGAAAAGCCTTTGCCTGGATCTGCATTTTACAGCTTAACATTCTCTATCTCTATCTCCATCTCCTCTCACCCATGACTCTCCCACTTGCCTTAGTGCAGAAAGCTTAGACTTGAAGGATTAATAAACTTGAAAACTATCCCTTTTAACCATCTCAAATTTATATCTCTCACCCAAAAACCCAAATGTGGCTGAATGTCTTAGCAGATTTAACAGAATTTTACATCTGCTGAGATCCTGCCACTCCGAAAATTGAAGCTTCCTAGTATCAACTCACCCTTTGGCATCAAAAAGAATGGAAATCTCAGTGGCCTGCAATAATTCTAAGGGATGACCAGTTCTTTACTTCAACACCAAGAACAGCTAAGATTACCTGCCAGTGTGGCTTAGTGGTTGAGCACTGACCTATGAACCAGGAGGTCACAGTTTGATTCCTCGTCAGGGCACATGCCCAGGTTGCAGGCTTGATCCCAAGTAGAGGGTATGCAGGAGAAAACTAATCAATGATTCTCTCTCATCACTGATGTTTCTCTCTCTCTCTCTCTCTCTCTCGCTCCTTTCCTCTCTGAAACCAATAAAAATATATTTTAAAAAAGGAACAGTTTAGATAAATTTAAAAAAACATTCTGACACACAAGAAAAAAAAGATCAATACAGAAAGCAAATTTGACAAACTCTCCTAAAATGGATACTGTCTTATCTTTTCATTAGTTAATTTAAGACAATATGGTATAAAGACTTCAGAGAATCAATGCACAAGTAATAGGCATTTCACAAGATAACTGAGAAAATGAATACAAAAACAGAGAGGAAAACTTTCCCTGAGAGGGTTTCATTGTTTCCCAGGGAAAGTTAGTGAACAGAGAAAAACTTCTAGTTCCTTATTAATGTTTCCATTTCCAATGATAAGAGAAGGCTACAAGTATACAGTTAGAAAACCAGTTATTCCTGCAGAATAGAAACTTGAGACCAGCCAAATAAAGGTAAAGCCAGGGAAGGTAAATAAAGTAGTACCTCCACTGTTTTAATACAAAAATGTTGGGACCCAATAATTTTATACCCAGCCAAATAATTATTTAGCATGTAAAAGTAAATATAGTCTTAGAAATCTTCTCAGTAAAACATACTTGAAAGTGTTCTCTGAATCACAATTCATTGTAAAAACTAGCTGTTGAGGAGGACTGCTTGAAAGCATGAAACCAGTTAGAATGATAGAAATGGCAAAAGCAATAACCCTAAATGAGGAAGGGATTCATACCACTGAATATTTTTTTTACTATTATAATAACAAAATAAACTGCAAAAGACAAAAATGCAATCTTTTAAAAATAATTCAGTCACACACTTTTGGTTGCTTTAAATAAGGACACAAAATTTATGAAAGAGGTGGTGGAATTAGAGCAAACATAACTGCTAAATTCCTAATTCTCTGTAACTGGAAAGACTATTATTCTGATTTTCTAATTAAGTGTTTAAGCATTTGAATAGTTTTAATGATTTATGAAGACCAGATTTTATTAGCATAACTGAGTAAAACAAACCCTGCTTATTAATATTATTACCCAAAGCAGCATCACCGATATTACCTTTGATCACTCATTCAAGGTGATAACAGCTAGGTTTCTCTCCTGTGGTTATAATTTCCCCTTAGTAACTAATATTTTATGGGCAGATAGATACTTCAGCTACTCAAAACTTTCAGCCACTAGGGTTTTTGTTTTTGTTTTTTTATACATTTTTATTGATTTTAGAGAGGAAGGGAGGAGAGAGATAGAAACATCAATGATGAGAATCACTGATCCATTGCCTCCTGCACCCTACTGGGGATCCAGCCCACAACCTGGGCATATACCCTGACCAGGAATCAAACCATGACCTCCTGGTTCATAGGTCTATGCTCAACCACTGAGCCACGCCGGCTGGGCCCAGCCACTAGTTTTAACATCCATTTATGATGCATACTGTTATGATTGCCAAATGACTTTCTAATTCCACCATTTCCTCTATGCTCATTAGTCAGAATTCCACCTTAAGAAATTCCCTTCCTTCATTTATTTATCACTATGAAGTCACAGATCCTTACTTTATTTATGGGCAAAAATCAATTACCATCATTTTTTATTTTGATGCTGATATATTGTCCCAGAGTTAACCAATGGGAGTTCTTACAGATTGGCTGTATGTCTTTGACATTCCACCATCATTTCGTCTTTTTAAGCACTTCTTACTTTATGGCACTACAAGATGCTCCACGCTCATCTTCTATTTTTCCCTGCCCCGGCCCTGGGATCAGTCATTTCACCAAGTTTCCTTTTAGTAAAGATTGGTACTCAGAAACCAAGGTCTGGTTCTATCCATTTTCCCTGCTGATGGAGTGCCCATTGTTTCTAAGCCCTCTCAGCAGACAGAGTTGGCAAAAAGATATATGGATGTGTGTATGTATATCCACACACATCTGTTTCTATATCTACCCATATACATTTTAACCATGAGTTCATGCTTCCAACTCCAATCTTCAATTCCAATCAAACATCAGAGTTCTTCTAGGCCTCCCCCTTTCCACATTTATAATTCTTTCTCCAACAGTGGTAAAATGTGGCTTCCATTTTCCACAATTATATTTACTTATTTGCTTAATCCAAGTATAGAAAACTGTCTCAAAATTGCAAACCCATGCTTCTGTGACCAAAAAGAGAAAAGCCTCTAACTAGATAGGGTTCAATGTTTGTTTGGAGGAGGGTTTTTTTGCTCCTTATCCTAAGGACATAGTCCAAATCCAGGTTCAAAAGTTACTTAGTTGTCCCCCCAACACACACACTTCAGTGTGATTATGTTGTTCATTTGAAAAGGTCTGGTTCACTTGTTTCTGTATGTAGTCTACCTTAGGGTGTTTTTTTCTTCATCACTTGATTTTATTGGTGTTTGCTGTTTATATACTGAATATATAAACATGGTTCCAAAAGTCAGAAAGGTCTCAGAAGGGTTGCCACTCCCATTCCCACCTACTTCCTATGGGTAACCAATCTCATTAATTTCTCCTTCCTGTACTGTTTTTGTCCCAATAAATAAATATGTATGTATTTTATTCCCCCTCCTTTTTTACACAAAAGGTAGTATATTATACATACAGTAGATCCTTTTTTTTCACTGAACAATATATCCTGGAAAGTACTCCACATCAGTTCATAGAGAGCTTTCCCATTCTTTATACAGCAGCATATGATGTTCCACTGGGTGAATGTATCATATCTTATTCAACCCCTCTCCTCTGCTGTAGGTTGCTTATAATTAATTTTAATCACAAACAATTCTGTGACCTCATACATGTGTATTTTTATACTGTTGGAAGTGTATCTTCATGAAATTCCTAAATTTGGGATTATTGAGTCAGAAGGTAAACACACATGTAGTCAAATCAAAATGTACCTTATGTCTCCTGATATAATCCACTGAGTAGAAACCATAATTTCTGTGTTATCCCTACCCCCAAAATGCATAACCTGAATCAAACCATAAAGAAGCAACCTCATATTGAGGGAACTCTACAAACAACTAACTTGTATTCTTCAAAAATGTCATTGTTATAAAACACAAAGACTAAAGAACTGTTCCAAATTTAAAGACATGGAAACAATGTACAGCATAATCTGAGATTTTCTTTTGCTATAAAGGGCATTTGGGGGATATTTTGTAAAATTTGAAAAAGTTCTGCATATTTGATTAGCAATATATAATCTAATTTCTGATTTTGGTTATTTACTATGTTTACATAAGTAAATGTCGCTATTTTTAGGAAATCTGCATGGAGTTATTTAAAAATAACAGCATGTCTTCAACTTACACTCAACTAATTCATAAAAAAAACAACAGTGTGTATATATAGGGAGGGAAGGATGAAACAGATATGGTAAATGTTAGCTTTGAGAAAACCTGGGTAAAGTTTTGGGGTTTTTTTTTAAAGCAACACTGGGTGTGATTTTGACATCTGTATACCTATTTCTGGTACTGAACATTTGTTACTTGTAAACAAAGCTCTACCTCTTGAAAGAAAATCACCATATGAGGTGACAAGATAAGTTGGTTTGCAATATTAAGCTAATATATACAAACAACAAATTCTGTGACTATAAAAGTTTTAAAGTAAGACAATGCTATTTACTGCTATGTAACCAATAAACAATCACACTGCTTTCATAAATCACTAAAAATAAAACAAAATTTACAAGGTAACAAGAAACTCAGTCTAATTATATCCCCATTAGCACAATTTAACAACTTATATTTCTTTCCTTCTTTCAGAACCATGCCAAAAATATGTGAATAAATATATAAATCTTTGTCTTTTTTCAAAAAAGCCTGAGAGATATTTCTTTTTGCAAAATAGAAATCAGAGGCCTACCAAGGACATTGCTTTATACTAAAATTCAACCCCACACAGACTTAGTGGCTCTACCCAAAGTAATTCAAGATCAAGGCCTTTCAAGAAGATTCAATGACTATTAACTCCACACTGTCTACTGACCGAGAGAAAGTCTTTTACTCTTTAGCACTTTTCAATAAGGAGGGCACAGAATATCCTACAGTTACTTCTATTTTTCCATACAAAAAAAAAAGAAAGCAAGCAATGTTCATGTAGCATCATCACAAAATCTGTTTCAATTTTAAGAGATCAATTTTATTTTGAAAAAGGAACTTTAATAAATTTTAGAAAAACACAGTACTGGTTTTAAAAAGTCTCTTTCTCTACCCTCCCCCACTTTTAAAGTCACCATGTATTTTCCTAGGTGAATTAAACAGACTACTTTCATTTCAAAACTTGGGAAAGACCCAGGACACTTCTACAACACAGATGGATTAAAAACACCTTCCCAGGAGTTAGCTGCCTGTCAAAAGTGGGGTTCTTTGAACTACTCGGCAGACATGTCCCCACTACACTCCTGCAACTTCTCCATTGCAGAAGGGACACACACACACACACACACACACACACTCGCACACACTCGCACACACCCCATTTGAGCCCAATACTATGCCAGAATAAGAAAAATCCTAGGTTAGAATTTCCTTGTTTCTCCTCTGACAAAAGTAGTCAACCTCTATTAAGAAGACAGTGTTGCCCTGGCCGGTGTAGCTCACTTGGTTCCACGTCAGGGCACAAGTGTTCTTGACAGTTTATAGAAGGGGTGTGTGTGTGTGTGTGTGTGTGTGTGTGTGTGTGTGTGTGTGTTGGGGGCAGAGAGAGAAGGCTGCCAACTGGTGTTTCTCTCTCTCTCCTCTCTCCCTTGCTCTCTCTAAAATCAATAAAAACATTTTTTAAAAAGGAAGAAGACCGTACCTAGCATTTGCCAGCAGAATCACTGCAACTGTTACCAAAATGAGGAGATCTCTAGTATCCACCACCATTGGGAGAGATGTCTTGTTTTTCAATGCTAAGAATTCATTTGTAAATCACTCTGAAAATGTAAAACAGTAATTGCGCTCTAAAAATAAGTCTACAGTATGGTTTCAAATTCACAGATAAAAATAAGTTTAAGTGATTTATAATTGCAGGGTGTCTTCAAGATGTAGCAAGAGAAGAGCAATTCAGGAACCTACACCTTCACACATGGATCAATTAATTGAGAACACAAATACATGAGTCTTGAAGTCTCTTTTAGGATCTGTCCCAGGAAAAAGACATGAAAAAACACTCAGTAAAAGACAAACTTGAGGTGAAAAGCAATGTCTGAGTCAGGTCCAGACTAACAGGTTGTAAGACTGACTAAAACTCAGTATGTGAGAAATCAGCTACCCCCAACATAGCTCAAAATCTGACAAACTGCTGAATAAAAGGATGCTAAACGAAAACCAGGAGCTGGGAAATTCCTCTCTAACCCTGTAAAACATGTTTGGTCTCTTCTCGAAGTTGCTAGATTAGCACTAACTCAAAACCCCAATGATTACTACATTACTTCCTAAAATTAACCCCCAAGTAATAAAAAGAATTTCCCCAATTCAAAATGGGATCCACATTCATCACTTAAGTACCACACAAAGTGAGGGGGGGGATTGGGAGGTTGGGTGGGAAGGGGGAGAAGAGGGTTGAAGACTTAAGAGACCAGATCATGTGTCAAGGAAAAATGAATAAATTACAAATTTTTTATTTTGGAGGAACAAGATACAGAAGTAACAGCAAATAAAACCAGGTAACAATTATTTACTTACTCTGTAGATGGCACTGTGCTAAATGATTTGCATGTTTTATATCATTTTTTCCCCAGAAGTCCTACAGGTTCTACTATTAGTTCCCTTTTCATATAGAGAAACAAACTTGGAGAACCTAAGGAACTTGACCCAAAACACACAGCTAGTTAACTGAGTAAGAAAGGACTTCGAATTTGCAAGATGCAGAGATTTGTTCGACCAAACTCATTATTTAATGAAGAAGCTTGAAAAGATTAGGGAGATTAAGATATCCCCCAGTTTTACCTGAGTAGGGAGGCCTAGAACCCAGATATTAAATGCTCTCTCCAGTTCACTTTGTACAATGTTAAGATCACATGCCAGGGTGGCACGCTCCATCCCCAGTAGAGGGCGTGCAGGAGGCACCGGGTCAATGATTCTCTCTCATCATTGATGTTCCTATCTCTCTCTCCCTCCCTCTTCCTTCCTCTCTGAAATCAATAAAAAAAATCACACAACTATGAACAACAGAAAGGTCACATACACACATATATTCTTAATAACATACTAGTAAAAATTGACATTTTTATCACATTTTATATTCATTTTTAAAGAGTTTTTTGAAAATGCACCTCAATTAAGTAATTGTTGCCTTAATTTCCTAATTTTGCACCTCTTCATACGCCTAGCAGGCAACAAGTAAATCTACAGTTAAAGTCAGGGCTAAAAGCAAAGTTGTTTTTAACTTCTCCACTCCCAAATTTATTATATTTTTTTTCTGCTCAAGATTATAGAAGAAAAAATATATATTGAATCTTATAAAAAAGTTTTTTAATCTCAGGAGTCTTAAAAAATAAATAAAACCAATTTATGCCATCCTGATCTCCTCCGAAGAGAACTGACTTCCGCTTGTTAAGATTATTATCCTTCCGCCGTCTCCTCTCCCTCCAATTACTAATGCTAGACAATCACAGCAGAATGCATTTTAATTTCCCAGGAGTCAGACAATAAATAGCAGCTCTATTAAGTAAAGATGATAGTCATGTTAGCTCCACAATCTATCAATGATCTTATGCCTGTAGCCTTACTGTGTACTAGACACTGTTCTAGTCTTTTGACATATTGTAATTCATTGAATTTTCGTAAGAGTGGTACTTCGTACTTCCTATTTTCCCAGTTTACAGATGGGGAAAGTGAGATAGACTGGTTAAGTAAAATTTGCCTAAGATTACACAGAGCTAACACTCTATCCAGGTGGCCTGGCTGTGTGGCTCAGTTGGTTAGAGCAGTGGTCAGCAAACTGCGGCTCTTGAGCCACATGCGGCTCTTTGGCCCCTTGAGTGTGGCTCTTCCACAAAATACTGACTTCTGCGCATGGGCCACGAAGTTTCAATCACACTGCACATGCGCGCCGGCACGTGGTATTTTGTGGAAGAGCCACACTCAAGGGGCCAAAAAGCCGCATGTGGCTCAAGAGCCGCAGTTTGCCGACCACTGGGTTAGAGCATCGTCCTGTATACCAAAAGGTGACAGGGTTGATTCTGGTAAGGCACATACACAGGTTTCAGGTTTGATCCCAGGCACATATGGGGGGCAACCAACTGATGTTTCTCTTTCTCGCTCTCGCACGCGTTCTCGCGCGTTCTCTCTCTCTCTCTCTCTCTCTCTCTTCTCTCTCTCTCTCTCTTTCTCCTTCCCTCCGAAATTTCCCTCCCTCTAAAAATCAAAAGACAAAAAAAAAGCACACACAAAAAACCACTCTATCCAGGTGGTCTAGCTCCTGACTCTCCAGAAAGTCTCCTCAAAATCGGAACCCATGTTTCTCCATTTCACTGGCCCCAAGTCAGCTGCCTATCACACTCCCCTCCCTGGCTGCCTCCTCTCTCAAAGCTAGCATAACTGCCCATACTCACACAAGACATGTCCTCTCTCCCCACCATCAACTGTACGTTGTACTTTGATAAAAGTACAACGAGACTTTGCCCTGATTCTGGATTCCCTTTGCATTTAAATGTATCCCAGAACTGCACACAAGCTTACATTAGCCATCATTAACCCAAGTACCGTCCATACTACATGCTAGATACAATGCTAAGAAGGTTCCCATAATCTCAAGAATGTGATCAGACCCGTTTTACGGAAGATAAAACTGAGGCTAGGAGAAGCTAAACACATATTTCGGCAATGTTCTCACAGTGAATAAATAACATAGTAGACCAGGTATTCAAGTCGATGAATCAAAGCTCACACTATTTCTCCATGTATAAATGCTTGCCTTCCTCAAGCATACATGGCTCCTCTATTTCTTTTATATCATCTAGAGCACCTAGGTATATTCCTATTCATAAAGGAGGTATTTCTTTAACAAATGAATTCTGGAAAACCATTAGAAAGCCAGCGATTACACTTTCCTAATGGTTTCTAATACTATTTCCAAAAACAAAAGGTTCAATTCCTTAAATAATTCACTTACATTCAGATTCAAATACATTCAAAACCCAAGATTACTCTCACTCCAGGACAACTCTCACACTCCCCTCCTGCCCCATTAACTGAAGCCCCCAAAGAAAGGGTTAGCTATCGATTGTTTTGCTTTGCCATCAGTTTCTTCAAGTCTCTCTTAGCCCTAGGGAAATAGCAACATGACAGCGTCCCCGATTCTGCAGCCTGCTAAACTTAAACCAATCTCACCTCCTAAGTGTCATTTTTTTAACCCACTAATTAGCATACTGTGAATGCTCATTACATAAACATCTTCTCTTCCTGGATACAAAGGTTTAAGCAGCAGTCTTTAATACCTTGAAATAGCATAACGTCAATTCCTGCTCATGTAGTCAAGGTGAAAGGTAATAATCACATTTATGTTTCAATACTCTGTATTTCAATGCCACTATTGTAGCAAATGGGTGAAACGTAAGCGAGAAATAAATATTTCACCAAAGAATCTTAAGAGTACTCACTGATATATACCAAGAATATCTTTGTTACCTGTTATATGGGGGTACTACCTTCGTTTTCTCCCAGCATAAGCCACACCTTTTAGGTTGACAAAAGCAGAGAGATAACTGGGTTTCTCTCTCTCTCTCTCTCTCTTTTTTTAATCCCAAAAAAGATCAGTCGAACCTCTCACCAGAGCAAATCGCAAGAATGAAGAATTCCACCTCCCTTTTCTTTACCATCCCTCACTCTCCGCCTTCAGCTACCAGAGAGGGTGGGGGGTGGGGGAGGCGGTGGTTGGAACAGACACAGAACGCTCCGCTCGGACGGTCGGTCGGTCACCTCCTGGTCTGGCCCATTCCAAACTTCACCTTGGCACGGCCGGGAGCAGGAAGGCACCAGGAATTCCTAGGAAATGGTCTCACCCTCA
>NW_006297395.1:1442525-1453134 GCF_000327345.1 Myotis davidii
GGGCCGGGCCGCGGGGCTGATGCTGCATATGCATGAGGGGGCGGGGCCGGGAGGGGCGGGGCCGCGCGAGATTCCGGAGCTGCCCCAGAGCTGAGACCTCCAAGGCTGCCCTTGTTGAGTGTGTGTGTGTGTGTGTGTGTGTGTGTGTGTGTGGTGTGTGTAAATACAGTATGTGAAAGCATGTGTGAAAAATAGAGCTGTTGTGATCTTAACGCAATTTGTAGGAGAGTAAATATCCTGTTTTAAGAGTACAGATGGTGACGGGATTGAAGAACAGTATGTGTCAGTGATTGAGGATCAGAGCTGTGCCACAGTAATTGTGTGTGATGAACTTGTGGTGGTGACAGCATGTGAGGACTGTGACCGAGATTGAGCATGGGGAATAATAAGTCACAGTGATTGAGCGTGCTTGGGCAAGAGTGAATAGGACAGATTGTGTGTGTGTCAGGAGAGTGTCTTAGTGTCTGTGTTTAGGTGTGAGAAATATATAGTAATGTATCTGAGGAGTATGGGTGGGAGAGATTAGTGTGTACTTATTTGCACGCTACCTACCAGGCACTGTGCTGGAGATCCTTTTCGTGAACAAAACAATGTCCCTGCCCTCAGGGAACTTAGAGTGCAATGGGAGAGACAGCCAGGACAACAGGCAAAGTAACTACTAGGCACCGGTGGCATGTGCACCCATAGGAAAAGCACTCACCCCAGCGTTGGGTAATCAGGGTACGCTCCCTAAAAGACCTGAATAATAAATGATATAGGTAGACAAATAATTGGAATAAAAGTGTTGCAGGGAAAGGAAACCACATATGCAAAAGTCAGAGCTAAGAAGGTAAGAATGGTGTCACATGATTGTAAATGTATTGGGAGTTTGCATACCACTGATTGTGAATGAAAAGTGATTATCTATGTGTGTGGCAGCTTATCAGAATGTAGCAGGAATCACAGCTCAATGCAGAGGTGGTAGAAGGTAGTAGAGATGGGTTCTGGGGCCAGACTGGATTTGAATCCTAGCTCTTTCAATAATGGCGTGATACTGGGAACTTATTTAATCTGTGTACATAAGAAGACTAAGACTACCTACCTTGAGGTGTGTTTTTGTTTTGTTTTTAATAAAAATCAAATGAGTTAATACAACAGCGCCTGACATTTTGGCATTTATGGCAGTTAGGAAACACGACTGCAAGTTCATTGGACATAACCTAGTGACTCGTTTGGAACCAGTAGAATGCAGCAGAAGAGATGCTGTTATCACTGCCAAGACTAGGTCAAAAGAGGTCATGCAGCTTCCACCTGTTCTCTTGGAATTCTTGCTCTAGGAGAAACACAGTCAGAAGTTTGGCTACCCCGAGACTGCCATGCTGGAGACGCCACATGTAAACATGTCAATCAAAGGGCCAGCTGAGCTCCTAGCCGATGGCCAGCATCAAGTGCCAGCCATGTGAGACATCTTGGATACCCAGCTCTGCCCGACCTTCTGACTGCAGCCCCTGCTGGCATTTGACTGACTGCAACTGCATGACAGATTCCAAGCAAGAGCCACCCAGGCTAGCCATTCCTGACCTACAAAATCATGAGCAAAATGAAGTAGTAAACCGTTGTACTTTTTAAAACTTTTTACTGTGGAATAATTTCTATATATAAAGTATGAAGAGCACCCATACACCGTTACCTAAATTCAACTATTGTGAGCATTCTACCTCTGTTATTCTCCCCTCTCTATCGATTTTTCTCTGTTTCTCCCTTTCTTTATAGATATGTATAATTCATAAAAATGAATTTTGTAGCTTCGTAAGGGTAACCCTTTACCCCTAAGTGCTTCAGTGTGTATTTCCAAAGAATAGGGATACTATTTCACACAACCACAGTACATTTATCAACTTTAGTACATATAACATTCATATGAAAACATTTGTATAATCTATCACTTATATTCCAATTTTGTCAGTTGACTCAAGAATGTGCTGTAGTACAGGATCCGGTCCAGAATCAGGCCTTACACTGGTTGTCAAATTTCTTTAGTTTTTTTAAGTGTGGCACAAAATGGTTGTTTTAAGACCTCTTCTTTGAGGAGGTGGGAGGATATTTGTTACACAGCAGTAGTAGCCAGAAAAGCCTCAATGACAGATATTACTATCAATGCAAAAAGGAGGAGAAAAGGGAGAGAGAAGAGGAAGAGGAGCCCATGTCAAAGAGCTGAGAAAGGGCCAGTTAGGCTTCCCGCAAATGCCGCTCAGTGTTTACCGAGGCCTGGAATTCCCCATTATTTTTCAGGACCAAGAAGATAACCAAAGAGTTGTCCTTATACTCCTTCCCTTCTCAAGTACAATCCAAAATCTTTGTCTCTTTTTAAAAAGCTATGGTAATCAGAAAAGCTTACCAAATCTCAAAAATATCCCTAAACGGGGGGGAAAAAAACAACATAGCGATACTAGCACCGCTATTTAGAGTGGGGGAATCAAGCATAGGTCCTAATACAATTGTAATGAGGTCCTCAGCATTCTGTGACTCAGCATGTGGCAGAGGAGCACTCAGGGGTACTGAGCCTGATGATAGTTTGATCAGTGAAAGAAAATGAGGAGCAGACAGTAATAAATACAAGCTGGCAAGCACCTGTGTGTCGGCGATGAGAGTTTTCAGGGAGAAACCTATTTCAGTTGACCCTTTTTCAGTAACCTATTTCCTGGGTTCCTTCTTTGACTGAGTCCTCACCAAGATGTTCTTTCCTTCCTACTCTGCGATCCTTGAATACAGGACAATTGCAGCACTGAAACCAAGCAAGTAAACCCATCCTGTAGAAAACATGTGTTAGCTGGCACCCAGAAATCCATTTCTCCTTGCTTTCAAATAGTATCTCCAATTTCTCCTCTGTAGTTTGGGAGTGACTGACACCCACCCTGGCTCCAGGGGTTCACTCAGATTCATTTCAGATTACCAGTCTCCACTAGCCAGTCATTAGCTAAAGCAGTGGTCGGCAAACTCATTAGTCAACAGAGCCAAATATCAACAGTACAATGATTGGAATTTCTTTTGAGAGCCAAATTTTTTAAACTTAAACTATATAGGTAGGTACATTGTTATTAACTTAATTAGGGTACTCCTAAGGCTTAGGAAGAGCCACACTCAAGGGGCCATAGAGCCGCATGTGGCTCCTGAGCCGCAGTTTGCCAACCACAGGGCTAAAGGATGGGCACGTAACTAGGCCAGGTCAATCAGAACAGATTCAACTGCAGAAATCAACTACAATGAAATACCACTTCACACCCACTAGGATGACTATAATAAAAAAGTCAGATAATAACAAGTGTTAAAGAGGATGTGGAGAAACTGGAACCCTCATACACTGTTGATAGAAATATAAATGGTGCTGCTGCTTTGCAAAACAGTCTGGGAATTTCTCAAAAGTTAAACATACAACCCAGAAATTTTACCCCTAAGCATATACTCAAGATAAATGAAAATATATGCCCAAATAAAATGTACACGCAAATTTATAGCAGCAGTATTCATAATAACCAAAAAGGGGGGGAGGGGGAATTCAATTATTCATGAACTGACGAATGAATAAACAAAATGTGGCATATCCATATAATGGAATATTATTTGGCAATAAAAAGGGAAGAAGTGCTGATACATGCTACAACATGGATGAACCAAAAAATCAATAAAATATATTTTAAAAAATCTATAGAGACAGAAAATAGATTAGTGGTTGCCAGGGGTAAGGGGGAAATGCTGAGTAACTGATAACAGGTATGGGGTTTCTTTTTGGAGATATGAAAATGTTCTGAAATTAGATAGTTGTGATGATTGCAACTATCTAATTGCATTGACTTAGACACTTTTAAGGTGAATTTTATGATATAGGAATTAAATCTCAATAAAGCTATGAGGAGAAAAGATTCAATTGCAGGGTTTTATTTGAGCTATGACGAAAACATCTTTTTACTTCAAGATGTCCCTCATATCAATTCTATTTCTTTATTGTGTTTTTTTTTTTACTCGAAGTCAACTGTTCAGCAAGCAAAAAGTCCATATGCTCATTCCACCGAAGCATGCTATTCCAAAATGCTGTCTTCCCCTTAGAAAATAGCCCCAAAGCCAAGAGCAAAAAGAAACTCCCCTGCAAAAATGAATCACAAAGACACAGGAGAATATGGGAGAGAAACAACTAGTTGTCATTCAAGACAAAGATTAGTTTTTATCTTAATCTGAAAAGTTTCATTCTCAAGTAGAGGGATAATAAGTGAGTACATAAACCTTCATGAGAAGAATGGCCTAGAAACTCGGGAAGAACAACAGAGATCATCCCCCTCACTTCACCAATAGAAATTCTGTGACTAGGGAAGGCATTCTTTCCCAATGTTACCTAACAGGCTGTTAGCAGGATATAGGTCTTCTGACTGCCTGCTATGAACACTTTGCCTCATACCGAGCCAGGTGTTGTCCAGAACCCCTCAGAGCATCACAGCACAATGCTGTAATCAAGAGGCTGCTGAATGCATCATTTTTACTTAAGTTGAGCAATTGTCTGGCTAAGGAGTTGTCAAGAGATTTCAACAGGCAGATTTAGGGCCAGATTTGACCAACAGATATGTTTGGGCCCACAATTCAATTTGTAAAAAAAAAAAATTGAATTGATTGCCAATATTTAAAAGTAGGATATTTTGCCCTGGCCGGTGTATCTCAGTGGTTAGAGCCTCAGCTTGTGGACTGAAGGTTCACAGATCCTATTCCCAGTTAAGGGCATATACCAGGGTTGTAGGTTGGATCCCCAGCCCAGTCCGGGCACCTGCGGGAGGCAACCAATCAATGTGTCTCACATTAATGTGTCTCCCTCTCTTTCTACTCCTCCCGCCTTCCCTTTAAAAAATACTCTCTCTAAAAAATCAATGAAAAAAAAATACCCTCCGGAGAGGATTAACAACAGCAACAAAAAAAGTAGGATATTTTATAAACAAATCTGGATTTCTTACTCTTCCTAAAAAATAATTTAAGTGAAACACCTAGCAACGCCAGGCCAGCATTATCTATGACAACTGGCTAAAGATAAGTACGGTGTGCCCTTGAAAAAAGGCGTAGATGCTCCTATTCTTCAGAGTCACCAGCACTCTTGCATCACACCCCATCCATTTGATGTTGCCTGCCTGGCTTTTGTGAGCTTTAAGAATTTGCAAATCCTACTACTACACGCCAATGTTTTCCACCTAGGATGCCCATCTGAATCCTCTGTAGTGTCCTAAAATGAAGGACCTGGGCTCCACCCCACAGTTCATAAATAAGAATCTTTGAGGTTGCAGACAAAAAAAAATCTGAATTTGTATACTTAAATATCTGAAGTAGCTCTGAGACACCTCCATAATTGAGAACTCTTGGAAGAGAGTAGACTTATTCATCTCCACTCTTTCTTTCAGGACAAACAATGACCTTCTCTTCTGGAATGTTGGTTACTCATCAACTCTAAAAATCACCATTGCCCAAATACCATCCTTGGCCCATCCCAGAGAAAAGATCTGGGAGTGGAATGGGAAGGGAGGTGCTGACCAAGATTCCCCTGACCTCATCTATAGCTGAGTCAGACAGAGTCCAGGCCTGGTGACAAAAAAGGGCCAAACCCCCAAACCAGAGAGCATTCAATCCTTATCATGGTTGATGGAAGAGCACCATCTGCTTATTTCCTTAATGGGCCACTGTTTCTCATGTGAATGAATGGCTGGTGGAGAATGAAAGAGCCTAGCAGGAGCTGCATGCATCTGAGATGAGATAGACGCACAAATCTATTCCCTGTTTAAAGATCATGCTGCTAAGAATAGAAATTGAAACACACACTCAAGCGTGTGCACACACCCCCCTGAGGAAGGCCACTACAGGGCTGGAGAAATCCACAGCTTAGCAGAGGATCATCTGAGAGTCACAGAGCAGAAAAACCTCCCTAAGATCTTTGCCACTATAGCTCTCCTTGTAGAGACGAGGAAGCAAAGGCCCAGATAGACAAGAGCAGCCCCAGCATTACCTAGAGATAGAGCCTGAGAATGACTGGAACTCAGATTCTATCTCCCAGCTTGGGCCTCGCATGGTGCTCTGTCTTGGAAGCCCCAGAGCCCAGAAGGCTGAGCAGAACCAAAGCCACACAACCCTTCTCAGGCATGTCTGCCAGGAAGACTCAAGCAAGGATGTCCACCATAGCATCTTGCAAAATAATGAAAACTTTAAAACTACCTAAACATTCAACAATAGGAACTTGATTAAATAAATGATGCTATAGCCATGATATGCAATACTATGTGGTCATTAAAAATAATTTTTATTTCTACCAGGAAACGAGAAGCGTGGGATACAACACATGAGCATTTACCATGAGCCTGGCACTGTAATAATCACTTAAAACATTATCCAATTTAATCCACAAATCAACCATCTAAAGTGGGTTCTCTTATGATTTGCATTTTACAAAAACACTGCAGCACAGAGATGTCATAGCTAGTTAATGGCAGAGTGCATATTTGAATCCAGAAGGCCTAAGCTTTTTTGCTTGACCACCATGTATACATTAAAAATAAAAATGACTGGCAGGATATTCATCTATCCTAGGTCATGAGATTAAAGGTGAGGTTTTTTTCTACTTTCAGTTTTTCTGTACATATTCCTCCATCTTATTTTTTTTTTTATCTCCATTTTCTCCTACCTCCAATCCTTGATAATCTCTAATCTACTTTCTGTTTCTATGAATTTTCCCATTCTGGACATTTTATATAAGTGGACTCATACAATATTTGTCCTTTCATGTCTGGTTTATTTCACTTGCATAATGTTTCAAGGTTCCTCGGTGTTGTAGCACATATTCACGTGGAATAGTATTCCATTGTAGGGATATACTATGATTTATTTATCCATTCATCTATTGATGATCATTTGGGTTATTTCTACCCTTTGGCTATTGTGAATACTGCTGTTATGAATATTTGTGTACAAGTACCTGAGTTCCTGTTTTCAAATCTTTTGGTTAAATGTCTAGGAGAAGAATTGCTCGGTCAAATGATAATTCTATGTTTAACATTTTGAGGAACTACCAAACTGTTTTTCCATAGCAGCTACACCATTTTATATTCCCATCACAATGTACAAGAGTTCTCATTTCTCCACAGCTTCATCAACACTTGTAATTTTCTTTTTATTATTATAGTTATCCTAGGTGTGAATGGTGTGTCATTATAGTTTTGATTTGCATTTCCCTAATGACTAATAATGTAGAGCATATTTTTATATGCTTATTTTCAATTCATTTATCTTCTTTGGAGAAATGTCTATTCAAGTCCTTTGGCTATTTTTTTGTTTGGGTTGCTTATCTTTTTGTTGTTGAATTGTTGGAGTTCTTCACATATTTTGGATATTAAGCCCTTATCAGATATATGATTTGCAAATATATTCTCCCATCCTGCTTCACTCTCTTCATAGTGTTCTTTGATGCACAAAGTTTTAATTTTAATGAAGTCGAATTTTTTATTTATTTTAAATCAGAAAAATAAAAAATTATGTTTATGAACAATTTCTAATGATATGGGTAAAACAGAAGCCAAAACTGTACATATATGCTGTAGCTATATAAAGCAGTTGTACACGTATGATCTATGTAAAAATAAGTGGTAGTTAGACAATCTGGGAGGATTAAGTATTCCAGGAAGACTGAGAAACAGGCCAATGCAGAGAGAATAACTATGCTGTCCTCTGTCACTCAGGTTGAACTTAGTAACGGCTGCTTTGTCTCTTCCCTGCAGCAGCTTTCTAGAAAGAGGCACTCCTGCTGCTCTAAAGGGCCTGAGCCCTGAACATTGAGCTTCCTGTAGCACCCAGGCCTAGTTTGCAGAGCTTCAAACCAGTCTGTGGCTGTGAATAACTCAGAACAGACCAAAAGAGTGGAATAGAGAAGAGAGAAGTCCCTTTTTTTTCTTTCAAATGATAAGCCTCCAAAACAGAAAGGAACTTCAAATGCTGCCATATGGATTTCGGGTAGACAGCTGGTAGAACCCAATAAGAAGGCATGGCAGACAGCTCCCAGGAAGCTTTTAGAATGCCGTGGTTTCTAGGTCCCATT
This sequence comes from Myotis davidii, assembly GCF_000327345.1. Classification (NCBI taxonomy): domain Eukaryota; kingdom Metazoa; phylum Chordata; class Mammalia; order Chiroptera; family Vespertilionidae; genus Myotis; species Myotis davidii. Next base: position 1,450,615 of record NW_006297395.1, read on the forward strand.
CCTGCCCCCACAGAACGACACTGTTTCAGAAAAGAGCTGAAAGGAAATGCTCTGTGATTGCAGTCTTCCCTCCTGTGCCCCATGGGGCATGGGATACCTCTGTCTCCCGCAGGTGCGACACCAGTGGTCTGGTGAGAACAAACAAGGTTTTCTTCACGGGGCACTGGGAGCCCTGTAGAGAAAGTTTGAGACATGGCGTCCTAAATGTTAGACGGGGAAGGGGCCTGAGAAACCTTCTACTCCACCCCCCTAAATTAGTCAATGTTGGGGCACTGGGGGAGTCCGTGGATAGCCCTCTTCCTCACCCAAGTCTGAACCACCTGAGAAATCAGACATAGAAAACCAGCAGGTGCAGATCAAAATGTCAGCTTTGTGACTGATAAGAGCTAAACTGGAGGATATGGCTTAGATCTGAGGGCAAATGGTCTTGCTTACACTGTTCCCAAAATACATTTACCACTGAAGTACAGGCAGGGCTGGAAAAACTGCAGACCTCATCTTATGGGGATCTGTCTCCATAAAACTTAGAGCACATAGAGGAACACAAAATAACTGCCCCTTTGGGTCACACCGGCTCCACCTCCTACCTCTCCACCCTGCCCGCCCCCGCCCCCAAAAAAAGCCACAGGAGCTAAACTGAGCATGCCCAGATCATCCTTTCAAACTCATTAATTAGATAACTCATACTTCATAGAGAAGGATGAATAAGGGGTTGGGAGAGAGGCTAGGAGTCTTACGCTAGTGATTTTCACATTTTAGTGAAATGAAAGGACATGAATCACCTGGAGGGCTTATTACAACACAGATTGTTGGTTTCCACCCCAGAACCCTGATTCAGTAGGTATGGACTGCGGTCTGATAAATTGTGATTTTTAACAAATTTTCTAGTGACGCTGATGTTGCTGCTGATGTTATCCTGGGACCACACTTTGAGAACTAATGGTCAAAAAGAATCTCTTCACTTGAAAACATAAGGAGGAATAAATGTTCTCCTTGACAGTAAGGAATAGCTTGGTTGCCAGTGGCAGAAATTCAACTCAAACTGAAATGAAAAGAATGTATTGGTTCATGTAACTAAATGATACCACTGTTGGTCTAACTTCAAGCAGGATTAGACTCAGATGGTATCTTCAGAACTCTTTCACTCTCTGTATCTCTCAGATGTGTTTGTTCTATATGACTTTAGTCTTAACTTGGGTTTCCCCTGGTTTTTGTTGGCAAAATAGCTCCACTTAAATTCTTTCCCCTAACCCAGTATTTCTCAAACTTCAGCATGAATCAGAATCACAGAGAGGGTTTGTTAAAACACAGACTGCTTGCTAGGCCTCAACCCAGGAGTTTCTGATTCAGTGGGCTTGGGGTAAAACTCAAGAACTGAAAATTCTAACAAATTCCCAGGTGATAGGAAAAGAGTAAAAAATGGATGCTGGGAAGACACAAACAATAGATGTTCACTATTCTTTCTTTTGTAGATCAAGAAGCTGAGAAGTTGAGTGGCTAGTGTGTTTTATACCATTTACAAGATAAAAATGTTTCCAAAGGGCATGTTGCCACAATAGAAAGAGCATGAGTTTTAAAGAGAATCTGAGGTCAAATCCCATTCCCATCACTGACAAACTGAGTGGTTTAGGGCCGGTCACTAATCCTCTTCGCTCCTCCCTTTAGTGTTTAAAATGAGAATAATTGCAACACCTACTCTCAGGTTGGGATTAGGGTGTGATGACTTACTGGAACATGGTAAGGTTAGAGAAGAATTAAATAGATGGGAGCTTTAAATTATTTTAAAAGTCAGTGTGAATTATTATATACATAAAAATTAAAATGATACAGGATCGGGCCTACGCCGGCAGTTGGACATCCCTCTCACAATCTGGGCCCACTGGCTCCTAACTGTTCATCGCCCTGCCTGCCTGATTGCCCCTACTGGCCCCCCTGCCAGCCTGGTCTCCCCCAACTGCCCCCCCCACCAACCTGGTTGCCCCCAACAGCCCCCCTCCGCTGGCCTGGTGGCTCCTAACTGCCCCCCCCCCCCGCCCGCCAGCCTGGTTGCCCCACACAGCCTGCTGTTCAGTCGTTTGGTCATCCCTCACTAACCCCCCTGCTGGCCTTGTCACCCCACTCAGCCAGTTCATTCCTCTGTTCGGTTATGATGGCCCCTGGCTCTTTATATATATACTAGAGTGGAAGTGAAGTTAGGAAATTATTTGATTGGCTATAATGTAAGGGGTTGTCACATTTGGGAAAGCTTAGTTGGCTATTTCTGAATGGCTGTCCTTAGGTTTTGATTTTGGAACTCTGAGGCACTTACAGACTTTGGCCACTCAGGCATGAGACCCAGCCCAGTCTAATGCCCTCCTTGTTTAATTAATTTACACAAGGAAACAGGAAAATTCTGATACATGCTACCACATGGATAAACTGTAAAAACATTAGGCTAAGACACAAAAGGACCAATACTGCATGATTCTACTGACATGAGGCACCTAGAACAGGAAATTCCTGGAGATAGAAAGCACTTTC
>NW_006297395.1:1454331-1462667 GCF_000327345.1 Myotis davidii
GGAGAGGCTCCCGCCACCACCGCTGTGCTGGCAGCCGTCAGCCTGGCTTGTGGCTGAGCAGAGCTCCCGCTGTGGGAGCAGACCTTACTGCCGGGGGTAGCTCCTGCATTGAGCATCTTCCCCCTGGTGGTCAGTGTGTGTCATAGTGACCAGTGATTCCCAGTCATTCTGCTGTTAGGGTAAATTTGCATATTACCCTTTTATTATATAGGATTCTCTTGTGTGCCCTGTAGCTATCATCCCAATTTCACAGGTAAGAAGACTAAGGCTTGGGAAGCTGAAGAGACTAGCTAAAGTAGAACCTGAATCTCAACCCAGGTCTGCTTGAAACCAAGGCAAATATATGTCAACATATATTTGCTACCTATTAAAGATGCAGACCTTGATTAGAGCTTTGAAAAAGTGATCCCATTTTAGAGTCACAATCACCAAGGTCCATGCCTGAAAGTACGCTAGTGAGCAGGAGGGAAAGCCATGTCCTCCTTGGCCTCTCTGCACAGATTTTCCTGCCAGAGGCAAGGCACAGGGACCAGCAGTGGAGTTCGTCATTCATATCTTTCTGTGACTGGAGCGTGCCAGCGCCTGGCCATGCTGCAGGGCAGGAATGTATTAAAACTGATGTGGAAAATATTTTTTGACAAACATTTAGTTTTGCCTTTTCAGTTGCTTACTCAGTGCCTGGTACATTGAAGTTTTCAGAAAATATTTACTGAGAGAATGAATGAACCAGTGATTGGGCAGCATAGTGTGAAGTAATGCAGGAAGTCCAAAGGGGTAAAATACAGTCCCAAGTTATAACTCAGTTGAGAAAACAAGACAAAAATACCACAATGTTTAGCTAAGAGGAGAAGCCAGGACTATAAGTAAGGTCTCAATGCCAAATGAAGCCTGAGCTACAGAAAATCAGAGGTGAGAAATAGCCCATAGGCTGAAGTGATGGAAAGATGACATATGGGAAAGCAGAAATAAACGGCATTCTGGGGAGGACAATTTCTAGATATAGAAAGAAGCCCAATATATTTTTTGTTGTTGTCAATCCTCACCTGAGGATATTTTTTCCCATTGCTTTTCAGAGAAAATGGAAAGGAGGGATGGTAGGAGGAAGAGAGAGAAAGAGAGGAAGGGAAGGAGAGAGGGAGGGTAGGGAGGGAGAGAGAGAGAAAGAGAGAGAGTGAAAGAGAGAGAGAGAGAAGAGAGAGAAACATCATTGTGAGAGAGTAGAGAGAGAGAGAGAGAGAGAGAGAGAGAGAGAGAGATCAACTGCTTACCTCCCATGTGCTCTGACTGGTGGGGTTGTGGGGGGGCAGGTTTGAACCTGCAACTGAAGTGCACTCTCTGACTGGGAATCAAACCTGAGACCCTTTGGTGTTTGGGCCTACGTTCTAACCACTTAGCCATACTTGCCAGGGCAAGCCCAATATCGTGATGCACATGAAAGAACTACAGGATTTGAAATTGGATAGAACCAGGGTTTGAACCCCAATGTCTACCTCTTATTGATGAGCACAGTTACTTAACCCCTCTGATAAGGATAATGCTGGGACTCCAGAACCAGACTGAGATATTTGCACTCTACAGCCTCCACTGGGGGACATTTTGGATGCTTGGTCTTCAGGATCTCATCTTTTTTTGAACCCTTGTCTGAAGCCAGACCAAAGAGAAGGAAGACTACGGACAGAAAAGAGGTCTTGTCTGAAGCCAGACCAAAGAGAAGGAAGACTACAGACAGAAATGATGGGCAAGTTGGGGTCCCTAAGTGGAATGGGAGGCCTCACCAGATCCATGGGATAGGCTAAAGTTGGATGGGGCGACCATGGTGGAGGGAGATCTTCAATTGCAGCCGGGGATATCATGTCAGCCTCTGTCAGTCACTCCCACAGCCTCCGCGGTCACTGATTCAGGCTGCAGGCCCGAGACCTCCAAAGCCCCTCCTCCAACTGAGTCTTTGTTCCCTCCCGTGGCTTCTTGATCTTTGAGTCTTCTCTTTGTTCCCATTTCAGTCTCTATTTCAGCTTTTTTGTCTCTGTTTCAATCGTTCCCTGTCTCTGCTTCTCTGTCAATTGTCTCATGTTCTTTCTTCATTTTACTCACTTTTTTTCTCAATAACAAGCCCCAATATTGCTTGCATTACTGGAACCCAAAACAAAGCAAAACAAAAACTCTGAAGCTTGGCGTATTCACAAAAGCATATTGATCTAAAAGCCAGTGTAATCATTTAGATTCGTACTTTTATACAATGCCCAAAAATATATCTCACAAGATTAAAGAGTTAAACATACAAAAGCCAAATCACAGAAAAACTGGCAGGAAATTGAATTGACTATCAGATCTCTGGAGGAATCTGTAACTTTTAAAGCATTAAGCAAAAGAAGAAATCACAAAGGAAAGATGAACAGATTTTACTACATAAAAATGTGAAGCTTCTGTACAAAGAATAAAAAGATGAGAAAGACAGATGAAGAAAAACGTTTGCAATAACATTCAAAGAATGACTAAATTACATAAAGTTCATATCATAAAAGGAAAAATTAAAGCTTGAATAAACAGCCATCTCCCATAAATAGAACTATAACCATAAATCAACATAAGGAAAAATCCTTAAGTTTAATATTCTCAAGTACATACACACTAAAATACTAAAAGAAACCATTTCCCGGTCATTATACTAGCAAAAATTAAAACAATGATAATACCCAGTGCTTGTGGTTAAGTAAATTTACACAATACTTTTGGAACGCTCTTTGGCAATAATTATCAAGAAACTTTAAACTATTTGTACCTTTGTCCCTTAATTCCATTCCAAGGGATTTGTCCTAAGGCAGCAGATTTTAAACTATGCTACTTGCAACCTCACAAGTTCTGCAGAATTGTCTGTGGGATTGCTAGGAAGGATACTATCGTATTAATCAGGGTTTGTGGCTAAAAGCAAGAGAAATTAACCCTACCATAAGCAAAAAGTCAATGCGCTGGAAAACAAAACAAAAAACTCAGAGGCTCACAGAATCAGCCGTACAACCAGGTTCTGAAAACTGGCAGGAAACAAGAGAATTCCAGAGGGCTAAGCAGCTGGAACCACACCACAGGTCACAGAGCCAGAACAATCAGGCGCATATGGCACTGCTGCTGAGAGGAAAATGACACACGGTCACATACTCAGGATTCAAAAACCTAGGAGAGAATGCCTGATTGACTGAACCTAAATCATATGCCTCAGATTTCGCAAGGAAGCAGAAGAGGGGAGGGTGACAAATCTGGGGGTTTTACTTCTTAATGGGACATGGGCATTATCTCCCAAGTCTACACTTGGGAGCCTCAGGGAACTGATTGCAAGATGACATGGGCGCTAGACATCTGGAAAGCAGGAAAGATCTTCTACATAAAGCTCTAAGCTCCTGTCCTCACCTCCACCAAAGCACTCCACCTTCCTCAGCTTTTCCAAACAGGCTCCCAGGCAATATTTTATTTGAAGGAAATTTTCTGCACCTCCGACACATCTGGGAAGCCCTTGTGACAGCAGCGGGAAGGCTGGTTTAATACACATTAGCAGTTCTTTTTTTCCTTGCTGCCTCCATATAAAGAGGTTGGGAGGACATTTGCTTGTGTAGTCTTCCTCACGGGAAGGGGTGGCCACGTAACATAATTTTGCCAGAGAGACCTAAGTGTATGTCTGCGAGGGATGATTCTGGGGTGATACACACAAAAAGGCAGACCTGACTGGTGTTATCTCTTCATCTTTTCTGCCTTGAATGCTGATGTTATGACCAGAGAGACATTCAGGAGCCATTTTGAGAACATGAACATGAGAGAAAGGCCACAGGAACCAAAGCTAGCAGTCACCCGCTTCAGAAGGACTTGTTATATGAGAAGCTTTCTGTTCCTTGCAGCTAAAAACATTACCAATTGATAATCCCCTAAGAGAAAAAATTTTAAAAAATATAAATGTGTATTGATATGTTGTTTATTACAGACTTTTCCAAATTGGTAAAAACAAACAAATTAATTAAATACTTTCAATGTCTAACTATAGGAGATTACTTAAATAAATTATAGTCTAGCCCCTGGAAGAATTATTATGCCTATATTAAACTGGGTAAGTATGAAATCTTTATATGCTTATGACATAATAATAATTCAAACACTAGAATACATGATTTTATCAATGTTATTATTACTATACATAACAGCCCAGTTACCTACAATAGCCCCTATCCCTTTTTAAGAAACTGAATCACCCAAGTGTTAGGTCACTTCACAACCAACATTCTGCTTGCTAAGACCATATTCCACTTGCCGATACCATTATCTTTCCCCTCTGGACTCTCCCAGGATCTGGATCTGCCCAGAGAGCTCCCCACCAAGAAAGCCTGCCTAGAGTCCTTTAAAACCTGACTCCCCATCCCTGGGTGCTGGAGCCCATCTGGTCTCCAGATGTCCTAATAAATTTATAAATCCTTACCACTTTTGGTTTCATGAATTCTCCTTCAGCGACCCTAACACCGAGGACCTACTTGAGCAGAGTAGCCCCAAACAACCACGTTCTATGACCCTCCTCTCCACACAGTTGATTGGCTCTGGGATGAACAACTGATCCAGAGTAGCCAACATCTTCTGATGTGCTTTGCTACAAAACTCTGCTCGAAGAGGATGTACTGGGCCATTAGGTTTTTCATTCTTTGGAATCGGAACTGGCAAATACCAAGAGACTCAGAAAAACCACATCAGGACATCAGGGGCTGAAGCTTAAAAGATACTTAGACCATGACGTCAAGGACAGGCATGAGAGGCTATGAACACGTGTGTTATCAGGAACCAGAAAATATTCGGCTGAGAAAAGATACAAAGTAGAGTGTGAGGAAGTCAGCCAGGTAAATGGAGAGAAAAGAGGTAGACACGGTATAAAGAAGCAAAAGCACAAAGAATAGCTGACTTAAATAAATGGCAGTGAGGATCAAGTAGTCCACTGAGTCTGGAAAACTACCTTAGATCCCGAACAATTGTCCAGCTCCAGACCAATAGGCCTAGCCGGACTGCGGCCCCTTTTGCGTGTCTCGGTGCTACTCTTTTCTCTACCCTTTTAGTTAGACCCTGTGGCCTGTATGAGTATGCATTCCTGGGAATTATAGCAGCCTAACATAGGTCTAAACACAATCACGAAAAATTCTCTTTACATATGGACAGGAACACGAGCAAATAAAAACAACTGTTTTTGTCAGAGAAGGGAGTTTGTGGGTACTATATCTTTTCAGGAATTCATTATTATTGCTCTAATGTTGTTTTTACATTAAATAAATTTATGTTTTAAAACCACTATCGAACTGCTGGAGGAAAGATTTAAGTGTGTGCATACTGTTTGACTCTATAATACTACTTTCAAGAATTTAAGATATTCTATACTAGAGATAATGCTGGAATATGTAAATTCTTTTTTTAAATGTATTTTTATTCATTTCAGAGAGGAAGGAGAGGGAGAGAGAAAGAGAAACATCAATGATGACAGAATCATTGATCAGCTGCCTCCTGCATGCCCCACACCGGGGATCAAGCCCGCAACCCCGGCATATGCCCTTGACCGAAATCAAACCCAGACCCTTCAGTCTGCAGACCAATGCTCTATCCACTGAACCAAACCAGCTAGGGCAGGAATATGTAAATTCTTAAATACTCATCACAACATTGTCATAGTAGGGAAAAAAATAGCAGTCACTAAAATATCAAACAAGAGTATCGGTTAAATAAATGACAATATATCCAAAATGGGATGCTGTAGAGCCATTAAAAATCGCATTGTGGAAGAATGCCATTAGGCACAGAAAAAGTTCATGATTTACTGCTAAGAAGAAAAATAAAATCCAACCAACCAAACAAAAACAAAAAACCCTGTAAAATAGTAACTATTTTTGGTGCCTTTTCTGGGTAGGGAACACAATATATGCTATTATAGGCCTAACAAATACTACCAGGAAAGGACAGGCACTAACAGTGGTTGTCCTTGGATTGGGAGGCTGGGATGGTTAAAATACATTGTTGTGCTTTTCCTTTATGCTCTTCTGCTTTTTTTCATGTTTTTCTGTGTTGGCTATCTTATTTATGTAATTAAGAAGGTGAGGGGAGGATCCCCCCCCCCTTTTTTAAGAGAAACCTGCTTAGTGTCTGTGTGCCTAGGGAGCCCTCCATGGCCACAATTCCCAACATCTCCCACAGCCCCTGAGCTTGGGGAAACCTAGATGAATCAAAGACTTTCGCTCTCAGAGCCCAGTGCGCAGGTAACAGTAAGATCAGAGGACAGAAGCAGGAGTTAGGGAGACCTGAAGAAGCCCAGGACAGCGGGCAGCATAGGGCCAGCAGCAAGCCTCCGTTTGCAGAACAATCGCCCCAACCCCTGCCAGGCTGGCCAGAGACTCCTGACTCTGGAAGGGCCCTGAGCTGGGGCGAGCGAGTGCGGGGGCAGGGAGCCGACACCCCCACCCCCTCCCGCCACGAGCCCTGCTGACAAGGGCGCTAACAGGCTGTGCTCACAGAGGTATGAAGCTTTAAGCCTGCGAAAAGCCAAGCCAACTAGGCGGAAGCGGCTCTGCAAACCACGGGGTCCGGCCTGGGCCTGCTGAAAGCTGCCTGAGCGCTGGGAGCCATAAATGAAGTGGGGCTCTGGCCAGGCCGCCAGCAGCCAGAACCACTGGCCAGAGAGAAACGCCAGGGTCATGCCCAGGAGCCCAGGGCCTTCCTCACCCGCTTTAGTTCTCTCCTCCATTTCCATCCAGGGGGCTGTGGATCTTATTTTAAAAAGACAAAAACAAAGAAATGACAGTGACACAGAAAAATATGTAAATAGGAGTCAGAGGACTTAGAGTTGACTCGCAGCGCACATGACCGTGAGCAGGTCCTCTTTCTGCTTCATGCCTAGGTTTTCCCATCGGTGACTTGGGATAATTACAATATTTTCCCCAATAGGTAGCTATGAATCCTATTAAGGAAAACAAAAATGATATAAGAAAGGATATGTCAAAACGGCTTCATCAATTTAGGAAGGACTAAGCTAACATCACTCCCGGTTCATCATATGCGTCTTTTTCGTTCTCTAATTTTGAATGTTATTTGTATTTAAGGGTAACTCACAACTTCCCACAGCTCACAATGGAAGACTCCACAGAGAAATGATCATTTAGACATAAGAAGGAAATCAGATCGAAAGCAAAGGAGAACACGTACCTGCCAATATAAAGATCAATAAAATGTTCTGAGTTTCACAACAGAAAAGCTATAAAAGGAGTCATGATGAAATATGTTGTTTTCATTATTGGAAAAGAAGATTAGTACAGAGAAGAAGGTTAAGCAGGTTAAGTGTCTTCAGAGAAAATAGAATGTTCTCTAAATCCACATTGCCCAAGTATTGGCCGTTTCCATAACAACCTCATGTGTGTTTTGTTGTATCTCTAGGCCACATGTAATTTTGGTTAATGAATACTTTTTCTAAGAGCCTAAGAAAAATTATTTCCTACATAAAATATATTTCCCCTAATATACTGTACTTTATTTTTTAAAATATATTTTTATTGATTTCAGGGGGAGAGAAGAAGAGAGATAGAAAAGTCAATGATGAGGGAGAATGGATGGAGCCCACAACCCCGGGCATGTGCCCTGACCGGGAATCAAAATGTGACCTCCTGGTTCATAGGTCAATGTTCAACCACTGAGCCATGCTGGCTGGGCTATCTTCTATTTAAAAACACATAACCACTAAAGTTGAAAGTATTCCTCCTCTAACCACCTAAGATCATCTAAGAGGCCACCTAACATGTACATGTGCCCAGTACCTGTGAGCTACGTGTACCGTGTTGGGGAAACAACTCTCCTTGTGTAATGCACACCCTATAGAGCCCATCACGGCAGGTCCACGTTGACTGAGATCCTAGTTATCATTGGGGCCAACTTCCTGGACCACCTCCAAGGAGAGTGAGGCCCCACAAGACCTGCCCAAGATCACACATCAGGGAAGGAACAGGCTAAGGCCTCCCCACCTTGAATCCAGTACCCCAGGCTCCTCTTTACCAGCTGCCTCTCCTTGGGTCCCTCTCCCCCATCATCCTGGTTGACTCCTGTTAAAGATTTTGGACAGTCTCTAAAGAGTCATAAGAAATCATTTAAGCAAAAGAGTGTTAGTAAGAGTTTGCTACAGTGACAACCGGAATGGAAGGACACAGAGTAGAGGCATGAAGGCCTATTAGGAGGCTCTTGCAGTAATACATTAATTTGCCCATGACTGATTCTATGAGGAGGAGAATTGGTGCAATTTGGGTGACTCCCCGGAACCACCTCAGATTTTTCTCCCTGTCTCTTTC
>NW_006297395.1:1462688-1477194 GCF_000327345.1 Myotis davidii
GATGGAAAGACTGTGATTTAGGAGGTTGGTGTGAGACCATAGGTATGGAAGTGGAGTCTTCTAGACCTCACTGTAACAAGTAGTTAGGTGGTAAGTAAGCTTTGGACAAATTGCATAAGATAATGAGAAGTGGCCAGAGGAAGGAGCTACTGGCAGGCTGCAGCTTCTGGTAGGGCAGTCTGTGCCCTGAGGGCAAGGACCCTGCAGAGGAGGTTGCCCAGGGTCCCAGCCGAGGCTGAGCCAGCAGAAGAAGGGAGGCTATTTAAATGGGCTCCTAGAACAGCTCCCTTTCACTATTTGTCCACTTGAAGGGCTACCTGCTTGTAATATACCTTAAGGTGCTATAATGGTAGCAGGGCCTCATTGTGGGCCCCAAGGAAAGTTACATCAAGGACTTCAAAGTGATTGCCTGAAACTCAGGTGGTCCCTTTGGGCCAGGCAGGGATGTATTTCCTTCACCCAGAACTCCACCCCCGCGGGGTCCCTGCTGAGCCATGAATAGAGCTGCTTGGACTAGTGAGGACAATCTGCAGTTTCATTCGGAGCAAAGCTCGAACACAGATTTGAGTTGGGAAGAGGGGTGCAGGGACCCCACAAAGTCTAGTAGTCATGCTTCCAACCCTCAAGGGAGAAATGGGAAATGCCGTTTTGTCTCCCATAGCCTCTGTCAGGTGCTGCTGCTTGAGAGGCTGTGGGCTGAAGGAACAAGTCCTGGATTAAGAGCCAGAGGCTATAGTTCTTGCTCTGGCTCTGTGTGATGTTGGGCAAATCACCTTGCTACTCTGGGCTTCAGTTTCTCCATCTACGCAATTATTTTCCTCATTTTTGTCCTGCTGCAAGAATTGGGAAATTTAGGTTCTGAGGTCAGACAGACTTGGTTCATAGTCAAGTTCTTCCCAAAGGAACTCAGAGTTCAGTGGAGGACACAGACACACAAACACAGATATACAATAGAGACTGGCACGAAGGCAATAATCTTGCTCCTTGCTCAAGCCAGCACCGACAGGGAGTGGCAGGGTGAGGACTAGAATGCAGGGACTGGACCAGCCGTGGGCAAACTACGGCCCGCGGGCCGGATCCAGCCCGTTTGAAAGGAATAAAACTAAAAAAAAAAAAGACCGTACCCTTTTATGTAATGATGTTTACTTTGAATTTATATTAGTTCACACAAACACTCCATCCATGCTTTTGTTCCGGCCCTCTGGTCCAGTTTAAGAACCCATTGTGGCCCTCGAGTCAAAAAGTTTTCCCACCCCTGGACTGGACTCTAACATAGAGACATATCAAACCAATAACCGCACAGATAATTAATGCAATGGTTAATCATAAAAGTGACAGATGCTGCGAAGGAAAAGTAGAGGAGGTTATGCGAATGCACAACAGATTATAACACAACCTATAAGCCGTGTTAAAGATTTTGGACTTTCTCCGTTAAGCAAAAAGAGTGATAGTAAGAGCTTGCTGCAGTAAAAACTGGATAGAAAGACACAAGAGCAAAAGCATGAAGGCCTGTGAGGAGGTTCTTGTAGTAATACAGACAAGAGATGGCAATGGCATGAGTCCGGGTAATGTAAGATTAGACCAATGGGGCACGACTACCAGGACTCGGTGATGGGTTAGATGTGAAAGAGGGAAGGGAGAGGACAATGTTAAGGCTGACCTCTGTGCTACTGGAATAAGCAATAGGCTGAACGATGGTGCCATTTACTGAGAGTGAGTATGAGAGGAAGAGCAGCTTTTGGAGGAAAAGATCTTTAGTTTGACTTTGGCCATTTTGGGTTTTCTAGTTGTGGGGGTGGTTGTTTTGGTCTGGGAAGACTAAGTTTGCTTGTGACTTTGAGAAAGCAGTTGGTTGGATACATGAGCCTCTCAGTCAAATAGAGGAGTGGGCTTTGGAGTCAACCCAATGTGGCAACGGAAGACACAGTGGACAGGGAGCTTGCCAGGCCCTAAAGAGTAGATAGTGGATTGAGCACAGGCTTTGAATGACACCTACTGGTTTCTCTTCCCTCTTTACCACCAGCCATGTGACCCTGGGCAAATTTCTTCATCTCCCTGAGCATAATAAGACTCCTTATTTTTAAAATGGAAAAGATTTTACTTACCTCTCCAAATTATCATGAGATTTATGCTATAGTACAATTTGAAGTTCAAAAGTCTCTCATCTACTATATATGAGCATATTTCAGACAAGCACCTGTTATTATATCTTTTTTTTAAAATATATTTTATTGATTTTTACAGAGAGGAAGGGAGAGAGAGATAGAAAGTTAGAAACATCGATCAGCTGCCTCCTGCACATCCCCTTCTGGGGATATGTCCGCAACCCAGGTACATGCCCTTGACCGGAATCGAACCTGGGACCTTTCAGTCAGCAGGCCGACGCTCTATCCACTGAGCCAAACCGGTTTCGGCCTGTTATTATATCTTACAAGCTTGGCATGAAGTCTAATACCAATACAATTTATTTGAACCAAAGAATATATCCAAAGCACTTGTCATAGCAGAGAGATAGTATAGAATACATTTTTACACATAGACAACCCTGGGTTCAAGCCTGGGCTTAACACTTTCTAGCTGATTGACTTTGGGCAATTATTTAAAGCTCCCTTTTCTGAAAAATTGGGAGAATAATAGAATCATCCTCATATGATTGTTATATGGATTAAATGAAATAATGATGTAGAGTATCTTACACTTATCATGTGCTCAAAAAATGCTAGGTATTGCTATTGTTCAACATGCAGTGTCTGGCACACAGTGATTATTCATTACATTTTTTCCCTTACATCCTCCTCATCACTCCTCCACCCTCCACAGGTCCATCTGCGCTCATTTTAGGTGTTCAGACATTGGTCTGTTCACAGAAGAATCAGAGCTCTCTATTCCTCACAGCACCCCCAATTCAGCCCTCTCTACAGCAATCTCTTCTCCCCCTTCACTAACAAGCATGACAGAAAATATAGGACATTGTCACATTGTTCTCAAGTACCAGCTCCCCTCCCTCACTGAGAATATAAGAGACAGAGGCTCTAGGCCATATGCTCACATCATCAGCTATGTTTCCATGACAACCAGTCCAGCATAACTAGATGTTTCAGCAGGGATGAGCTGTGATGCCCAGCTCTCCACAGAATGTAGCTGACTAGCTATTGTTATATATTTATATATTTATATACTAAGGGCTAAAGCAGACTAGACATGACTCTTAGGGGTGGGCAAGTTTCTGTTTGCATAAGTAAGAGACTGGATTTAAGAATGCATTTGGCTATCCATTGCAGGAATAACTGCTTTAGCTGTCATGAGCTAAAAGAAATCTAAATCCAAAACAAAAAATGCCACAATAGAGGAAAGTCTATTGGTATATGAACAAAATAAAGACACAGATCTAATTCTTCCTAAAAGGGTCATAGGAAGGTCATAGAGCCTTTATTTTACTAAATAGAGGAAGAGAAAGCATAGAGACCTGTTAGCAAACCGTTGCAAAATCCACAGAAGAGATGATGAAGTCTGAACTAAGTTAGTGATGATAGGAATTGGTGTGGGAGTTAAGGAGGTATATAAAGGGAACTGGAGATGTTACATTATCATTGACATTAAACACACAGATGGATGGGCTAGAGTGCTACTTAGATTTCTTATTTTTATATATGAATAAAAGTGTTTTGATGCCACCTGAGCTGAAGAATATCATAGGAGCAAATTTAAAGGAACTGATGATTAGCTCAATTATTTAACTGTTGAGTTGGGGGACCATGGTATATCCAGGTAGCAGGACAATGCAGAGGCTAGAAGCTCAGTAACAGAAAGGAGCTGGGAGTCATCAGCCTGGACGGGATTGAAAACCAAAGGAATGGATGAGCTCACCCAGAGCAAAAGGGACATGTGCCAAGGACAAAACTCTGGGTGAGAGGCACTTAAGGAATGGGCCATGGCTGAGAATTCCATGAAAAAGATGAATTCGGAGAAACCAGAGAGGTAGAAAAAGACCCAAAAGTGGGGGTGTTACAGAAGCCAAGGGAAAAGGATTTCAAAAGAGTGTTAAATCCTACAGAGGATCTAAGAATATAAGGGATTGGTTTCAGCTTTAATGATTTTGATGAGAACAGTGAATAAATGCAGTCACAGCAAACTTTCTAGAAGTCTGACTGTGAAGGGGAGTGAAGAGATAACGTGACATCAGAGGTAGGTGAGGGGTGAGGAGGGCTTCATAAATGTGGAATGAAGCTTGAGCATGTCCGTAGGCTAAAATGAGCCAGGGAGATGCTATCGTTAATCTGCCTTTCCCAGATATAGGCTCATTTGGGGGCAAACTCCGAGAAAGCTAGAGTCTCTCCTCCCCCAGGGCCATTCAGAGGGCCCCTAGGGCTGGCTCCTTCACAGGGGCCTCCAGGTGTCCCTCAGCTTCTGCTCCCTTGATGACATTCATCCACAAATCTTTACTGTTCTTGGAAGATACAAGGAAATCAATTATGATCTCGAATTACTACAAGCTTACAAGGAATTATGCAAAATACCAGCTGTCTCCCAGATCACCTTATTAGAGCCTTCGGGTGGTAATTTCATGGAAATGACTCTGAGGCAGAGTTGAGCTGCCTAGCAGGGAGCCTTTTATACTAGGCATCTGTCTTCTACTAGTTTATCTTCTCTCCCTCCTTTGGGGCCAGCCCAGTTGTCTTTAAGCCAAACTCTTTCGGGACTGCACTCTCAGACTCTCGGCTTCCTTCAGATTTAGAGCGACCTTTGCCCTGGCCAGCATCTCACTGTCCATTCCTTGGTGGCTCAATCTGGACTCTGAGCAAATAATAGGGATGCAGCTTGGTAAGGTTAGGAGTATGTGACCTGAAAGAGATCCAGGAAAAGCTGTCAAGACTACACAGTTCCCAACAGAACCTGGGACGTGAAATGATTACCCTCACAGCCCCAGTGGGACACGTAGTGAGGTTTTGGCTTCCCTCGAGAATTCACCTGCCTAACCCCAGGAGTTTATTCTCAGAGTCATGTCATTGCTTCACTACCCTATTTCTCATCCCCATCATTGGCTAATCGGGCCAGTGTGGACATTAAGCCCAAGAGCTTTTTCCATAATCTTTTTTACTGCAGAATCCCAATACTTCCACTGTATCTAGTACAAAGTAGGCACTTGGTAAATATTTCTTAAATTCCCTTTTTATCTTTGAATTCACCACATGCTGTTTGCTTTACCAGAAAGGCTCTTTCTCCATGCTCATCATTTAGCTAATGCCTGCTCATCCTTCCAAGCTCACCCAAAACATCGACTCCATGAAGCCTTTACTGATGCTCCACCTCTGGTCTGCTCTGCACCATTCAGAGCTTACCTCTGAGGTAAAACTTTGCACTCTGTATTGTAAATATATTCTTGTTTACCTGCTATATCAGCCTCTCCTTTGATAGATGGATAGATAGATATCCTAATGCATTTGAGATTCATTCCTTTTCCTTGCCAAATAATATATCATATTTTATTTATCCATTTCTCAGTTGATGGACATTTTGTTTCCACTTTTTGACTATTATAAATAATGTTGCTGTGAAAATTTATGTACAAGTTTTTGAGTAGATGTACATTTCCATGCCGCTTAGAATTGCTGGGTCTTACGGTGCCTCTATGTTTAACCTTTCGATGAACAGTTAGGCCGTTTTCCAAAGCAGCTTACCATGTTACTTTTCCACCAGCAGTGTATGGGCATCCCAGTTTCTCCACATCCTTGGCAACACGAATTATTTGTCTTTTTTATTATAGTCATCCTAGCGGATATGAAGTGACATCTTATTGTGGTTTTGCTTTGCATTTCCCTAATGATTAGTGATGTTGAGCATTTTTCATGTGCTTATTGGTCGTTTGTATATCTTCTTTGGAGAAATGTCTATTGAAGTCTTTTATCATTATATTAATTGGGTTGTCTTTTAATTATTGATCTTTAACTGTTCTTTTTTTAAAAATATGTTTTATTGATTTTTTTACAGAGAGGAAGGGAGAGGGATAGAGTCAGAAACATCGATGAGAGAGAAACATCGATCAGCTGCCTCCTGCACACCCCCCACTGGGGATGTGCCTGCAACCGAGGTACAGGCCCTTGACCGGAATCGAACCTGGGACCTTTGAGTCCGCAGGCTGACACTCTATCCACTGAGCCAAACCAGTTAGGTAACTGTTCTTTATACAACCTGAATATGGTCGCTTATCAGATATATTATTTGCAAATATTTTCTCCCTTTCTGTGTGTTGTCTTTCCACTCTCTTATTAATGTTCTTTGAAGCACAAAAGTTTTACCTTTTGCTGAAGTCCAATTTATCTATTTTTTTCTTTGTTTGCTTCTGCTATTGATGTTGCATCTAAGAAAAGTTTACCTAACCCAAGGTCATGAAGATTTATTCCTGCTTACTTCTAAAAGTTTTATAGTTTTAGCTCTTACATTTAGGTCTACGATCTATTTGCAGTTTAAAAAGTGTAATCTTAAATTCAGTATAAATTTTATCTCCTCCCCTCCCCCACTCCAGGCTTAGGTTGGAAACTTGATTGCTTAGAGTGGAAGTAGGGGGGCGAAATCTAGCACAAACACACCTCTCCTCGAGGCTTTTCCACCGTCCACATTTTGTTTCAAAATGAGAGCACTCAATTACTGTGACAATCTCCACTTATTTACTCTGTCCACTGAAAGCAGAGTAAATTGTTTGATTTGTAAATTTGGGAATAAGCTGGATATGTTTGATTCAGTGACTATTTTTCCTCTTCTTACTTTTCTTGGGAGAGAACCTGCTTATAGGAAACAGGAGTGCCCCTCTGCTCCTCGTTTTAAGTCTTACCTGGCCAGGACCCCCTGTCTGCAGGCTGCTGGGGTCTGGTACTACCTCCTCCGCATGATGAGTCTGCCTAATTCTGGAGTTCAGTTAGTTATTGGTTCTCGCTGTGACCTATATGCTCCAAGTTAGCCTTTACCGCCAAAAAAAAAAAAAAAGGTTATATGTTGGCCACCATCCCTCTACCTTATTCTTTGTATAATTTCTCAATTTGTTTAGAATCCAGGCAGTGAGAGAGATACTTTGATTGGGTAACATCAGAGACTCTGATGCTCTTGTCCCTCTTTAAGCCTCTGACATATTGGAGTGGGCAAGAAAGACTGGGACAAGTGTCCTAATTTGACTGGCTCTGATTAGGATCCTCCTGTTGGTTATTGTTGCTGCTCTGGCTGTCAGTGAGTGGGCACTGATGACCTCTGTGAGGCAGATTTCCAAAAGTAGGCTCTCTGATAGAGAGCATGTGGGAGTTCTTTGGGAGGGAATTGCAGGAACCTCCCTCCCCACTACAGAATTGTCTCACAATCAGTCAGAGTCCCAGGTAGGAAACAGACTCTGCATTCAAAAGAGTCTGAATGAGACTCTAATGTTGGAATGTTGACAGAGGAGTGGACAAGGTTAGGGGAACCAACTAGGATGGCTACAGCGCCCCAGGGATAGTCAGTGGCACTATTACTGGGCTGGAAGGAGTTTGGGGGGAAAAAATGGTTAACCATGGGACAGGAGCCACTGGAAGGCTGTGGTCATAGAAAGATGAGGAAAGCTATTGTAAAACTGTGGCCTAGCAGGGAGGGATTGAGGATGCTGGGTTGGAGGGAAATAAATGTCTTTCTTTCTTCCCATCCTCTGATCTCTTGTTGGTGTCTCCTGTTGCCCAGACCCATTTGGAAGCCTGGCAAGGGAGAGAGGGAGCCCGGTGATGAGGCCCCTAGGAGTAAACATCCCAGGGCACAGAGCAGGGCAGGGAAGGGTGGAGCATGGAGTTGGAGGGGCAAGTGGATAAAGCCCTGCACATCTGCTGTGAGAGACAGGCCCTGGCTCCACTCTTCCACACCCCTCAACAACCACTATCAGCATGATATTCAGCAGTCCTGCTGCCAAGGTTGTTTATGACTAGTGCACATTCTGATTAAGCAGAATCCATGCTGTCCACCTGTTAAATATTTATTTTGAATATCAACCCAGAGCACACTTTACAGCGTATTAATGTTGGAGTCTCCTGCCTGGCAGGTAGCCTTCTTGGATAGAACAATGAACTAAGAAGGCTCAAACTTCCCTCCTGTCGGTGATCCTCACTTGACCTTCGGGGAACTCATCAAAACTTTCAGTTCCAAGTAGTGGGTGTGTAGACTATTCCACTGCCCCCACTTCCTCTCTCTGGCCTGCCATCTATCTCCCTCCAATTTTTTTTTTTTTTGCTTACTCTGTTAGACACTAGAGATAGTTCAGTAATCTACTGCCTGAGCAGATGTCCAACTGGGGAATAGAATCTGTTGTCTTTGTCTTGCAGGCAACTCTAATTGCTACAAACCATTCTCTTGTAGTTCACCCCTCCACACCTCGGCACCCTCAAGAATTTCCCTTGTCTTCCCTATCCTTTCTTTTAATATATTTTGGAAAGGGAGTATAGTGGGGGAGAGTGGGGGGGATGATGACAGCAGGACAAATCGTGCACCCTGTTTGTAAGCCCAGGTGAAGATTGAAGGATATGTTGTTTTCTTTAGAAGGTGAGGTATATAGGTGTTTGGTTTGTTTGGTTGTGTTTGTTTTCAGCCATAGGCTTCGGTGTGACTGCAGGGCAAGAGAAGAAAGAGCCACCAACATCCTATTAAAAATAGTTCCTGCTCTTGGCGAAAATATTTTTAAATAGTATAAATAGAGATGTAATATTGAAAGTACAAAGTTCTCATTATCCCACTTCCCTGAAAAAAAAAAAGAACAGTGTTAGTAGTTTGATGCATATTCTTATAGTCTTTTTTTGCAATGAATATTAAGTTGATTAACTTTAAAAAGAGGACCTTATAGTGTACATACTGTTCTGTGACTTCTTTTTTTCACTCAACAGAATATCCTAGACATCTGTCAAAGTATGAAGTTAAAAATAAAGAAAGGGAGAAAACCAGAATGTAGTGTTGAATTAGAAATTGAGGTATTGGTAGAAACTGATAAATTTCAATATGTATGGATAGATGTAGAAATAAATATAAATGTTTATATGAGGACACACACATACAAACAACATGGATACACAGAGCTGTATTTGCTAGCTGCCCATTCTTGGGGAGAACTAGCACTTAGGTCCTGGTTTCTAAAAACCATTCTCCACTAAAAAGAACCAAAACTCCTTGGAAAAATGGTTGATTCCAGGGTGCAGTCAGGGAAAGTACAAGATGAACCTGGAACATCTCGTGGTGCCAGAAAGTAAGGAAATGTTAAAAAATCAATTGGGTCAAAAGGACATAGAAACAAGCTTGAGGGCACCCCCACTGGCCAAATCTAGAATAATTTGCACATCAAAAGAAATAATAATAAGGGATTTAAATTCACTACATAAATTAGGAAACCATGAGTGCATACTGATATAAATAAATGAATAAACTGAGAACTTGAAGAAGAACAGTATATTTCCATAGTTTCAAAACACAACCCCGCAAAATACTCAGTTACAAATGGAGACTTGTTGCTCAATGAATATAGTTTCAGTTTTGCAAGATGGAAAAGTTCTGGTGATCTGTTGCACAACAATATGCATATAGTTAACACTACAGTATACTTAACAAGGGCTAAGATAGTATATTTTATGTGGTTTTTGCCACAATAAAAACAATAGTTATTTGTTACAAAAGGAAAGAGTTATTTTTCGATGAATACTTGAAGACACCACCTTAATCAAGTGATCCAAGTGAACATCATTAGTAATGGGACAACTTGAAACCATGTGCCACCTGTTACGATGCAATGAGAACACAGCATCGTTCCTGTAATATCCCTGCTGAAGATTCAGAACCTGAATCTCATCATGAGGAAACATAAGGCAAACCTAAACTGATGAACATCCTACAAAATAATGGGCTGTAACCTTGAAATGTGTCAAGGTCATGAATGTTAAGGAAAGACCAAAGAACTGTGTCAGCTTAAAGGAGGCTAAAGAGATATGACAACTAAATGAAACATGTGATTCTGAACTGGCTCACTTTTCTGTAAAAAATTTAATTGGAATAACTAGTGAAACTTGATGGGGTCTGAAGATTAGATTGTGGTAATGTGTCAGTGTTGATTTCTTGATTTTGATAGTTGTGTTGTGGCTAAGTAGGAGAATGTCCCGGTTTTTTATTGTTGTTGTTTTTGAGAATGTCCCTGTTTTTAGGAAATACACACTAAAGTGCTCACAGATGAATCATCATGTCAGTCCTTATTCTCAAATAGTTTGAGGAGATAAAAGTTATTCCACACATGTTGAGTTCATCAGTTTCCACCAATACCTCTGTAGGTGTCATACTGGCAACCTTTCTGCAGATTCGAGATTGTGCTAAAGGAAGAAGATAGTGGGGCACTAAAATGCAAATTGGAATCTGCCTATGGGCAGAAATTGTTGTCTAGAGAGCTTCCCTGTAGCTTTCCCGTAGGCAGAGAACTCCTTTTTCATGGGAGGATCGCATCACTTCCCAGAACATTTGGTACCACTCCAGTTCCTGAATCTTTCTAGGGTGCTGAAGAAGAGAGCTGATTTGTTTTTTGTCAGAGACTCCCCTGCAAGTACTGTCTGACTAGTTTGGTTTCTTCCTTAACTAGAGCCTTGAACAAGAACTTGGGTGCAAGTAGTTTATCTAGGAGAGGATCCCAAAAAGCAGGATTAAGGACGTAGAGAAAAGCAAATCAAGGGAAGAAGGAAAAGCCACTATAAGGGTGTGTTACTGAGGTTGTGACTGTAGGCAATAGGGCCTGGGGAGGTGTACAGCCTCTCAGAATTGTCTGCCTGAAGTGCTGGATGCTGGAGCACTCATCCACTCCCCCTCTGATCCCTCTTTGGCTGAGGACTGCCCCAGTAGCATAAATGTACTCTCCCCAAACACACTTTTACTTGTACGTGAATCAAGTAGTTTTCACGATACCAGAGAAGCTCCAAGGCAAAAAGGGAAAAGATGCGAGTCACATGCTTGAGGCAAAATGCTATCAGCATAGGCGGAGGCTGAGCTGGGCTGAAATAAGAGGTGGGTTGAGGACACGTGAGTGAGGCACCACAGGTACCTGCTGTAGCAGCTTTATCTTCCTCCACTTCCTTCTTCTAATTTTTCAATTACAGTGTACATTCAATATTATTCTGAATTAGTTTAAGATGTACTGCAAAGTGGGCAGAAAATCATGTACTTTACAGAGTGGTCCCCTCCCCCCTACTCCTTCAAGTATCCATACACAGTTATCACAATGTTATTTCTCAAGACATTTTCCCCACCTGCTTTCTCTCCTTCCCCAGCTCTTGGCTTCTCCCTAGGAAGAGAAGGTCCAAAAATATATAGAAATTCCAATTACATGTTAAGCTTTAAAACATCTCCAGCTTAATGTGTAATTGGCATTTCCATATGTTTTCGTACCCTCTCCCCCTAGGGACAGGGTACATAACCCATGGACACAGACAATAGGGTGCTGAAGGCCTGGGGCAGAGGACGTAGGGGAGGGCCAGATGGGGTCAATGCAGAAAAAAGAGGACATACATAATAATTTCAACAATAAAGAATTATTTTTTTTAATAAAAGAAGCAAAACTTAGAACTGAGTGCAAACTACCTTCTCATAAGAAGCACAGTTGAAATTTAAAAAGCCCAGATGAGCCCAGCTGACGTGGCTCAGTGGTTGAACATTGACCTATAAACCAGGAGGTTGCAGGTTCGATTCTTAGGCCACATGCCCAGGTTTTGAGCTCAATCCCCAGTGTGGGCCGTTCAGTAGGCAGCCAATCAATGATTCTCTCTCAACATTGATGTTTCTATCTCTCTCTCTCCCTCTCCCTTCCTCTCTGAAATCAATAAAAATATAGTAAAAGCAATAAAATAAGAAGCCCAGTTAAGAGAGGGACTTCAGGAGAAAGAAATGACCTCTCTCGGACAAGATCAGATCCTCTTTATGCATATTCCCCTTGGTAGCACTTTACACTATTATGATTAAGTCATCAATTGCGAAATGAGTTATCTAATATCTGGCCTTCTGCTCTGTAAAATAAGCTCTATTGGAATTGAGATGTGTTATCATTTAAAACTGCTTCCTCAGAACCTAATAGTTAAGTTCAAATAAATATTTGTGGAATATATGCTTTAGTTGCAGTGACTGAACCCCCAACTGAAATTTGCTTTAAAACAGCAGTTCTCAACCTGTGGGTCTCGACCCCTTTGGCGGTAGAACAACTCTTTCACAGGGGTTGAAAGGGCGAGGACTATGCCCTCCACCTTGCCCCAGGGTAAGGGCTATGCCCTCCATCTTACCTTGGCCATGTGCTCAGCAAGGCTTCTTCCCGGAAGCCAAGCCGCTGCTGGCCACGCCCAGGATATCTCTGGACTGGCCAATGATAGTCAAGGGAAGTGCACGCCATCACTATGAGCACATCCTGTGTAATGAGACACCGACTCATGCCTGGCCAATCGGCAGGGCCCACAGTCCTTTCTCCTCCCCTTACCCCAACCCCCTATAAAACCTCTCTCCACACAGAGTTTTCTCTCTCTCTGCCACTTGCTGCTGTGCCAGTAAGGGGGGGCAGGGGAGCCAAACCTAGGTTTGAAATAAATGACTCTTTGCTTTTGCATTGGACTCGCTGGCTCCCTGGTGGGCCCTTGGGAATCTTGAAATCTGGGCACAACAGGGTCGCCTAAGACCATCCTGTATATCAGATATTTACATTACGATTCATAACAGTAGCAACATTACAGTTATGAAATAGCAACGAAAATAATTTTATGGTTGGGTCACAACATGAGGAACTGTATTTAAAGGGCCAGAAGGTTGAGAACCACTGCTTTAAACGAAGAAAATATGTTACCATACGTAAGAAGATAGAGTTAGGATAACTTCCCAGGTTGGAAACTCAATGATTCCACTAAAAATCCTGCTCCTTTCTAGCTCTCTCTATGTTATCTTTTTATATTATTATTATTGATTTTAGAGAGAGGGACGGAAAGAGAGAAACATCGATGTGTGAGAGAAACCTCTATCAGTTGCCTTCTGTATGCACCCCGCCTGGGGATGGAACCCATAACCTGGGTATGTGCCCTGACTGGGAATTGAACCCACCACCTTTTGGTGTACCGGATGATGCTCCAACCAACTGAGCCACACTGGCCAGGGCTCTGTATGTCATTTTTTACTTCAACCTCAAACTGCAAGATGACTGTAAGAGCTCCAGGCATCACACAAAATCCAGAAGAGAGAACATCTCTCTACCGCTCTTTCTTTGAAACAAATAAACTTTTCCCAGAATGCTTCAGCAGACTTCTCAGCTCTCATTGGCTGGAATTGGGTCATATGCATATTCCTAAACTAATCATGAGCAAGGGGATAAGATTGCCTTTATACCAGTCAGTCAGACCTACCCCTTGGAGCTTGGAGCAAGGTCCACTTCCCCTGATGCACATGGCTGCATGAGGGAGGAGTGGGTAGCAGAACAAAATAATCGTTCTATTAAAATGGAAGCTGGAGTGTTCACGGTGGGTTCACACAGCATGTAACTCTCTATAGAGCATACTGCAATTCAAATCTGCTTCCGGAGACCAGATAACAATCTCTGTAAGAGATATCAACTGTCTTCACTACCCTCCCTTCTAACGGAGACTCCTCCCCAAAACATTACTTGCCTGTCTTGCTAACCACCTCCACAATGAGTTCTGGAATCAGCCTCAGGCACAGCTTGTGTTTCCCTTAAGGTTTTTCTGAGCTCCCATGGAAGACACTTTATGTTCTTGCTCACTATCCTTTATATAAGAATCTGTAATGAATTACAAGTTTGTGTCTCCGGACAAATACCCTCTCACCAAACAAAGACAATGACACAATCAATCCATGGTCATTCTTTCTTACAGCAGTGAAACTTAGAGCTATGTGTAGGGCTCAATAGCCATGATGATCTCATCCCAGGCTCTTAGTACCATTCTGTTTCTCCTTTCTCTAATATTGTGTCTAACATTGGGTAGTTGTTGTTTTTTATGTAATAAGTTAATTTTGGGAAAGTCTGAGCCCCACAATTTTTGAGCCCTTGAGGGGAGAAGCAACTAAAAACAAACTAAGTTTGGCAGATTTCCCTCTGGGTCAGCAATTGAAATTCTAGACTACATATGTTAATTTGATTTTAATTTGATATTTCCACTGAGGAAATATTGGAAGTGTATTCAAGTCAGAGTCTTATGATTGTCTTTGAGAACCATAAGGCCAAACAATACCATTGTGGGCATGCAGGAGAGACTTCCTGAAGGAAATGGATATTGCCATTGTTAATCATCCTGGTAAGAGTTCAATCTTTTGGCTGGAAATACGGTCTGGGGAGCCACCTCATGAACTGGTGGAAGGGGAAACTTCCTTCTCTTTCTGGGGCCTTGGGCTAGTTTGGCATGGTCTCTAAGTGGCGACATTCCTAGAGAATTGGTGGTGGTGAACATTGACCCCTGCATAGTGAGGCCAGGCCTGGAATGCAGCAGGAAGATGAACC
>NW_006297395.1:1477232-1520317 GCF_000327345.1 Myotis davidii
GATCTGAGTTTGTGTAATTATAGGAAGTTGTTTGTTATTCTTCCCTTTCTTTATTCTGGAATCATCAGTCACTTTTCTTTAAACATTATAGGCTGGTCTCTGCTGGGACATGGGCCAAAGAAGCCCAGAGAAGAGCCATGCCTTATGTGAAGCCAAATATTGTGCACAGAGGACAGCTAGGCCTGTGGGGCAGCAACCTCAGGGTCACTGTATCCGAGGCAGCAGCGTGCCTTTTCTTCCTTATTCCTTTTCTTTCTCTCCTTCCTCTCTTCTATTCTCCTCTTTCTATTTCTCCTTCTCTCCTCTCTTCCTTTCCTTTCCTTCCATTTCCTTTTTTTAAAAAAGGCAATATATTCACTTGGTCCCAAATCAAAAGTATGCAAAGTATATGCCCCAAACATTCAGTCAAACAATCCTCTCCCACCCTTATTACTAGTTTCTTTTTAATTCTTCCAGAGATATCCTATGACTACAAAAGCAAATATAAATATGTACAATATACATATTCCTTTTTACCCTCATCTATAAAAATTAGGATACTCTACTCACTATTCTGCACCTTTTTTTAAAAAATTAATTTAACAGTATACTTTGGCTATCCTTACATAGCAGTGCAAAAAGAGCCTCCTCATTAAAAAAAAATTAGCTAGATGGTATTTTATTGTATGGGAACATAATATTTTATTTAACCTTTTCCTTTCACCAATAGTGCATATTTATTTCCCAATGTGAGTAAATATACCTATTGGAGAAATTCTTGGAAGTGAACTTGTTGTATAAAAGGGTATAAGTATGTATAATTTTGATGTATATTGCCAAATAGAGGAGTGATCTATTTTTTAACACAATGGAACACCTGAAAATTCTCAGAAATACCTGGGAGAATCCATAAAGAAAATGTTTTTCTGGTAACTTATTGGTGGGACTTAGTGGCTTGAGCCCATAATTTGGGTTAAAATTATATCTTCTGAGTAATAGTTATTTATTATGATAAAGACTCCCAGGAAACAAAACAAAACAAACAAACAAACAAATACACAAAAGACTGCCAGGTATCTCCACAAATCCATCCTCCCATTCTTTTGTAGAAACAGAGGGTAATCTAGGCAAATGGCTACCCATTTTCTGGCTAGTTTGCAGCTCAGTGTATCGGTGTATTGTGAACTGAGTTATCACCAATGAACTGTGAATGGAAGTGAAGGTGCAAATTTGCCTCATTTGTTTAAAAAAATCACTTGCCAGGGACTTCTACTCTATCCCCTTCTCATAAACTGAAACACGTATGGGTCATGCATGACCCATCTTTGACCATGCAGATGAAGATAATGACATTGAGGATGGTAAGTAATACAATGGAAGAAACTTGGGACCCTTAATGACTGTGTGGACCAGAAGGGTCCGGCTACACTGGCTTCTTTACCTTGGGATTGTTTTGTGAGAGAAAAATAAACTTCTATTTTCTTTAAGTCATTGTATTTTGGGCACCTTTGTTATAGCAACTTAGCCTTTTTCCTAACATCCATTCAATATGTTTTGGAAATAGGCTCTTGGAATATTACCCTCAATGTCTAAGCCAAATGATTTATTTCTATTTAATCTGACTATTTACACAAGGGCTTAGGAGGGCTAAGCAAGGGCCTGCCACAGAGTAGGCAATCCCTTCCTTCCTTTTATAATATTTATTGAGCATATGCTATGCAATAGGCACATTGCTAAGTGCTAGGGATACATTAGTGAGCAAAACAGATACTGCCCTGCCCTCATTCACCTCCCAGTACGATGAAACAAACAGACATTATTCAAAGTGTCACACAAATAAGTTTCTGAAAGACAGAAGTGTTGTCTTTTGAAGAGGGGCACATTTTTCTAATTGGAATGGAGGTGAAACAGGCAGGGGCTGGAATTTGGGGTTGGGAGCTAGAGTGACTGAACTTAGCTGTAAGGCCTTCCCTACTCTCCAGCTTTCCGGGGTGAGCCACTGCTGCTGTTCTTACTATTTCAAAGCCTAACAGAAGAGATTCCAGTGGGCACTTCCTCCTCTCACTGGCTTTCCTCCAGAAAGCATTTGTTTCAGGTCCAGTGATTCAAAACTGGAAAGGCCCCAAGGGACTGCCTCATCCAACCTCTTCATTTCACGGAAGAGGAAAATGAGGCCCAGAGAGGTTAAGCAACTTGCTTAAGGACCTATAGAGTTGGTGGCAAGCCAAGATTAAACCAAGTCTCTATTAGAGTTACAGCTCTGTTATAACCTGCATTTAGTAGGGCTCAAGCCCCAATTCTGAACATGTTTTTTTTCTTTCAATTCCATCTCCCACATTAACCTCCAACACACACACACACACACACACACACACACACGTACCCTCCAGCTCCCACTGCTTCACTATATTCCTCTCCAAACCAGAGAAGTGGAAAGAATATGAAACTCAGTCTTCCATGGAGTCCCTGGGACTGGGGTCAACTCTCAGGATGGCCTTGGCAGTAAAGGGAATTGCATTTTAATTGGGGCCAAAGTTGCCAGGTAAAGGGAAGTGTCTGCTGGCTTGTTTTAGGCATCCAGAGCAGCTGGGGAAGGTGTGCTAGGAATAGAGACTTTCCAGGCCTTCAACCCCCTGCCCCCATATGGCCAAGTGAAGCCCACTCTGCCAGCCCAGGAGATTCCCAGGGGCCCTGTGGCTACCGCCCCTTGCCATCCTTGCCAAATTTGGGAGGCAGCAGACTTAATCCTTTAACTCAGCTCTGAGTCAGAGGTGGCCAAAGCTTCAAAGCCCAAGCCAACGCTGTTCTGGGTAAGATTGCAAATGTATCCCTTCAGGCTCTGATGAACACATCATCCCTGAATTACTAAGGCCCAACGCAGAAAATCCGAAAATTTCCAGCAGCCTCTTCAGCAGGCTTCCTCCCAAGGGACAGCAGTGTCTCTCTGTATCTCTGAGACCCACATGTGGGAAGGGTTGTCTTTCCCTCTCTTGCTGAAGGAGTTATTAATTGGGGAAGGGATAGGGGAATTCTAAATTGGGAGAAGGAGGGAGAGGGATAAGTTTGCTCCCACCAAGCAACCATTTGGGAACTTCTAACTGTAAAAGAGTCAATTTGTGTCACAGACCCAGCTCTCCAGGGGCCAAAACCTCATGAAAGAGTCAGTGTCACAGATTTGGGCACTTAGAGATGATCCCAGATAGTGCAAGCATAAAGGATGGTATTCATCATGTCAGTGAACTCAACTTTATATCCACAGTCCTTCCACTCATCGTCCCTGCAGCCAAGGATAGCCCTGCTTCTATCATGTGACCCCATTTCCCTTTGGCTACAACTGACTGGGCAGGTGGAAGCAGAACCTGAACCCAAGTGTAACAAACCCACAGGCTGGCCAATGACCTCCACTATGGAATGGCACAGAAAGGGGAGCTGAGATAACCGTATCTTCTTAGTTTGGAATTTAAACGGAGAAATATGGAGAGGAGGAGGCACTTAGCAGGAGGAGCAGACATTGAAGGCTTATGATTTAGAGAGAACCAGAGGCAACCATGATGAGCAGGCAAAAGCTGTAAGGACACAGAAATTATGAGGAATCAGAAACCATGAGTGGAGATAGTATTGAGGAAATAGAACAGGCATATAGATGTGCAGAGTAACTAAGTCGCAGTAGTAGACCAGTGTGGCCAAGGTCTATGGAAACCCTGTTGTTAAGGTTCCTTGAGCTTCTTTAGATACGGAGCAACTTTATGGTCCAGCCACACTACCATAGGGATCCTCTCATTAGATTCGATGAGAAGTTTCTCTCTTTTTTCTTTTTAAATCTTTATTGTTGAAAATATTACATATGTCCCCCCTTTTCCCCATTGACTCCTTTTATCACTTTTTTCATCCTTATCTCTCTCACATATATATTACTTGAGGTAAATTGAATGATTATTTGTTCCTGAGAACCAAAAGAACCAAGCACAGACCAATGTCAGATTTTTAATAAACAAATGATTCAATAGTACCAATGCCGATGATGAACGAGCAAGAAAAAATCATGCACCATGCTTTCTCATTTAATAAAGTAACTAATGATAATAGTAGTAGCTTCCAAGTATTAGATACATACTTCTGTGTATCCTTGTACACATTTGTATTTGAAATTATGGTGAACACATATTTTGATTTTGGCTTTGATTGGCTTATTGGGACTTTAAGAGATATTCAGATGTGTGAGGAAGAAATGAGGATTCAGGGAAGATCTAAGTCAATGTACAGAACTATGCTCTCTAACACGGTAGCCACTGGCCACATGTGGCTATTGAAATATAAAATAATATAAAAATTAAATAAGGTGGAATGTACATTACTAACCACATTTCAAGTGTTCAATAGCCACGTGTGGTGGGTGGCTATCATATTGGACAGCACAGCATTGAACATTCCCATCACTGCAGAAAGTTCTATCAGGCATTGGGAGGAGACTGGCTCCTCTATCATTTTCTATCACAAGGGCAGGCAAACTTTTCCTGGAAAGGATCAGACAGTAAATATTTGAGACTTTGAAAGCATGAGAGCAAGCCTAGATAATACATAAACAAATACCATGGCTGTGTTCCAATAAAACTTGATTTACAAAGAATGACAGTAGGCCGCATTTGGCCTGTCACCCACCTATTGTACCCCTGATCTACCACATCATCCTATTTGTTTCTTTCACAATACTAAGCATTTTGTAACAACTGGTTTCTTCATTTTTATTGTCTTTCTCCCCACATTAGACTATAAGTTCCATGAGGGCAGAGGCTATGTCTGTCTTGCTCACCACTGTGAATCCAACGCTGACAGCACATGCTTAACTAGTATTTATTGACTAATGAAAAATGGTGTCAACACTTATTTGACTAGAGAATGCCAGTCTTTTTAAGGAAGACAATGACTTCCCTCAGGGACATGCTAGTTGTATTATCATTTATTCTTTTTATGACTCTCTCTGGAGTCTTTTTCACCTTCAGCCTTCTTTAAACCTCATTAGTCTGGAAGGCAGTGATGTTTTTCAGGAGCAGGACAGAGTTGCTGCTTTTTGGACCCGCTCTCTGGGAGGCTATAATTGGAGGCCTGGCCATGAGAGAGATTCCCTGGGACATCATCCCTGAGCCAAAGGAGCAAGAGAAAGTCTTGGATGGGGCCCGGCCATCCTGCATGTTTGCCAGTGTTGGCTCTGAGAGCATAGATTCCTTCCTCAGTCTGTTGGGCTGAGCAGAATTCAAACCACATCTCTGACCCAAGGAGTTCCTGAAGGCAGAATTTCCAAAATTGCAATCATTCGTGTACTCTCTTCACAGTTTTTACTTCATTTCCATACCACCTGGAAACATGTTTCCTTAATATTTCCAACTCTTGCAAAATCTTTAAGAATGTTTACATCAGATTGGATCATTCTTTCATCAAAACCCTCCCCGGGCTATCCATCCAGAGATGATCCACAGCTCTTATCATAGTCTTCAAAGCCCATCTAATCTGGCCCCTGGCTAATTCTGTGACCTCATTTCTGCCACTTATTCAGTCTGCCACACTGACCTCCTCATATTCCTCAGACATTCCAAACCAGCTGCTGCTCAGAACCTGGGCTCAACCTGCCTGGAATGCTTCAGTCCTCAGAGACCGATCTCAGGAAGGTTTTTCTTGACCACTTTATATAAAATAGCACCCCTCTTTGGTCTTCCAAATACATTTGGAATCAGCTAGAAAAAAAATCCACTCACATGCACATACAGCCAGTATGTTGCTTGAGATTGCATACATTTCTAGAACAATTTAGGAGATATGTTTATACTTGTGTCTTCTTCCTACCCATGCTACGTCTCTTCATTTGTTTAGGTTTTATTTTACGTTTTTCATTCAAGTTTTACAATTTTCTTGAGAAAGACGAAGCCCACGCTTTTTGTGAGATTTGCCTTTAGATACATAAAATTGAGTTGCTTTTGTAAAGAATATCTTTTTTAAAAAATTACATTACATTAGAAAATGTTTATTGTTTGAATATCTTTTTAATATCTGCTATATCAGTTATGGCCCCTTTTTTATTTCTAATGTTATTTATTTGCACCTTCTCTCTCTTTCTGATACAACCTACTGGTATAGAGAGGTACTAAAGACCTACTGGCACCTAATGGTGACATTCTCTTGATGTAATCAAAAGTGTTGAAACAACCGGAAAGGGGAATAATTAAAAATTATTTATTATTGGTCTTTATGTACAAACCTTCAATCATTTTGTGTCCCACCGATGTTATATGGTTCCCACACTGGGGAACATTGATTCATTAATCCATGAAATACCTTTTGAGCTATCAATTGCTTTAGCTCAGAAGGTGATAGAAGGATGTGGAGCTAGAAGGAATGGGTGTGGAGGGTGCCCCAGAGAAGTGGGGGATCCCAGAGTCTGACTCACCCGAGGGCCCTCTCACCCCAACCCATCCTGCTGCTGGTACTGTCTCTATGAGCATTTCATCTGTGCACACAGAGATATTCCCCAGGGTAAGTTTGGGGGTGGAGTAGCAGTGAGTGAGGGCCTCCCTGACTTTCCCCACCCAGGCTCTGTATGTTAAGCAGGAAATGGGGGCTTCTTAAAACTGTCAAGGTTTCCTGGAAGCCCGTGGGAGTTGAGGCCACCTGGCTTTCTGCAGCTCACTTTCTGGTGGTGGTGTCTGGGACCTGAAGCAGGGAGCCCTCTCTGGGGACATGAGCTCACGAGCTGTGAGTTCTGAGGATCTGGGGCCATGTTCCTGTTGGACTGGAGAAGGGGGCTTTTAGACCTGGCTCTTCCAAACTTGACTGTTGTTCACCACAACCCCAGGCCCCTGTCCCGGGGGCAGTACTTGTCAAATCAAACTGTGTCTTCTGGGAAATATGATCATATTGAAGGCTCTTGTCTCTGAGAAACCCTTGAACTGAGGAAGACAGGAAGCCACAGGCTCCTGGGTGGGCAGAGACTACCTGGGTTACCCACCCACCCCCATCTCAGAGGGCAATGCAGCTGTTCTGAGTCATCAAAGAAGCCTAACAAATAACACCTTCTTACACGTTGGCATCATCAAAGAGGCAGGTTAGAGCCAGGCTATGGCTGGCATGAGTGCACTTAAAAAACTCAGGCTTTGGGGCTCCAAGGCCCAGCTTCCAGCTCTGGCTTCTGCGCTTCCTGGCTGTACCTCTTAGAGGACCGTTCTCAGCTGTGAAAGCCAAATAGCATCATGGTGTAATGTATGATCCTTTTTTTTTTTAAATTTGTGCAGGGGAATATAATATAACAAAAAAGAGCTTGTGTTCGCACATACTATATTGATTATGGTACTTCTAGCTGCTGCAACAATTAAGCCCCCAACATATAAAGATCCAAACATAAGTTCATTTTTCACTCACACAAGTTCAAGGTTGTTTGGCAGGTGGCTCTTTTCCTCTCAGTGACTCAAAGACCCAGGGTCCTTTCATCTTGCGGTTCCTTCAACAGGCAGAAGGAGAATAAGGGTGTGGAAGAGTCACACTCACTTCCTAAAAGCTTTGGCCCAGAAATAATAACATGTCTTTCTGCTCACGTTCTAAGGGCAACAGCTGTACACATGACCACACCTGGATATAAGGGTGGCTAGAACATATCATCTCTCCCAGGTAGCTGCTTCTGGCAACAACTTGTACCACAGAAGAGGAAGTGAAATTCTGGCAGACATGCCATGCATGCAAAAAAAAAAAAAAAAAAAAAAAAAAAGTCTGGAGAATGTACACCAATCTATTAACAGTAGTTACCTAGTTACCTCTGGGAAGTAAGATTAGAGATGATAGACTTTCACTTTTTATTTTAAACAAGTAATATTTTATGAGCACATATTAATTTTATAACTAAGGGAAAAAAAAACAATGGGCAGGGTTCATTGTAAATTTCCAGAGAAATATGTGTCATTTGTTGTTATTTTTATCATTGTTCTTTTGTTTAGTCCTAGAGTCAGAAAGTATCACCCAAGAAAAGAATGTCCTATGACATGTCCCTCATTAGAGGCAGACAGGTTTTAGGGTGGGGATGGTGTGGAGAAAAGCAGAGAGATTTTTTTTCTTAAAATTTAAAAATATTTATACCAAATGAGACTTCAAGGGGATACATATTTAGAAAACTGGAGTAGTAGACTCGGAAGCACCTACCAGAAAACACTCCATACTCATTTCTTAAACACATGTATAGAAACATAAATGCAGTTCTCAAAAAACTGAGATGCCATGTCTTAAATCTTTGCAAGAAAGAAGAACCATTCTGGTTTTCTCATTTTATTTGAACACAAAATATTTAATATTTTACACGTAGAGAATAATAGGTAACCATTATCATGAAAAAGGAGAAGAAAAAGATTTATAATCAATACTATGTAGAAGAAAAAAAGGATCTGTGAAAGTTTCAACCATTCCCAGGTCCCATAATAGGTGACGATCAAAGGCATCTGGCTCAGGCCAGAATCACTGATTCATTCAAGAAATTGTTTTTGTGTGCCTACTATGGGCTAGGCCTCTTCTAGGTACTAGAAATACAGCATTGAACAAACCAGAACCTCTACTGTCATGGAATTTGTTTTCTAGAAGAAGGACACAATGACATATCAGGTGGTGATAAGTGCTTTAGATAAAATTAATGCAGGGTGAGGGATATAGGAAGAACAGAAGAGAAGTAGAGGAGGAGAGAGAGAGAGAGAGAGAGAGAGAAACCAGAACCTCTCTACTGTCGGAATTTGTTTTCTAGAAGAAGGACACAATGACATATCAGGTGGTGATAAGTGCTTTAGATAAAATTAATGCAGGGTGAGGGATATAGGAAAAACAGAAGAGAAGTAGAGGAGAAAGAGAGAGAGAGAGAGAGAGAGAGAGAGAGCTTTTATGTAACTGGTCTCATGGTCAAGGAAGGCCTAATTGGTAAGGAGTCATTTGAACCAAGGTCTGAAAAGATCCATGTGAACTACCATGCCCAAAATAAAATAGTTATGATAACAGAGGATATTGTTGGTTGTCCTGGCAACATCCAGATATTCCTCCCTCCTCTCTAACAGAGCCCCTCCCCCTTGCCATGTGACCAGGAGAAAGCTGGACTCCATCTCCAACTCCGGGGGTGGATCCCAGTTAGTGTAAGCCAATCCTGGCAGCCCAACTCACTCACAGTGACTGGTTCAGGAAGCCAGGCTTGGCTAACCCAGGGAATCGCCCTGGTCCCTGTAATGGTTCAGGGGCAGGCACTCAACCTAAGCTGGCCTAACCAGATAGACAGAAGGGGTTTATATTTCTGTTTGGGGGAGGAGGCTTTGTTCTCTATCAGGATGGATGTGAACAAGGAAGCAGGTTGTCACAGTTGCTCAGAACATGGTGACACGGCCACCTCTAGACAAAGAGGGAAGCCAGTCTGTAGACAAAGCCAATACAAATAGAGGACAGAGCTAGGAGAACTGCAGAGACATAAAGTCAGAGCCCTGATTATTCCATGCCTGGAGCCTACTCTACTCCAAGTCTCCCCATTATACACGATCAAGAATCTCCTTCCTGTTTATGCCAGTTTGAGTTAGGTTCTCTATTCCTTGGTGCTTAACGGTTCTTAACGCTGACGATAAAAATAAGAGCGGCTAACATTTCTTGAGCATTACCTTGTGCCAGGTCTGCTCCTTAAATTTGTGATTTCATTTAATGTTCTCAACAATCTTATGAAGCAAATACAATTTTTGTCTTTATTTGTAAGATGTAAGCGACTTTGCCTAAGCTCAGATGGGTAGTAAGTGGCGCAACCACAATCTTTCAGAATTCAGAGCTTATGCTCTTTTTTTTAACCTCACCGGTGGATATTTTTCCATTGATTTTTAGAGAGGATGGAAGGGAGGGGGCAGGGGGAGAGAGAAAGAGAGGAAAGAGAGAGAGAAACATGGATGTGAGAGAGACACAATGATTGGTTGCCTCCCACAAGCTGAGGATCAGACCTACAGCCCTAGCTGGTTTGGCTCAGTGGATAGAACATGGGCCTTCAGACTGAAGGATCCTGGGTTCGATTCGGGTCAAGAGCATATGCCCGGTTTGTGGGCTCGGTCCCCAGTAGGGGGCGTTTAGGCGGCAGCCGATCAATCAATGATTCTCTCTCATCATTGATGTTTCTCTCTCTCTCTTCCCTCTCCCTTCCTCTCAGAAATCATTTTTTAAAAAAGACAAAAAAAAAAAATACTGCAACCCAGGTTCATGCCCTTGACGGGAAATTGAATCCAGGATCCTCAGTCATTAGACCTGCTCAGTGGTTAGAGCAGGGCAACACTCTAACCACTGACCCATGCAGCCAATGCCAGAGCCTGTGCTCTTAAACACTAGGTTGGTTTTATCAATATGTGAGGCAGAGAAATAGAAAGAGGAAAGGGTATGTGAAGAAGCCAGAGGGAGAACTATTGATAATCTTGTAAGTTTTATAATGGTATCAACATACAATCTTGTTCTCTCTGCCTGGAATACCCTATCCCAAGAACACCTCCCCACTCTCACTTCTCTGCCTCGGACCTTCTATTTGTTCTTTAAGACCTTGACTCGGATGTCACTCCCATGGTCTCTCAGTATCATGAGAAATTTTCCTCTTTCCTCACCTCCACTTCTCCCCTCTCCCCCTCCAGGTCTCCACCTCCTGGGCCCACAAATGCCAACCTCACAAATCATCTGTTTTGCCAAAATTCTGTTCCGATTTGATAAACTCTGGCCGGGCCAGCTCCCTCAGCATGATTCAGCCGAGGAGGGAATAGCGAGGCTGCATGCCCCGCATGCCGAGCGGCTGAGCTCAGGCAGGATGGGCGGCGCAGGAACCTCAGCCTGACAGATGGCTCCACTCGGCTGTCTCTCCGGGCCCCACGCCAGGGGCCGAGCGCTCGCTCGCCCTGCAGGAGGGAGGGCGGGGCCAGGTTGTGTGCTTCTCACACGCATGGCTGTGTGAGTGGTTACATAGGGAACATGCATGGGCCAGGCTGCGTGTGACTCTGCGTATTTGTATGTGGCCGGTTTGTGTGTGCATGTTCATCTGTGTGCGTGCCGATGGGTGTGTATGGACATGCCTGGCTGTGTGCTTGTGTGTGCATATTTGTGTGCATGCAGAGGTGTGTGTGTGTGTTAGGATTTCAAGTTTGCGTTCATCCTAGTATGGGTGCGCATGAGCATAAAAGGGAAATGACAGAGAGAGAGAGAGAAAGAGAGAGAGAGAGAGACCTGGCTTTTCAAATGTAGCCTTTTGTATGTTCCCACCTGCTGTGGAGAGCTGCTGCTCACCCCTCCCTCCAGCTCTCTCCTCTTCACAGGTCTTAGGGACTGAGGCAGGGAAGTCCTCCCATGCACACAGTGACATTTAGGCTCTGACCAATCATGAGGTTTCTAAAAACAATTTCCTGGCTACAGTTTCTCCCTAAGGTAGAAATACTTAAACTTTTGTGAATCCAGGCCCCTCTGAAAATCTGGTGATTAGAATGGGATCTTGTTTCCAGGAAAATGTCCTCAAAAAGGACAGTTTTACATACATTACCCAGAGCTCAGGGGCCCTCCAAAGCCTACTATGGACCTCAGTAAGGAAACCAAGTATTACACAAACACTTACTGAGCACTTACCGAGCATTATTATACTGAGCCCTTGTGAGAGAGATAAGTCCATAGAGCAGTGGTTCTTAACCTTCCTAATGCCGCGACCCTTTAATACAGTTCTTCACGTTGTGGTGATCCCCAACCATAAAATTATTTTCGTTGCTGCTTCATAACTGTAATGTTGCTACTGTTATGAATCATAATGTAAATATCTGATATGCAGAATGTATTTAGGCGACCCCTGTGAAAGGGTCGTTTGACCCCCAAAGGGGTCACGACCTACAGGTTGAGAACCGCTGCCATAGAGGCATAAGATGACCACGGTTTTGGAAGAGCATACAGTCCAGTAGGAGAAATAGATGGGAAAGCACAATCACAGGCCACTGGGACAAGTGCAATGATGGTCAAATGCAGGAACGCCCAGGGTATGAGAGGAATAAAGGGGTGCATTTCTTGAAGGGTTCCAGGGAGAGATTCACTGAAGAATGGACATTTCAGCTATCTCTTGAAACATGAGAAAACATTTGTGAAAAAGAGAAATGGGGAGGACTTTCCGGGCAGCAAAAGGAGCACGTGAAAAAGCAGAGGGGATGATGCATTTGGGAATGATATATCTGGGATGATCAGGAAGTAAGACTGAAAAGGAGTCTGGAGGCAGACTGTGTGGAGCCTTGCACATACTAAGCTAAAGGTTTAGATTTTATCTTGTGTGATGGGGAAACCTTGGAGCTCTTTAATCAAGAGAGTGACATAATCTAATTGGTGTTTTGTAAAGACCACAGGGTATCCAGCACTCATCCAGAGACCAGATCAGAGGCTGTTGCAATAGTTTAGGTGAGATATAATGAAGGTGTGAACAACAGGATTGTGGGGAAAACAAGGCACAGGTGTGAAGAAGAGAGATAGTTAGGAGATAAACTAGACAAGAATTACATGTTTCTATTAAATATATGGGGTTAAGAAGAAGAAGGAAGGACCAGTTGAGCATGGCTTCTCTGTTTCTAGCTTGGGAAGAAAGGTGGATGTCAGTGCCATTCACTGGGATGGAACCAAGATGCAGAGCAGGTTGTTGGGGAAGATTATGAGTTCCATTTGGAACACATTGTGAGACAATTATATATTGGGAAGAGAGATTCTCAAATATAAATTTGTGAGTCATAAGCAGATGAATGGTAATGAAAGTCATGGATAACAATTGAAATCGCTCAGGGAGAATGTAGATCCATATTGAGTGAGAGAAGGATCAAGAAAGAAGTTCTTATCTAAGGGTATATGGAGGAAAAAGAAATTTGTGAAGGAGACTGTGAGGGAGGGTTCTTAGCATTTGAAAGGGTTGAAATAAAATCAGGAGAGAGATTTCCTGGAACCTAATAGTGAACAAAAATTTTTAAATGAGGAAGTGGTCATAAGAGTCAAGGGCTAGCAAGAAGTCATGTAAGGGGAAGGCTGATGTAAACACCAAGAAAATCAAAAGCTAGAAAGGAAACCCAAAGGAAATATGAACTATAAAAAAAACCTAACCAGTATTACTACAGGGAAATTAGGGGAATTTTTAATATTTTTTTACAATTGTCATCTAAATATTCCAAGACCAATCTAATGCATGTGTACTAAATTTGAGCAATGAGAGGCAACCTAGAGAAAATTTAGGAAGCTATTAGAATAAAGGACGCTCACTACCAGCCAAGATGGAGTAGCAGGCAATGGATTTGACCTTCTGCTTAAAACAATTATAAGACAGACAAAATACATGAAATAACTGTTTTCGGACATTGGACAACAGGCTGTTCAGGACACTGATCCCTGAAAGTGGGAAGAAAAATTAGGTGAGTCTTAGTACTAGAAATATATACTAACAAATTTGGAACTAACCAATTAGACTCTGAACAAGAAAATATTACTGAAATTAAAAAGAGAAGAAAAGACTAAAAATGACAAAAAGAGAATGGAGCATCACTGAGCTATTAAAAAACTCCTAAAGGCCTAATATATGTATAATTCAAAATCCTGAAAGAGGATGAAGAGGGGACAGAAGAAATGGTTGAAAAATCAATGGCCCCAAATTTTCCACATTTGATGAAAACTATAAACTCACAGATTCAAGAGGCTCCATGAACCACAAGCAGAAGAAACACAGAAAACACACTGAGGATGAGTCTCAAAGAGATATATGTCGGGGGCGGGGGAGGGGGGGAAGGACATATATGTAATACCTTAATCAGTAAAGGAAAAAAAAGAGATATCTGCACTCTAATGTTTATTGTAAGATAATCATAATAGCCACAATATAGTAAGAGCCTAAATGCTCATTGATGAATGGATGGAGAAGAAAATGTAATATACACTGGTCAGAATGGCTATCATAAACAAATCAACAAATGACAAGTGATGGCGAGGATGCGGAGAGAAAGGAACCCTCATACACTGCTGGTGGGAATGCAGACTGGTGCAGCCACTGTGGAGAACAGTATGGAGTTTCCTCAAAAAACTAAAGCTATGGAAACAGCCTATGTGTCCATCAATAAATGAATAAAGAAAATATTATATCTATCCATCTATCTGTCCATATACCTACCTACATATACACACATAATGGATTATTATTCATCCTTAAAAAAGAATAAAATCCTGCCATTTGTGACAATATGGAGAGATCTGGAGGACATTGTTAAGTGAATTAGGCCAGACAGAAAGACAAATACTAAATGATAGCACTTATATGTGGAGCTTTAAAAAGTTGAATTTATAGAAACAGAGAGTAGATTGGTGTTTGCCAGGACTAGAAAGTGGGGGAAATGGTCAAAGGATACAGTTTCAGTCATCAGGATAAATAACTTCTTGGGATCTAGTGTACAGCATGGTGACTATAGTTAATAATACTGCATTGTATACTTGAAATTTGCTAAGAGAATAGATCTTAAAACTGTTCTCACCACAAAGAAAAGGAATCTAGGACAATTAAAAGGTGCTGGGACAATTGCATATCCACATGCAAAAAATATTAACTCAGACCCTTACTTTATACACAAAATTAATTTAAATGGTTCACAGACCTAGATGTAAGAGCTAATATTATAAGCCTTCTAAAAGAAAGTGTAGGGGAAAATCTTCATGGTCTTGGATTGGGAA
The DNA here is from genome assembly GCF_000327345.1 of Myotis davidii. Classification (NCBI taxonomy): domain Eukaryota; kingdom Metazoa; phylum Chordata; class Mammalia; order Chiroptera; family Vespertilionidae; genus Myotis; species Myotis davidii. The sequence goes on from NW_006297395.1 coordinate 1,491,945, forward strand.
ATGAGTTTTTAGATATAGGACTAAAAGCAGAAGCCATAGAAAAAATTGACAAATTGAACCTCAAAATTAAAGACACCATTAAGAAAATTAAAAGACAAGGCTTAGGTTGGGATAAAATATTTGCAAATCACATGTTTGATAAAAGATTTACATCTAGAATAAATAAAGAACTCTCACAATCCTATATAATAAAAGGCAAATATGCAAATCAGCCAAACGGTGAAACTACGGGTCGCTATGACACGCACTGACCACCAGGGGATAGACACTCAATGCAGGAACTGCACCCTGGTGGTCAGTGCTCTCCCACAGGGGGAGCGCTGCCCAGCCAGAAGCCCTGAGCTAGGCTCATGGGTGGCGAGCGCAGGCGGTGGCAGGAGCCTCTCGCACCTCTGTGGCAGTTGGACATCCCCCGAGGGCTCCTGGACTGTGAGAGGGCACAGGCTGGGCTGAGAAATGTCCCCCCCCCCACTGAGTGCACAAATTTTGTGCACTGGGCCTCTAGTTCAATAATAAAAGAAAGTAACCCAATTTATAAATGGGCAAAAAGAAGATAAATAAATGGGGCGTTAAGATGTACAAACTTCCAGTTATAAAACATGTAAGTCATAGTGATACAATATACAGCATAGGGAATGTAGTCAATAATATTGTAACAACTTTGTATGGTGACAATTACTAGACTTATTCTGATGATAATTTTGTAAGGCAGATAAATATTAAATCACTATGTTGTACACCTACAACTAATATAATATTGTATGTCAACTATACTTCAATAAAAAGAAGATATGAGATGCCACTATACACTCACTAGAGGGGCATAATAAGAGAGATATGTAATACCAAGTGTTGGTGAGGATGTGCAGAAATCAGAACCCTCATGCACTATGGGTGGGAATATAAAATGGTACAACCACTTTGGAAAACAGTTTGTCCATTTCTTCAAAAGTTATTATACAATTCTATTTCTGTGATAGATAAATGAAAATGTCCATACAAAAAATGTATAAAAATGTTCATAGCAGTATTAATCTGTCCTCCAGATTCCTCCATATTGTCACAAATGGCAGTGACTATAAGTTATAGTCATTATAGTCAGAAATGGGGAAAAAATCTAAATGTTCAATTGGCGAAAGATAAAATATGGTATATCCATATAATGGTACATCATTCAGTATTTAAAAGGAATGAACTCCTGATACATGCTACAACATGGATGAACCTGAAAAACTACCAATCAGAACCAAAAACTACATATGTAATTCTATTTATATGAAATATGTAGAAAAAGCAAATTTAAAGAAATTAAGTGGTTGCCTAGGTCTGGGGTGGGAGTGTAGATTAACTACTGAAAGGATATCAGAGAACTTTTTGGAGAGATGATAATGTTCTGAAGCTAGATTATGGTGATAGATGCACAACTTTATTAATTTAGCAAATTATTGCATTTATAAGGTTTCAATGGGAAAATTTTGTGGGATGGACTTTATACCTCAATAAAGCTGTATAAAAGAAAACAAAAAAATAAAATACACATTTAAAATAAAAAGGTTAAAAAGTCATTACCAGCAAACCAGCACTGGAAGAAAAGTTAAAGGAAGTACTCCAGACAAAAGGAAAATTATACCAAATGAAAATCTAGGTCTGCGCTAAGAATTAAGAGCACTAGAGATAAAAAATAAATAAGTGTATTATCTATTGCTGTACAACAAATTACTCCAAGTCTTAATGGCTTAAAACAGCAAATGTTCATTATCTCACAGTTTCTATGGGTCAGTCTGGGGAGACAATTCTCCACTGTACTTCTGCGCATCTTGTATCAACTTTGTTCTAGACAATCTTTTCAAGGGTGTTTGTATACCAGAGAGTCTTGGAAGACAGAAAAAGTGTCTTTCTCCAAAGCAGAGGGCAGATTTGTGCCCTAATCCATCTAATAAAGATAATGTCTTTGTCTAGGGCAAAGGCTGGGTAGGTTTACTTGCCACTTCCAGCTTTTAACCATAGACTATGAATGTCAAAGTTGATTTCAGGGTGTTTTCTTGTGTGAGATCCAAAAGCAAACTTAATTAGTTATAGTTATGATATTATGTTCCAGGAAATGCCTGTTCCAGGCGTTAGGGTGGGAGTACAAAGATGGAAAGAACTATTTAGTGTGAATAAGTTAAGGGTTGGAGGAGAGGACTTCAAAATAGAGAAATATACTGCACAGCAGGCCATGGTCTGATAGAGGCTCCTTGGTGTTCAAGACAATGGCTAACTTGGCTGAGGGAGCCACAGCTTCCTGTCCTTTGGAGATGGTTTGAAGATAGGAGCTTACTGATAACTGAGATGAGCTCCTGATTGAGAAGAGAAACCACAGAGCCATTGCCCTACTGTCATTCAAACAAAGGAGACACCCACACACAGGGCTTGAGACTGGAGATGGTGAGGGCTGCAGATGGACTCAACAACCTGGAGATGGAATTGCCAAAGGCAGAAAATAGGGACAGCAGATTGGCTTTATTATTTTTTATTAAAAATATCAAAGTAATTAATGCTTATTGTAAAAAAAAAAATGAACATAACAGAGAATATAAAGTGGTAAGCAAAACCCCTGTTCCTGCCAATCTCACTCCTCAGAGTGAAGCAATCATTTCTTGCCTTGCCTCTCCCCTGCCTATTCCCCCAAGTCCTTTGCCAAGAGGTAACTGTCCTAGTTCTTTCTTTTGGCATTTATAGATCTCTGTTTTCCTTAAATAATATGTTCTTATTGCTATCTTTGATTAATCCATTTTAGTCATAATATAGTGACTTCTTTTTATGTCAATTAGGATTTAGCTCTTTTACATCCCCATCCCTTCTGTTTCTTCTCCCCCATGTTCCTGATAGAACTAATTTGGGCTAAATCAGTATTCAGTGTTTACTTTATGACCCCTATGCAAATGTTGTTTACAACTGACCATTGAAGTATCAATATTATATTTCTTTTCCTACCTTTGCTTTTCCTAAAGTTAACAGTCGTCTTGATTTTTCATTTGGCAAATATTCCTTGCAATAATTACCTACAGGTGACTCTTCTAACACCTTCTAATAATCTTTCACTATAGTTTTCTTTATGGTCAATGGTAACCTGTCAGTTCCAATGTCTCTCTCAAATACATCCCTCTTGGGGACCTTCGTTTTCCTGCTGGAACTGTTTGTACTTGAGCCCTCTCTGTCATTCTGAGAAAATTTTCCCCGACTTGTCCTGAATTAGAGTCCTCATTGACTAGAATTTGTATCTTCCTTTCTTAGGTTATACCCTTATTTGAGAGATCACATGTACCAGTGTTTTCATCAGTTTTAGCCTGGTGATAGCCCACAAGATAAATCTTTTGAATCACCTTACTCTTACCAGAATTGGTTGCCCTTTATACCTGGTGCAAAGCTGTGATCCGGATTTATCTTCACTGCCACCTTTCAGGTGCTCTTCGTCCCTTTCCTTGTTGGGACTTCTGTTTTCTTGATTTATTTCCTTGTTTCGATGAGAAAGAGTGCATTTCAGACATGGTATGTCTGTAAAATGTCTTTATTCTATCCTAAAGATGTACATTTAGATCATTTCCAAAATTTTACTATTATAAGCAATCCTTATACAAGCATCCTTGCACACATGTCTAAATATTTGTAAGGAGAAAACAAAACTGAAGCATGTGCAGATACGGGAAACAGCATGACGAAGGTCAAAAAGGAGAGAAGCTCAGCAAACCCCTTGTGGGTAAAGGGTAAGCTGTGTAAAGGGGGATAGAAACTAAAGCTGGAAAAATAGGTTGTGGCTAAATTGTTGAGAGTATCAAATGTCAGTTTAATGAACTTGGATTGGAAAGCCACAGAGTCTTTTTCAATGGGAGTTCGACTTGATAACAGCCATTGATGCTACTTCGATGGAATGAGAAAAAAGTCCTATTACCTCCAAAACATATGTCCTAGAGAAGTAGGAGGAAAGTCAAGAGCTGCTAGTATCATAACAGCCAGAAGAGAAGCTTCAAAAAGAGAATAGACAGCTATGTCACGTGATACAGAGAAATCAAATTAGATAATTTAGCAATAAAGAATTGTGGTGGCATTTGATCGAGTAAACTGTCAATGAAGAGGAGGAATCTGAGGGTTAAAAAAATGTGTCAGAGCCGAAACCGGTTTGGCTCAGTGGATAGAGCGTCGGCCTGCGGACTGAGGGGTCCCGGGTTCGATTCCGGTCAAGGGCATGTGCCTGGGTTGCGCGCACTTCCCCAGTGGGGGATGTGCAGGAGGCAGCTGATCAATGTTTCTCTCTCATCGATGTTTCTAGCTCTCTGTCTCTCTCCTTTCCTCTCTGTAAAAAATCAATAAAAATATATTTTAAAAAAATGTGTCAGAAATAATATAATTCTTCTGGAGGTGAGGAAGTAGAGATAGGAAAGGCATTAGTTAGATAGGCTATGCTGCGGTAACAAACCATTCCCTAAATCTCAGTGACTTACAGCAACCATTCATTTCTTTCCTACATTCTATGCTCTACACATCTTGAAGTTGTAACTTTTAGGAGACAAAACTCCCTCTACAATTACCTCAGCAATTAAAGAGCTCATTGGAAGGTCACTTGCCAGCTACTCTATATTTTGGTCTAAAGTGAGATACTAGTTGCCTAGGCTTGCCTAAGTAGGAAGCAAGTCAAAGGAGCTGGAAAATGTGAGGGGTATATGGAATATTGATGAGCATCACCATTCTTGACATAGGGAGAATAGACTATATAAAATTTGTGGTAAAGGGAAGGAGAGATAGGGTGACAGATAAGGTAATATCTAGGGTGACAGGAGGTTAGTGGGTTTTGCTTTTCTAACTGGAAGAGAATTGAGTCTGCTTCAGGACAAGGAGTAGACAAGCAATAGAGCATATTATTGGTCCTGGAGCGGGAGCTATGGTAGAGGGGGGAGTGAAGGGCCTCAGAAAAGAGATCTGACCCTCTTTCTCTGAGATTGGCAGGAAGAAGGTAAAGGGCATGCAGTCAGCTAAATGGTATAGAGGCAGGAAATTGAGGAAGTTCACACCTGACATTTTTACTTTCCTAAGAAGTAAGAAGCAAGTCAATTGCCAAAATTGGTGGTAGTGATGGTAGTGGTGGTGGTAGTGGGAGGAGTCAGACGTAGATAATGGGTCTTTTAGAGTTTGGAGAAGGTGCTCAAATCTAGCTCCACTAAACCACCAGCCTTTGATAGACAATTACAACAGTTTCTATCTGATTTACTTACCTCCATTCAACATACTACAAATGAGTTGACCTCTTTTAAAAGACAAGGCAAATCAGACAATGTCATTCTCTGCATAAAACCCTAAGGGTTCAAAATCCTTAAAATGACCCAAAGATCTGATTCACCTTGACTTCTTCAGCCTTGCCATCAAACCCCTCCATACACAAGGCCCACTTTCATTTCCTTCCTCTTTCCTCTCTCAGGGCCTTCACACTCTTCCCTTTACATGGAGAGACCTTTCATTCTACTCCTACGTTCACTTAGCTTATTTGAGCATTTGAGCCCTTCCTTTAGGCCAGAAATTAAATGTCACTTTCTCAGGAAGGCCTTCCCTGATCCTTCAGACTAGGGCAGGTCTTCCTCTGGTATACTTTTATAATACCTGGAGTTTTTCCCTTTGCAGCACTCTTCTTGACCATAATGTTATATTTCTATATTAGTGGACAAGGTCTCTCTCCTCTGCTAGACTATAATTCTATGAAGGCAGGGAATGTATCTGTTGTCTATTTTTTGTCTACCATCTACTGTTTTCTCTTTAACAGGTAGCACACTGCCTGGCATATAATGAATAGTAAGTAAATATTTGCCAAATGAATGAATGGACTAATCCGTTTTGTTAGTTAATTAATTCATACCTATTGTGAAGAGATGGCCACAGCTGCATTCGAGCCAATTTGCATGATTGTGCTCAGGAGCCCAAACATAGGAGTGAAGAAGGCAGATGATTGGACTGATACAGAGTTTAGATTTTTAGGGATAGGTGTGGCAGAAAGAGGATCATGCTGGTTTTCTTGCTGTACTACAAGGTTAAGGGAGAATAGGGAAGGAAGCAAAATATTTAGGCGAGTGATGGACTTGGGAGAAAACAGTGAGGCCAAAAGCCAGGATGTCAAGGAGAAGGTATGATAGGAGTCAAAGAGTGAGAGATAACTAGCTAGGAGATGACAGGCAGGGATTTAACACATTAGAATTTAAGCTCTCTAAAGTGGAGTGCCAGGTATTGAGAAGGTCCAGGGTATGTCTATGGCTATGAGGTGGTTGGTTATTGTTACGAACATTGTGGAACAAAGAGGCTAGGATGTTTAAAAAGTTTTGCATAATGAAGTCACCTGGGTGATGGCAGGACTTGAAGTGGAGAAGACTTGAGGGACTGAGTTGGTCAGAAGACAACCATTACAAAGAAAGCATAGAAGATGGCATGAGCCTCAAAGACAGTCCCTCACCTCCATCATCCCTTCCTTCCCTGTATCACTCATTCAAGGGTCATGGTCCCAGGACAGAAGGTCTGATTGGCTGAGCTGGATGGAATAAGTCTCAGAGGAGAAGTAAATTTTGCAGGTAATAGGAGTGTAGTGATAGGTTAATGTCAATGGGGAATGCCAAGAATGCCAATGGAGACCCCAGTGAAATATGTGAGAATAGGCAGTTTCTAAATAAGAGATTAGAAGAGAATATAAGGAGGTGTGGTCTTAAGAGAGAACCAAGTTTCCATTAAGCAGGAGATGAAGACAGTAATCTGCCATCAACATAAAGTTTACTAGAGGCCTGGTGCACAAAATTCCTTCAATAACCCTTGAGGAAAAACCAGATTATATTTAGTTCCTTTTTTCCTCATTCCTTTAGGTTACCAAATGCTAATGATTCTGTCCTCACTTTTTCAAAGGGAATTGGTGGGGACCCACCCCATTCCTGGATACTTGGTCATACAGGATTGGGCCTTAGTTTATTGAATAGGCAACAATAATAAAAACCATGGTATACCAATTTTATAGATGAAAACACTGGAAGTAAGATGTGAGGGGCTTAGAGTAGGGGAGCCATCTTGGAGGGGCACCAAAAACTGAGACTGGACTGTAGTATAAGGTAAGAAAATGAGTCAAAGTTTGGCTGTCCAGCATACATTTCCCTATCCTAATAGCAGCCTCACTTCTGCACTATTATATGCAGTCTTGCCTCCCACTACCAGTCACTGAAGGGCTACAGTTCTAACCTGTGGGTTTAAAGGCAATAGCAGAAGCTCTTTCGCTACTGAGACTAGTACCATGCCAAGCCTACAGTACATGCTTAGCAAATGTGACTTGTTTCACCATCGACAGTTACTTATTATCTGTGTAACATTAGGCAACTCACTTAACAGTCTTTGTCTCAGAAACAATATGTGCAAAATTATCAGTGTTCTTAACATCTATGAACTTCTGATTATCATAGTTATTATTTTATTAGTACTTGAAACAGTGAATGGGTTGAAGCAATTGTGGTATATCATCAGCATGACAAATTATTTAAAATAACATATAAGCAGACATTGACTTGTTGATATAGAAGTTTATGTCATTGAATAAAGTCACATTATGACATTTAGATTAAAAAATATATATAAATGAATACATGTCTGAAATTACATACCCCCAAAATAACAAATATTTATCTCTGGGTGGTGAGATTGTAGATAACTTTTTAATTTTATTTTTGCCTTTCTTCATTTTCTATCTTCATAAGCAGACAGTACTTAGTAATTAATTTTTAAGTTAAAAAAGGCCATCAGGTAGTGGAAAATCAAAGACTCTGAGTTGATTTCAGTCAGGGGCAAATTCAGCGGGCAAGGCAGCCAGGTTCCTGGCAATAGAGATGGAGTTAGAATGTTAGTCATAGCATGCTTCTGGATGAAATACTTCTAGTTTAAAGGAAGGTCCTAGACCAGTGATGGCGAACCTATGACACGTGTGTCAAAGGTGACACGCGAACTCATTTTTTTGGTTGATTTTTTCTTTGTTAAATGGCATTTAAATATATAAAATAAATACCAAAAATATAAATCTTTGTTTTACTATGGTTGCAAATATCAAAAAATTTCTATATGTGACACGGCACCAGAGTTAAGTTAGGGTTTTTCAAAATGCTGACACGCCGAGCTCAAAAGGTTCGCTATCACTGTCCTAGACAGTGGCTAGATACAGATCCAACCTTCCAGGGATGCTGGAGGCCAGAGCTCAGAGAGCAATTTTTATCTGTCCCCTGCTTATTTACTGCATCTTCTACCCATTTATCCCTTTGCACACACACAAAAGAGAGAAAAAAACCCATTCTGTTCTTCAAATATGCCAAACTCATTTTCACCTCATTCCTTGACAACCCTTTCTAAGTTATCCACCACCTACCCATTAGCCTATTTATTTCCTGGATAGCACTCATCCACTCTGAAAATATCTTATTTGATTGTTGTCACAAAAATGTAAGCTCATGAGTGCAAAGATTTTGTCTGTCCTGTTTGTCATATAAATGCTGTGAGAAGAATAAGGTTTGCACAAAGTAGGAGCTCAAAAAACAAAACTACTGATTTCATGCAAAATCAGAACTCATCAACAGAGAAAATGTTAAAATGGGAAACAGAGCCCTGGCCAGTTTGGCTCAGTGGATAGAGCGTCGGCCTGCAGACTGAAGGGTCCCAGGTTCGATTCCGGTCAAGGGCATGTACCTTGGTTGTGGGCACATCCCCAGTGAGAGCTGTGCAGGAGGCAGCTGATCAATGTTTCTAGCTCTCTACCCTTCTCCCTTTCTCTCTGTAAAAAATCAATAAAATATATTTTTTTAAAAAATAAAAATAAAATGGGAAACAGACAGAAACCCAGTTGTGCTACTTGGACCCAGCAGCGTAGAGGGTTGGCAATTGTGAGTTCACCTTTTGGGGGTGGATTCAGTCAGGAATATAAGGACATACATACTATTTCAAGTAGATTTTTCCTTTGCAAACAGTTATCTCTCTCTCTCTCTCTCTCTCTCTTGCTCTCTCTCTCTCTCTTACACACACACACACACGCACACACACACACACACACAAACACACACACACGACAGATGTGATGTCATTTCCAGGGGAATATGACACAGTCTGTATGCATGAATTTGTTAGAAGTCTGGGCTAAATTAGTACTTCTTGAATTATGTGAGAAGTGATGAGACTTGTGGCTTTCCAGAAAAACTTGACACAAATTGTGCACAAGCAATTCCATGGAATCATATTTGATAATATAAATGGTCACTTAGTTTAAAATATTTTGGCCTAAGATTATGACCGCTGAACATTTCTGATACACACCCTGGTATGTAGCTATTAACTCTGCTTTCCTGGGACACAAGGAAGCAGATAACTAGAATTCTAAACCAAACCTGTAAACCAGTTAAAAAAAGAAAAGAAAGAAAAAAGGAAGGGGTGGAGTAAGGAACAGTTGAAACTAACTTTTATCCAGCACCTTTTACATGCCCCACACAAACAAGTCATGAATGTTTTCATTTAATAACTCTGCAAGACAGGCATTATTTCCATTTTCCAGATGAAAATAATAAGGCTGAAACACAGTAAATTAATGAAGATCATAGTTAATAAATTACAGAGGTAAAGCTGATTCCAGGTTTATCTGACTTCAAAGCCTGTGACTTTTCTACCACACTTGCTTTCCTAATCTTTCTGGAAACCCCCTTGATGAAATGTATTGCTCATCTTAAAAAAAGAAAGAAAGAAAGAATGGCAATGTTATGGCTGAAAAGAAGACAGGAAGTAACAGGGAAAAACTAATTCACAAACTACGTGGTAGAATCACTGAAATTGTGATACTTGATTTTTTTTTTTTTTTTTAGCTATAAAAGAGGAGATTTCATATCATTCAACCTCATGGTATTTATTTTATGGATAAAGATCACTATGACACACCTTTACATTTCATTGCCATTTCAGTAAGCCCTTAAGACAGGAGGGGGAAAGATAACTGGTCCCATTTTATACATGAGGAAAGACAGATTTGGTAACCCTACCTGCTTATCATTTGCCCTTTGAGAAACATGTAACTTTTTTTTATAAACAACTTTTAATTGATTTTTAGAGAGACAGGAAAGGAGAGGGATAGAGTTAGAAACATCAATGAGAGAGAAACATGATTGGCTGCCTCCTGCACACCCGCTACTAGGCATGGAGCCTGAAACCTGGGGATGTGCTCTGACCCGGAATTGAACCTCTTGATTCATGGGTCAATGTTCAACCACTGAATCACACCGGCCGGGCAACCTGTAACATTTTTTTAAAAACTTAAATTCTTTATTATTGTTGCCCTGGCTGGTTTGGCTCAGTGAATAGAGTGCTGGCCTGCGGACTGAAGGGTTCTATTCTGGTCAAGGGCACATGACTAGGTTGCAGTCTTGATCCCCAGTATAGAGCGTGCAGGAGGCAGCAGATCAATGATTCTCTCTCATCATTGATGTTTCTATCTCTCTCTCCCCTCTTCCTTCCTCTCTGAAATCAATAAAAACAAAAAAATTTAAAAAGTAAATTCTTTATTGTTGAAAGTATTACATATGTCTCCTCATAGAGGACATGCTTAGAGAGAAGAAGGGAGAGACAGAGAGACAGAGACAATGAACTGGCAAACTTTTGGTGCACAAGACAACACTCAACCAACTGAGCCACTTTGGCCAGGCTCAAAACAATTCTTGAATTTGACTTCTACAACAGGCTCCTAATTGGTTTCCCATACCTTCAATCTAGTCTCCAAAATGTAGCCAGAGGTTTTTCTAAATGTAAATGTCAATGTTTCACTTATCTGCTAAAATTCCTTAGTAGTTCTTCATTCCCACAAGATAATGTTCAAGTGCCCAGCCTTTCTTTCATGATCCCAACCCTTGTCTATTTCCAGCCTCACCATCTGCATTGCTCCCCAGCACATCCTATGCTGAGTAGAAGCCACCTCTCTCGCCACACACCTGTGACTATACCTGCACTGTTCTATGTCTGCAATTGCTTATCCATCCCTTCTCCCTATACCTTATCTGACATTCAGTGGGCATATTCATGCTTTTCAAGGCTTAGTTCAAACGTCACCTCTCTGTGAAACCTTGCCTGACTTTTTTCTGATAGTCACCATTTTTCTGTACTCTCACAGAAGTTAGTACATTTTTCTAAGACTTAATAAATAGTACTCTGATTAGGTGTTTATGTGCTCTTAAAATACCCACCAAACTGTATTTTGTCCTTAGTAACTTCAGGACATGGCACAGCATTAGACCTAGAGCAGGTATTATCAGTCAGAAAGGGTTCTAGAAAGTCCCAACTTGTGCCTTAGGTTAGGGAATAAGGGAGGAGTCTTAATTACAGGTTGAGTGCCAAAAACCAGGGCACACTCTCCCAGCGCTTTTCCAGAAGTCATTATATTGAAGAAATAAGCCAGGGATTACCTGAACTTAGATTTATACTTTCATTACCAAGGGTTATTTTCATTAAAGTAAGTAGTGCCTATGAGTGTATGATCTGTACAAATTACAGAAGACTATTTGGATTTTATTTTGCACACCTAGTCCAGGAGTGGAGCACCTAGAAATCAAGTTGGCCTTTGCTACCTCTGATAATTACACATTTAATTCAATTTGATGAACAAGGAACAATTTACTAGCAAAAAATATATGTATGTAACATAAAACCACCAGGAATACACATGGCCACAAAGACAAGCTATTAGACCAAGAATATTCAGCTGGCCAAATATTCCCATAATGCTTCCTTATAACCTTTTAAATTTGGTAGCAGGTATTAATGCATCAAAAACATTTACAGAGAAGAAACATACAATTGACAAAATTCTATCTACCAACTTTTATTGGACCTGGGAAAAAGACCACCAAGATTTGATTTTAGCTGTGGCAACACATCGGTTTAGTTTGTGGAATCCCAGTGTACCAGCAGATAGTTTGATACCCACACTCCTTACAGTCATAACTTTACTCAAAGCATGAGTAACAGTCAAAGTACAGGGTCGTTAAAAAAAAAAAAAGAGTGTGACCTGAAACAACTTCATAGAAAGAGAAACATTTTGATTATGATTCATTAAATTCACTTTTTAATGTAGTTGGGCTTTAAAAAATGGTTTGGGTAGCTTAGTAGAATTCAGTAATTTTCCCAGACAGACGCCTTGAGCCACATAGGCATTTCCCCACTGTCCTGGCTGAAATCCTGGGCAGTAGATTCAGGCCCCACCCTGTTATAAGAGAATGCAGTGCTTACTTAGGGGAGGATGCCAGCCAGCAATCTGGGTGGGCCCAGAAGCTGGCGTCTCAGCAACTTAGAAGCCCAAGAGATCAATATCACAGATCTAAAAATCACTAGAGCTGAATCAGGAACTGTGGCCAATGAAATATCTTAGCCACACCAGTGATCTTACGAGGATAGATAGCATTTATTTTCAAGATGTTCTAGTGATACAACTGGTATATTTTGATTTTTTAATTCACTTGGAGAGACAATCTATAACATATCCTGATTCATCTTAATGTAAGAGACACTCTTAGAGGATGGTGTCTTTTTCCTCACCTAACATTATTTCATGGGCACAGGTCCACAGTGTAATTTAATCCACAGTTATCTTTATAGCTACGTGTTTTATTTATTTGGTCACTCAATATTTATTGAGCATCTAGTATTTACTGGGTACTTTGATACACACTGTATATACAGTATATTTAACTAGAGGCCCGATGCACAAAGATTTGTGCAAGAATAGGCCTTCCTTCCACTGGCTGTCGGCACTGGCTTCCCTCTGGCACCTGGGATCCAGGCCTTCGCTCGGCCCTGCCACCTTCCTGTAGCTCCCTCCACTACCCCGCACCCGCCCTCATAGCAGGTGTCCCACCCAGCCCCAGCCACTCTGCACTTGTGCACGGGCGCTGCCCAGAGGCCTGGAGCGGAGCGCAACACCTGCGTCATTGCCATGGCAACGACACAAGCGTCTCGGCCTGGCCTCCACCATCTTTGTTGTGTCAATTTTCATATTCCCTCCTTATTGGCTCAGGGTGCAGCCACCTTTGTCATGGAGTAATGGTTAATTTGCATATTCTGTCTTTATTAGATAGAATATGCATTTGGATTGATATTCATTTTGGGGTGTCATAATCATTTTCAATTTTCATTATTAAAATATTTGGACTTCTTTTGTTAGGTATGTCTCCCAAAATGGTATCCCTACGGAGGCACCTGAACAGGTCAAGTATTTGTATAGCTACTGTTGCATGTGGTCAAGATGAAACATATGATTTAATTTTAGAATTACATGTGAAATTTATGGTTAGGCCACTGCCATAGGCCAGAATAAAGATAACAAGAGTCCAAACTAGGCCAATCTTAGTAGGAGTAGCAAAAAACTTTAGAAAAATACTTGGAAGGAAGAAAATGGAACTTGGTGTCTGATGAGATATAGGGGTTAGGGTAAAGTCAAGGGTGATTACAGGATTTCTAGCCTAAGTGACCACACAGAGAATACAGCAGAGGAACAAATTTGAGGGGCATGGTAAAGTTGCATTTCATGCTGATTAAAACTTTTTTTTCTCTATGTTTTTATTTTATTTTTTATTTTAGAGAGGGAGGAAGGTAAAGAGAGAAACATCAATGTGAGAGATACATTGATCAGTTGCCTCCCATATGCACCCCAACCAGGGATCAAACCCACAACCTAAGTATGTGCCCTGAGACCTTTTGGTGTATGGAACAACTCTATAACTGAGCCACATTGGCCAGGGCACTCATACTGATTTTGAGGTATCTGTGGGGAATATCCAGGTGGAGATATTCCAGTAGATTATAAAGTTTGTTGAAAAGGTAGCTGTAAAAACGTAAGGCCTTCTAGTATGAATTTCTTAAGCCAAAAACCCTGGAGGTCAGTTAACTGAATTATTTCATTTTGCAGATAAAGAGATAAGCCCAGACAGATACACCTATTTTCAGAAAGCTACTTAGAGAACTGAGATTAAATTAAGGAAGAATCATTCAGGGCTGTTTCAGCCCACCAGACTGTATTTCATTTTTTTATCTTGTTGGTTTTACAATTATTCAAAATACATAGTTTTCTCAGAATCCCACTTATACAGAGAACCCCAGATAAAAGGCAGAAATCCCATTTGCAGTTGTGTGTTTTTTTGTCACTGCATAACTGACTTCTTAGAGACCCTGCCATGCTCAAGAAAATAAAGAGAAAGTGATCTGATTAATAGAAGTGACTTAGAGTGAGCAACTCTAAACATCACATTGTTACTCTTACCTGGCTGCACTTATTTCTGTGCTCAATTGTTAAAGAATCAGTCATTTGGTTGTCATTTTGAAAGGAAACAAAACCAGTATGTTCATCAGAGGCCATGAGATAAATGGGTTGTTCAGTTACTATGGGCTGTGCTAACAGAAGTTGATAAGCACAAGTATCTACTTTCAAAATTGACATGATAAACACTTTTATAAAGTCAAGGGCCATCATACCTCAAAGAATTCTAGAGAAATGAAGTTTCTTTTAAGTAAGTTACTGGTTTTAAAAACAAAAACAAAGCATTCAAGTAACAGCATAAAATTAGGACCTAAATTCTTAGGGCGGTATGAAGATAGTGAAGAGAACAGGTTTCCGTTTTCTCTGTAAGGAAGAAAGGTGAATGGGAGAAGAAATGGAATGAAATTTATTATGTACTAAATGGTCATAATAAATACATTATATTATTTCATCTCTCAGATCACCTCTATGATGCAAACATTACAAGCACTGTATAAATGTGGAAACGCACAAAGGGATCAGACAGTGGTGGTAATGTGTGACTAGATACAAGGGCTTTAGTTTTAGGCATCCTGGCTTTATACCTGTTAAGCCTTCGTTAATACTAAGTAACTTACCCTCTGTATATACTTACACACTGTATATGCTTAACATTACTTGCTTATCAATACTCCTTTGGGGGTATAATCACCATTGGTAAATGATGATAATAATACTTGCCTCATAGAGTGACTAGGAGGATTATACATGTCATGCAAATAGCACTCAGTGTTATGCCTTGCCATATGTAAGCATTAAATAAATTAGCTATTTACCATCGCCTTAAGACCACGCAACAAGTGGCAGATAGAGATTCCATGCTTTTTTTGATTCTGAACTGAACTTATGCACTATAGCTAGTTAACTCTTTAAGCTTCTGAAATCTTAAGGGCGAAGAGTAGAGCTCAGGGAGCAGGACAGGTAACATTGATGATATATTGTGATTTGGGAGAAGGCAGTAGGCAGGGAGCTGATAGACCCAATTCTACTTTGAGAAGAGCATTTAGAACTGTTAAGAAAAACTATAATTTAATTATTTTTTTTAAAAAACTCTAATTTTAAAACTGAATCTTGATTTAAGGGCAAGGCTATAAATTATTAGCTAAGAACATTTATCAGTGTGGAAGGTAAAGGTCACCAGTAAAACTACTTACTTTTACCCAATACATAGCACAGATATTTCACATCTGATATTGAGTTTCTAAAAATATGGGTGTTGCCCTAACCGGTTTGGCTCAGTGGATAGAGCGTCGGCCTGCGGACTCAAGGGTCCCAGGTTTGATTCTGGTCAAGGGCATGTACCTTGGTTGGGGGAACATGCCCAGTGGGGAGTGTGCAAGAGGCAGCTGATCGATGTTTCTCATCGATGTTTCTAGCTCTCTATCCTTCTCCCTTCCTCTCTGTAAAAAATAAATAAAATATATTTAACAGAGAGAGAGGGAGAGAGAGAGAGAGAGAGAGAGAGAGAGAGAGAGAGAGAGAAACATCAATGATGAGAGAACCATTGATTGGCTGTCTCCTCCACACCCCTTAATGGGGATTGAGCCCCAAGGCACATCCCCAGTGGGAGATGTGTGCAAGAGGGCTGATCGATGTTTCTCATCGATGTTTCTAGCTCTCTATCCTTCTCCCTTCCTCTCTGTAAAAAAAAATCAATAAAACATATTAAAAAATAAAATAAAAATATGGGTGCCCCCAAATATATATATATATATATACACACACACACACACACACACACACACATATTTTGAATAATGATAGTAATTCCAATGGGTTAAACCTGAAAAGAAACATTGCATAAGCTATCAGCTGTGCAGACATTTTTTGGGGCTACCCTGTATTTTGATTCTCTTGCCTTTTTAGAAATCCTGAAATGAGTTCTTTTGTCTCCTATGTTATTTATAGATCACAAAGTTTCTTGTAGCTAGCAAAATATCACTAATGTCAATCTTGCTAGTAAAGTTACCTTTTTTCTTCTTATGACAACTTTTAACTCCCGTCACTTCTAATCCCAAAATAAAGCTGCATAGAGCTCCCTCTAGTGTCAATACAGCAAAATATAAGGGCCACTGAGTTCTCTTAAGACTTACAGGTAAATTCATTCAATACATTTATATATTACTAGAGGCCCAGTGCACGAAATTTGTGCATAGGTAGGGTCTCTAGGCCTGGCCAGTGATCAGGGCCCATCTGCGGGATGACCGGTGGGGCAATCGGGGCCCCTGCTCACACCTGCCTTGGCCTGGCACCGCCCACTCACCTGCTCCACTATCCTGCCGCAGTCCTGCTCTCATCGGGCCCCATTGGGGCTGGCAGCACCTCCACTGCGGCCCCCTGCCAGTGCTGTGTAGCCTATTCAGCCGTGTTCTGTGCCACCCCCTGGTGGTCAGCACACGTCTAACTCCTGGTTGGTTGAACTCCTGCCCATGGGGACAATTTTCATATTAACCTTTTATTATATAGGAGGATGCCCTCACTTGGTGTCAGATACTATATTTATTCTCTTACCAGACATCATGGTCCTAATTATACAATATCTTTTAATATGAGCAGCTACAATCTTTAGAAGTGTATTATATCCTAAGAGAGCACAGTGTAAACAGCTTTTCTAAACAGTACTGGCATCCAATTCAGTTTACATTAGATGCACAAAGCTAATACAATGCTAATGAAATAAATAGCTTAATGTGTATAGATATCGGACAACTGTTAACTGCTCTTTGTTCTCTTTATTTATAAATTTAAGAAAATGGCAATGTGAGCCAATTCAATCCCAACAAAAATGGCCTGAATATGTTAGGCAGGCAATTTTCTTAGCGTTATCAACAGATATTCTGGGAGAGCGGTCACCAACCTTTCGGACCTCATGGACCACCAGTGGTCCGCAGACCACCGGTTGGTGAATGCTGTTCTAAGACATAGAGAGGTATAATTTCTTGAGATCTTAAATGCAATACAAATTGATTGTGAATACAAAAACCAAAAATCTTTTAACATGATAAGTCACTTTTCTTGTCCTATATATTGTCAATAGGTGTTCTATGTAAAAAGAATTCCCTAGTCAAGTAAGATTAAGATAGGATGGGTTAAACCAGGGGTCCTCAAACTACGGCCTGCGGGCCACATGCGGCCCGCCAAAAACATTTATCCGGCCCGCTGGGTGTTTTTGCTGCCGCTGTGTGCATAGGAATTTGTTCAGTTTTTTTTTTAACTATAGTCCGGCCCTCCAACAGTCTGAGGGACAGTGAACTGGCCCCCTGTTTAAAAAGTTTGAGGACCCATGGGTTAAACCAAACTAATCTGCTTTCCTTCCTGAAGGACCTCTCAGAATTTGTAGTATGCTAATGTACACGGTGAATCCCCAGTATAGCACAGCATACAGCTTTTCCCAAACTTACTTGACTATGGATTCTTTCCTCCCAGAAGACCTAATGACATCAAGAAAGCTAATGTTCAGTGGAACAAACATCCTTTGGGAAATGACCTAATCCAAACAAAGCTGTATCAGTTTCTTTGCTTTCATCACAAATCCCCAGACCTCTACTCAAAGTATCAAAATGACACTCTTCCCCAATCCTAGTATCTTTCACTGGGTAACCACTGACTTTGCTTTCTTTGAAATTTCAATGCTCTAGAACAGGGGTCCTCAAACTTTTTAAACAGGGGCCAGTTCACGGTCCCTCAGACCGTTGGAGGGCCGAACTATAGTTTAAAAAAAAAAACTATGAACAAATTCCTATGCACACTGCACATATCTTATTTTGAAGTAAAAAAACAAAACGGGAACAAATACAATATTTGTATTTGCATGTGGCCCGCGGGCCGTAGTTTGAGGACCCCTGCTCTAAAATCTCAAATACCTGGTAATACTCCAGTTCTTTCTGATTAAATAAGCAAGTGGCTTCAAGTTTATGACATCATTCCAGGTTATCAATCCCCTTTCCAATCCAAACAAATCATTCCATCCTCTCTCAGGTGCTGAAATAGAAGATGCTGTTTTCCACAGACCTTATCTATGGACTCACCCTGATCCTAAATGTAGCCTGAAGCCTAACTGCAAGAGAAAGTATAATGGTTCATAATTCAGCTCAGAAAAGCATTTGGAATCATAATGGCAGGTGACGGTGCCCAGCCTGTGTAGAGTGAGAAAAAGGGGAAAAGTAAGGCGAGGAGAACAGCTTTTTGAATCCTCTGGAGTTGAATTCATCCAGCACAGCTTCAGTAACTGGCTGAACCATTTAATTCCTAACAAATATTAAAGAACACCCAAAGCTAAATGTGACTGAATAAAATCTATTTCCAAGGTAAATGTCTATTTTGGGTTATCTATTTTTTATTACAATTCAGGATAATTAGAATAGTATATTTATTTCAGTCAGAATGCATAATGCTCTTTTAAACTTATGATAGGTCTGTCTTCTCAAGTTATTTGCTATTTTCTTCCTGAAGCTAAATTCCAGAGAAAAGTCCTTTAGAAAACAACTAGAGGCCCAATGCACGAAATTCATGCAAGAGTAGGCCATCCTTCCCCCAACTGCCGTCACCGGCTTCCCTCTGGCACCTGGGACCCGGTTTTCACTCCAGCACCCGGGACCTTGTTTTCCCTGCAGCCACCAGCAGGCACCTGGGACCCGGGCTTCCCTGCGGCTGCTGGCAGGCACCCGGGCTTCCCTCCAGCCTCCAGCAGGCACCTGGCTTCGTCTGGAAGGACATCTGGTCTAATTAGCATATTATGCTTTTATTATTATAGATAAGACATTTTTAGAGATATTGATGTCAGAATATTAAATAACTAAAAATCAAGCAAGTAAATTAAGACCTGTCTCATTTCATATCACTGGATTTGTAAATTATCTTAATGAAGTTCACATATACACAACTCGAAGTAAATTTATAATAGAAATATATAACCCAACTAAAAGAAATCCATCACAATATAACTAAAATTATGTAATTGCATATTTATTTATAAAATAACAAAAGATTTAGAAATAGATCTGTTTATTGTGAAAATGGTCTTGGTATATGTGAGAACATTATATACTTTGAAGACAGCATTCATAACTGTTAAGACAAAAGACAAACTATAATTTTAAACTCAGTCTTGATTTAAGGGAAAGGCTATAAATTATTGGCTGGAATGCATTCAGCATGAACTCAGATTCTATATAACATAAAGCATGAAAGTACAAAAGATGTTGGAGTCCAGTAAGCCCATACCTAAATTTTAACTATAAAGCTGCAAGGACTTTTTGTTTATTCTTATATACTATTTTTCTTCTGAGACAAGTTGATTTTATCTCCAAGACTTAAGGCCATTCCCTGTAAACAAGAACACAAAAATGTTTATAATTACTGAAACTATGTAAAACCAGTAGGTAATTCTATCTTAACAAGCCCCCATTCAATAACACCACATTCAACAATGAAACCAAGGAGTACAGATCAGACTCAACAAAAACTTAGTTGGTTATTACATACTACTAGTGCTAGATTTACAAACTGCCAGTAGATTTGTAGCTGAGATTTCAAAAACCTCTGAAGAACCCATTTCACAAATACCCCATGGGAATCAATCTGGTTTTAAGCAAATACCCAGAATGAAAGGCCCAAAAGGAGAGCCATTTTAATAAAACAGAAGTTGTATTTCTATTCAGAGAATACATTTGCACTTAATGCACAAAACACTAGTATGACAGAGAAAATTACATATAGAAATAAGAAAAACTTAAAGTCTCCATCCTTTTGTTCAATTCAGAGATGAACTCAAAAAAAGTAATTGTTGCTTGGCTGGCGTGGCTCAGTAGCTGAGCGTCGACCTATGAATCAAGAGGTCATGTTTGATTCCTGGTCAGGGCACATGCCCGGGTTGCAGGCTCGATCCCCAGTAGGGGGCGTGCAGGAGGCAACTGATCGATAATTCTCATCATTGATGTTTTCTATTTTTCTCCCTCTCCCTTCCTCTCTGAAATCAATAAAAATATATTTTTTAAAAAGCAACTGTTACCTGACTTTTTGCACGAATTCTTATGTGGCCAGTAACAGGGGCCTCTGGTCCCTGTTGAATAGGCTTCTCAATGCTGACATTTGCAAGTGCATCTTCTCCAAATATGGAACGAGCATAGAGGTTGGCTGCCATAAAGCCACAGTAACCAGAAAGTGCCTGGAAGTAATTTGTGATAAATTCAATACTTCACTATTTCTAGAGAACTTACACATAAGCAAGACCAAAGAGCACAGATAAATTATGTGGTAGTTATCATGTGATAGTGATTATATGACTACATGAATTTGTAAAAATTCATGGCACTACACATGAAAACAGTGTGGATTTTACCATGTCTATATACACCTGATTTTAAAGATATAGCACTTATACCAATTTGTATTTATGCATCCTCTATTTATAGTTGTTTTCCTTCTACATCAGACCTAAAGCTCCATGAAGGAAGAGACTTAATTTAATTTTTTTCATTACTGTATATCCAACAGCTCACAAAGTTTTGGGCATATAATAGTTATCTGAATAGCTGTTGAACTCTTAAAACGTACTTTTCTAGCAGCAGATAGCCTTTTACTGAGAAAATTAATATTACATTAGCAGATATTCCTTAGACCTCAGCTTCATTTTTTATTGCGTCTTTTTTCATACATACACAAATATAGCAGATAAGCAAAGTATATCAACAATTCTGTATTTAAGCTGATATATTCTGACCCATAAACAGAGCCAACAGAAGACACCACGAACATTTTCTAATTGAATATTAAAAACTATTTTGGAATAAGCCCTTAGCTGAAAGGGAGAAGACTGAAAAGAAAAACTAATTTGACTATTCAGTTAGGTCTCTGCACTAGGAACAAGCTGGCTGATATGTTCCAGTGGAGCAGGGGTGGGGAACGTCTGGCCCATGGGTCTTATCATTTGGTCAGGCCCTGCCAAGGCATTAGACCAAGGCATTAGAGGTGAGTCAATTAAATGTCTGACCAAATAAAGCAGGCTAATTTTTAAGTTGATAATTTTGTATAGCCCAGGAATGATGTTATAAATATCCAAATGGCCCTTGGCAGAAAAAAGGTTCCCTACCCCTGCAGTAGAGAGAGGTAAGCAGATTCATACATTCTATGGGATAACTTCTTTTAGCTAGTCCAGAATGAAACTGCTTTTCTCATGCTGAATAATAACAAAAATACACTAGAGGTTCTTATACAAGAAAGCCAAGAATCTACCATACTACTATCAGATTTCAGGTCTCAGTTCAATCTTACCTTCTCTGGAGTGAGGCATTTCATGTTGGTTGACTTTAATATGTGTTGTAAATAGTCATTTAAATCAATTATATTTGTGTTAACTGTCACCTGTACAGAAAGAGAAAAAAGTCAAGGAGATTATAATTCTTACAATGAGAAAAGTTGTGTATTTCTTATGTTGGGGTTGAGAAACAATCACTCATATGTCAAATGAGAATGTTTTTCCAAGTGGGAAGGATAGACAATAAAAAAGTAAATGACATGTACAAAACCTAGCAAACTACAGGATGGTATCAGAATTTTCAGATACAGATTACTTCATAGAAGATTAACGTATTGCATATAAAATATTTCTAATAAAAATCAGGACTCAAAGAAAGTTACTCAGTAAGCCACTGACTTTGCAAACCCTCTTTTGGACACTGGATTCAATTATAACTTAATATTCATACATATAAGAAATGGAATATTGTCTATAATGTCGATCAACCATTCAGATTAATTGTAGAACTGCTACTGTCACCAATTTATAACGGCAACTTAACAAACTAACTTGCATGACTTTCAATTAAGGCTACTTTGCAAGAACAGATATAGAAAGACTTTGCTTCTCACATCTGACACCTGTTAATGGGATTAATTTTATAGGAGAATCCCTCAACATTAACTAAAAAGAAACAAAGATAAGGAGTTCAAGCAAATCTCCCTAGGACTAACTTTGTTTTCCCATTCAAATTCGGCCCACATCTGACGGAATTCAGCATCAGTGCAAGTTGCAGGCTGGATGTAGTCCATGATGTCAATGTGAATATCACTGAGGACCACACAATTTCTGTCACTTGCTGCTCCAGAGACATCATAAACTGCAATACACATACACAAAACAATCCCAAATCACCAAAGGCAAATTTTAATTTAGTTTCAATATTTCCAAATAATGATTATGGTATTAGTAAATATTATATAATGCTTATTGTACATTGCTGGATTCTAAATGCTGTACAAATATTACCTGCTTAACATTCACATCAAGCCTTTGTTATAATATTATTTTCCATCTTATGGATGAGGAAACAAAAACAAAGAGAAGTTAAGTAAGTTGCTCAAGGTCACAGAGCTAATAAGTGGTGGGAGCCAAAAGACTCAGGTGCTGTATTAGGCACACCAGGAGAAAACACAAGTAGTAATGCCACATTGCATTATAATTATATATTTCTTTAATTCCTCCTCCTGCTTGACAGTTTCTTGAGGACAACGACTCCATCTGGTTCATTTCTGTATATTCAAAACAGAAGAGTGCTTAGTACCTCAGCAGGTGCTTCATAAATGAATGCATGGATGGATTCAGGTTCTGTCCTCAAGAAATGTCAAAAAGCTATTAATTACAGAAATTCTCTAACAAAAATATTCAAACATTACATGCTGTAATTTCTTACCTATGTTACCAAATATTATTCCATTTTCTGTGGATGCTACTTTAACATTAGCTTTAATATTTGCAAAATCATGAGGAGCAAGAGTCAAAGGAGATGGCTTTTCCACAAGTTTTAGATCCCCTGAAAAAAATTTAGACAGTTATAAAGACATATATAAATCTTTCAAATCACAAAACCTTAACATGCATACAGCTTTATGGTTTCGAGCAAAGTAAGAAACAAGAAAAGGGTTATGATTCAAATATTATGAGGACAAAATAAAGAAATCATTTAACACATTCATTTCAATATGCACATTTTCTTTTAAAAGGTAATAGGCTTCTCAGGATAATTCTATATTTAATTCACACGTGCGTGCGTGGTGTGTGTGAGTGTGTGTACACTGTGGGCATATCATTTTATTTCACTGAATGAATACAACTTCTCAAAAAGTTTGTCATATACTATAAACTCCATTACAAAGAAAAGATAAAACTCTGCAGAAAGATGTAAATTCTTAGAAACACAGTTCTTTATATAAACATCAAGCTATGCTGAGGGCAGAAGTATATTTTCCCTTGATATCTTACTAATAAAGTCCTTTAACTCTTGTTTAAGCCATATGGAATTTCCTAGGGGCACTGCAATGTTTCTGTATACAATTTATATTTCCCAACTTCAAGGCCAGATGTAGAAGTCAAAGTCTGATTCATGTGTCTTCAGTAAGAAAAACAAAAGGCATCTCAAATTGCTAAATATAATAATGATGTATTACTCTGGACACATGTGGTATGTATTGATTATAGACTCAGAAAACACCTAGGTCTGTACTAAGGGAATTAAAAATTTAACTAAGTGAGCTACTTGGTAAATCTGTAACTTAAATAGTTCTTATTCATATCTAGAAAAACTGATATTTATAATTGAGCTCAGTGAATGAATAAACTTATTTGGATATACCAAGAGCATAAGAAAATAATACCACAGACATACAGAAAACTGGAGACTAAATATTAAATGTAAAACTAAGCCTTGATTAAAATGTCACAAATGGTTCAAGAGAATTCTTCTTCTTTTTTTAAATCCCCACCCCAGGATATTTTTCCATGGATTTTTAGAGAGTGGAAGAGAGAGGGAAAGACAGAGAGAAATATTGATGTGAAAGAAACACATCAATTGGTTGCCTCCTGCACATGCCCTGACCAGGGCCCAGGCGGGGAGGAGCCTGCAACCGAGAGGTAGGTGCCCTTGACCGAAATCAAACCTGGGACCCTTCGGTCCACAAGTCGACGGACACTCTATCCACTTAGCCAAACCGGCTAGGGCTCAAGAGAATTCTTATACTAGAACTTGTACATATCCTTAATAATCTGTCATAATGGCTTACCATAAATATCCTTCCTTTATGGTAAGTAAATTTCCTCACCTAGAGTAGCTAACTCTAACGTGCAGTTCTGTAAAGTATCACTGGTTTGGTTCACGACAAGCACATCTAGGACGATATCATACTGGTTGACATGAACATAAGCTTCTGCATATACAGGATCTGAGAAACCTGTCAATTGGGTGACCTGTCAAACAAAAATAAAGAGATAATCAATGACTGAGTAAATTTAGCCAAACATATCCTGGCCAAATGACTAAGTCTGTTAGGTAATTAACAGAGATGCTTAGATTAGACAACAGATGTAATAAAATTATTTTGTCAAAGCTTAGGTGGTCCTTGCGTGCAACACTGTCACAAGATGGCCGCCACAAGATGATCACGCACAGCGTGGAGGTGGTTGGTTCTGGCGGAGGAAGCAGGTCGTGGCAGGGGAGGGCAGTTGTGGGCGATTGGGCCGGCAGGGGAGGGCAGTTGTGGGAGATCAGGCTGGCAGGGGAGCACAACTCTGAGTGATCAGGCGGCAGGGAGCAGTTAGGCATCAATCAGGTCAGCAGGGGAGTGGTTAGGGGGTGATCAGGCTGGCAGGCAGAAGCAGTTAGGGGCAGGAAGGCAGGCAAGCAGTTAGGAGCAGCAGTCCTGGATTGTGAGAGCTAAACCGGCAGTTGGACATCTCCCAATGGGTCCCAGATTAGAGAGAGTGCAGGCTGGGCTGAGGGCCGCCCCTCCCCCAATGCATGAATTTTGTGCACCGGCCTCTAGTTAGAAATAACAGATCCTAGACTTTATATCTCAATAGGAGAAAGACATTAAATATGTCTAGCAAATACATTAACCATCCAGCTTAGGAGTTAAATCCCTCACTGTCTAAACTCACTAGATATTCTCCAAAATTCAAGAACCCAATAAAATTCGGATCATGTGGCAGTCCCTGCTATGCAAGTTCAGGAACTAAATAAATAGATTGTATAGCAAAACATGCTTGTACAGTAATTTCATGAAGATAAAATTATGTGTTTTCCTCAAAATTTTTAAAAAAATGTATTTAAGAAAGTTTTAAGACATAATATTGTCACCAAAAACATGAACAACAAAAGAAAAACAGGTAAATTGGACTATATCAAAATTAAAAACCTTAAAAATTTTGATTTTAATGATTTGAGAGAGAAGAAGGGGGAGGGAGAGATAGAAAACATCAATGATGAGAGAGAATCATCGATGAGCTGCCTCTTGCATGCCCCCTACTGGGGATCAAGCACGTAACCCAGGCATGTGCCCTGACCGGGAATTGAACTGGTGACCTCTTGGTTCATGGGTCAATATTCAATCACTGAGCAACACCAGCTGAAAAAAAATTAAAAACTTTTATGCACCAAAAGGCACTATTTATAACAGTGTAATAGGCAATTGAGAGAATGAGAGACAAGTATATGCAAATCATATATTTGATGAGGGACTTGCATTCCGAATATATATGAACTCCTTTAGTTAAACACAAAATAAACCAGATTAAAAAATGAACAAAGAACTTGAATAGACATTTGTCCAAAGTAGATAAACAAATGGCTAATAAGCACATGAAAAAAAATTGGCAAATATCACTAATCATTAGGAAAATTCAAAACCACAATTAGATACCAATTTATACCCATTAGGATGGCTACTATTAAAAAGAAAAAGAAAAGTGTTGGCAAGGATGTGGAGAACCCTTGTGTCCTAGAATGTAAAACAGGGCAGCTGCTATGTAAAACAGTATGGCGGTTCCTCAGAAAATTAAAGCAAAATTACTATATGATCCAGTGATTCCACTACTGGTTATAACCCAAAAGAAACGAAAGCAGAGTATTGAACAGGCATTTGTAAATTCATGTCCATAGAAGCATTATTCAAAATAGCCAAAAAGGTGAAAGCAACCCAAGTGTCCATTAGTAGATGAATGGATAAACAAAATGTGGTATATATTCATAATGGAATACTTAATCCTCCTTAAAAAGAATATTCTGAAACATGCTACAGCATGGATGAATTTTAAAGACATCAGGCTAAATAAAATAAGTCAATCACAAAAGGACAAATATTGTATGACTCTACTGATCTAAAGTACCTGGAGCAGTCAAATTCATAGATAGAAAGTAGAATGGTGATTGCCAGAGGCTGAGGGGAGAAGGAATGGGGGTTAATATTTAATGGATTTTGCAAGTTAAAAAAAGTTCCAGGAATGGATGGCGATAATGGCTGCACAATAATATGAATATACTTAATGCCACTGAACTACACACTTAAAAACAGTTAAGATGGTAATTTTGATGTTAATATAAATTTTACACAATTTTTAAAAATAAAATTTTAAAGATAAAGGGATTACATTAGATCAATGATTTGTAAATTTATGTATTTTGAGTATAGGACAGTTTTCCTAATAAATCCTATGTAGAACTCAATATATTAAGAATATAGCCCTAGCCAGTTTGGGTCAAGGGATAGAGCGTCGGCCTGCGAACTAAAGGGTCCCAGGTTCGATTCCTGTCAAAGGCACATGCCCAGGTTGCAGGATTGATCCCCAATGGGGGTGTGCAGGAGGCAGCTGATCAATGATTCTCCCCCATCATTGATGCTTCTATCTCTCTCTTCCTCTCTGAAATTTAAAAGAAAAAAAATTATATATATATATATGAAAAGCTGATGGCAAGGATGTGGAGGAAGAGGCCAGAGCCTTGGCTTTTAAAGCTTTAGTTTACCTCTAAGGATCCCCCAGCTCTATGTATCACACTATGATTGCACACACAACTGGAACAAGTTATACAATCATCTACTGGATTTATAGTACTACTAGAGCAGTGGTTCTCAACCTTGGCTGCACAATAGAATCACCTGGGAATCTTTTTAAAATCCTGATTTCTGGGCCTCATCCTCCAGAAATTCTGTTTCTTTGTTACTAATATTGTGGCCTTACCCCATAACAAAGAAACAGAATTTTCGGAGGATGAGGCCCAGAAATCAGGATTTTAAAAAGATTACCAGGTGATTATAATGTGTAGCCAAGGTTGAGAACCACTGCGATAAGAGAAAGGAATAGGGAGATTTCACAGGGTCGTAAAAAGAAAGAAGAAAACAGAGCTAGCACAGGAGGAGGTGATATGACCACAGAGGCACAGACTGGAGGGATGGGGCCCCAGTTAAGGACCGCCGGAAGGCTCCCAAAGCTAGCAAGGCCAATAGCAAGCTATCCAACAGCCAATTTGTGAGGAATGGGGTTCCCTCCTCCCTCCTGTCGGGGTCCAGTTTGAATGCCGGCCACGCCCTCTGTTGGGCCAGACCCAGAGTTCTACCACACTCTGGCCTCTGCCTTGGCCACCCAGGACTGACTGCCGCTGGGCGCTCCTGGCGCTCTGAGGGTGGGTTTTCCCCCAGCCTTGCTGGAAACAGCTCGGGGAGGGCACCTCAGGGCCAGCGGGACTGATGGAAGTGGGGGGGGGGGGTGGCATGGAGGTGGTGCCTGTGCTTCTGATCACTTGCACACTGTGTTTTATATCACAGCATGTGGCTGTGGCTGTGAAAGTTGCCACGGCAACCCAGCGCTGACTGCAGGACTGACTTCCGGTTGGTCGGGCCTCTGGTCGTCACTGGTCGTTAAGGACCCAGGGTTTTATATTTTAGGATAATAGTACTTTATCGCTTCTGAATTTCAATCATGTTTAACAAAACTATCAATCACAACGACTTGACAAAAACTGATGCTGTATAATAAGCATGTCAAAATCATGGCCCATGGGCCGCATGCATCCCACAACAAATATTTCTGCAGCCCAGCCAATATAATGGTATGTAAGAAATGTTTTAATAAAAATTCATAACTTAATTTTTATAATATTCTGTTACACATAATTATTATAACGAACTACATTTGCTAATGACTGATTACTATAATCGTGTTGCATTCATTTCCCTTATGCGCAGGCACATC
>NW_006297395.1:1520410-1530646 GCF_000327345.1 Myotis davidii
AAAAATATTAATTTTTATTAAAATGTTCTATTATTTTATGTTAACAATCACTCATTTATTTCAGCCCTTTATATTCAGCATGTCTCTATCGAAATAAACCTATGTTTCTATGAAAATTGAAGCTTTTGTTTTTTTTGCAGCCCACATAAACTTAAACCTTGTTTATTTGGCCCATGTTAGCCTGAGTCTGACATGCTTGCTGTATAACTTATTTTTCTTTTTAAAATCAGAGGGACCAACAACTTCCTAATTACTAATTTCTTAAACAGCCAATTTAAATAACTTACCAGTGTATCTGACATTTTGTTACCTTGTTAAGTTTAGATGCCAGGGGATCTGCCGCCTCTTTCCTCTGTGTATTACCCATCGCAGCCAGCAAACTCAGCTGAAACTGATCTTCCTTGCAGTTCATTTCATTCTTGGCAGTTAGTTGCATGAAGGAAATGGGGTCATCAGGCTGGACTGTCACATTCCTCTTTTCAGATTCTTTCTGTGTTGAGAAAACAAACACGTTTCTCTTTAATTGGAAAGATAGCTTTTCATAGGCCTTTATGAGGAGTGAATTAAAAAAAAAGCCACAAAGGACTTTTATGGCTTTATCATGTATACCTTACCTTTTGGGATAATTTCTCTTCTTCGAGTTTAGCAGATAACATGTGTGAGAGGGATTGTCTGCATTCCTTATTGAAAATGTCATTCATTAAAGGCGAACATTCAGACAAGACCTTGAGGCACAGGGAAATGCGATCTACATCATCATCTGTAATTGGCTTCTTAGGAAGAGAGGATTTTCCCAAATGAAGGATAGTGGCCATAAGCAACATAGCCTCAGCGACAAAAGACTAGAAAAGTAGAGAAATGGATTATTTATCGTCATGTTTCTGTAACTGCAATAATGTCACTTTTTATAACTCACAATCTAATAAAACTTTCATTTCACTTGAATAAGATTTCAAATCTTTTGGATTTTATCTCCATCTTTTTTCCTTTCTATGCTAGCTGCCACCCTCTAAAACAGGGGTGGGCAAACTTTTTGACTCGAGGGCCACAATGGGTTCTTAAACTGGACCGGAGGGCCGGAACAAAAGCATGGATGGAGTGTTTGTGTGACATAATATAAATTCAAAGTAAACATCATTACATAAAAGGGTACGGTCTTTTTTTTTCAATAGTTTTATTCATTTCAAACGGGCCGGATCTGGCCCGTGGGCATAGTTTGCCCATGGCTGCTCTAAAACCTTCATTAAGCCCCAACTAAAAGACAGCAACCGCTTTTTAACTGTCTTGCCTTACTCTAACTGCCTCACATACCAATGCTTTCTTTTTAAAATTCCAACAATAGAAAAGGTAAAAGAATGATACATTTCACAAATAGTTACCTTTCTGCCATATTTGTTTTCTGATTTTACTCATATATGTGTACTTATTTTTTTAGGTAAACACATGAAAGTAAGATTCTTCACCTCCTAAGTCAGTGATGGCAAAACTATGACACGCGTGTCAGAGGTGACACGTGAACTCATTTTTTTGGTCGATCTTTCTTTGTTAAATGGCACTTAAATATATAAAATAAGTATCAAAAATATACTTTGTTTTACTATGGTTGCAAATATCAAAAAATTTCTATATGTGACACGGCACCAGAGTTAAGTTAGGGTTTTTCAAAATGCTGACATGCCGAGCTCAAAAGTTTCGCCATCACTGTCCTAAGTACTAAGTAATAAGAGAATCAGAACAGCTTCTTATATAACTGTTATATCATTATCACTCCTGAGAAATGAAACGATCCCAAAATATACCTACTATATACTCTAAATTGAAATAAATCTCTCTAATCTCACAAAAGATTTTCATTGTTTTTTAAATCCTGGATCAGCTTCATACATTTTATTTGGTTATTCTCCTTAGTCCCTTTGAATCTAGACCAGTCCCCGGCTTTCTGTATCGTTTTCCATCACAATGAGTTTTTTATTTATTGATTGATTTTCAAGAGGGAGAGGGAAGAAGGGGGGCAGGAAGGGGAAGAGGGAGAGACATCAATTTGTTGTTCCATTTTTTGGTTGATTTTTGTATGTACCCTGAGGATGCATTCATTGGTTGACTCTTTTATGTGCCCTGACTGAGCATTGAACCTACATCCTTGGCATATTGAGACATGCTCTAACCAACTGAGCTACCTGGCCAGGTACATAATAACTTTTAAAAAGAGGCCAGGCCAGTTTTTTTATAAAATGCTCCCCACTCTTGGTTAGATAATAGACAGGTGATGTTTTGTATTTCTTTTGTATTGCATCAGAAGGCACATTTGTTAGGTTGTCCCATTATAGGGGACACTAAGTATGATCACCTGTTGCTGCTATCTTTTTAAAAAAATATTTTATTGATTTTTTTACAGAGAGGAACGGAGCGCAATAGAGAGTTAGAAACATCAATGAGAGAGAAACATCGATCAGTTGCCTCCTGCACACCTCCTACTGGGGATGTGCCCGTAATCAAGGTACATGCCCTTGACCAGAATCGAACCTGGGACCTTTCAGTCCGCAGGCCGATGCTCTATGCACTGAGCCAAACCGGTTAGGGCTGCTGCTGCTATCTTAATCTTTATTGTACATACACCAATCACTTCACGCTACCCGTGAATACCTTCAATGACTTCCCTAGGTCTTCATTTTCAAGTCCATATGACTTAGCCTGCTATTCAAAGTCTTCGACAAAGTGAATCCAAAGTACCTTTTCAGTCTTATGTAGCATTAACCTGACACATAATCTATGTCATTGCCAAATTGTCTTTGGCTAAGTACTGATTTGCACACATACATGAAAAAACTACAAGAGGCCTTGGGAAAGAAGCTGAAAAATAAGTATAATAATCCATCCGGGATACTGTCATCAGAGGAGAGGAAAGAGGAGAGAACAGAAAAAAATAGAAGCACAAGCAAAGTAAAGATGAAGAAAACCACACGAAGGCATATCCTAACCAAATTACTGAAACCTGGTGATAAGGAGAAAAAAAATCTAAAATCTGCCAGAGAAAACAGGACACTTTCCATGCATTGGCATAACAATGACAATGGCTTCTATCAAAATACCAGAAGACAATGGAGCAACATCTTGATGATACCAAAGAAAAAAATTCTTAACAGAAATCTATACCTTACAAAGATAACTTTCAAAAATGAAGTAGGCCTTTTCAGACAAACAAAAACTAAGAAAATTCACTACCAACATACCTGCGTTACAAGAAAAACCAAAGCAAATTCTTTAGGCAAAAGTTATATAATACAGAGAGAAACGCAGCTCTACACAAAAAAATGAAGAGCAATGGAAAAGGCATAAATGAAGGAGAGCTAGTGTGATGATAAACAACCAAACTTCCACCTGCCTTGTACCAAATGCAGCAAACTGCATGAACCAGATATGTTATTAGAAACCTGTCTCTCTCAGATGTCAGCAAATGCTCTTCCAACCTGCAGAACTAAAGCAGCCTTTCTATTTGAAGAAACCAAATTGGACCCTGAGACACAGAATCCTGGAGACTTTTAAAAAGCATAATTTAGCCGAAACCGGTTTGGCTCAGTGGATAGAGCGTCAGCCTGCAGACTCAAGGGTCCCAGGTTCGATTCCGCTCAAGGGCATGTACATGGGTTGCGGGCACATCCCTAGTAGGAGATGTGCAGGAGGCAGCTGATCGATGTTTCTCTCATCATCGTTGTTTCTAACTCTCTCTCTCTCTCCATTCCTCTCTGTAAAAAATCAATAAAATATATATTTTTTAAAAAAGCATAATTTAAATAATAGATGATTATTCTGTAACAAAACCTGAAAAAATAAATAATGCCCACAGAGTTGCAAAATAAATTATTGCCCATAAATCTAAACAAACAGATAAAAAAGAGACAATATACCTTGTAATTTGCCTGGTCCTCTAAATCTCATTAATGGCTCTTTTAATGATGAAAGTTAAAAAAAAAAATCCTTTGAAAATCCCAAGTCTAAAATGAAAATGTCTAATTATATGTTGGCATAAGTAAATGAAGGAATGTAATGGACTGTTATGCAGCTATTAACACATTGCGTACCACATAGAAATCTCTAAGACGTACGCCAGGGACCACACGTTTTTGGGCAAACTGCACATTATTTAAATCATCATAATGCACTTTAGGTGTTTTTCAATAATTATAACATTTTTATTTACAAAAACAAACAAAGTTCCTAGTAATTTTTTAACGTATGGTACTGTGTAAAACATTTTCCTCTATGAAGAGGGACCAAACAAAATTTACATAAGTAACTAGATTCACTTTTTCCATGGGCGTGAAAAACGAGAACACAGGTGAGCGGTCCTTAACAGATGGAGCGCGAAACACAAGAAAAACTCCTGAGCAGTACGAAATGTGTTAAATATTGTAATTATTACTAGAGGCCCGGTGCACAAGATTCGTGCACTGGAGGAGGGGAGGAGTCCCTCAGCCCAGCCCGCCCCCTCTCACAGTCCGGGAGTCCTTGGGGGATGTCCGACTGACAGCATAGGCCCGCTCCCCTGGGGAGTGAGAGGGCCTAAGCCGTCAGTCAGACATCCTTAGCGCTGCAGTGGAGGCAGGAGAGGCTCAAGCCAACACCGCTGCGCTCGCAAGTCGTGAGCCTGGTTTCTGGCTGAGCAGTGCTCCCCATGTGGGAGTGCACCAACCACCAGGGACAGATCCTGCATTGAGCTGGACCGGTCGTTCTGCCATTCAGTCAATTTGCATATTAGCTTTTTATTATATAGGACTAGAGGCCGGGTGCACAAAAATTTGTGCACTCGGTGGGGGGCGGGGGGGTCCCTCAGCCCGGCCTATGCCCTCTTGCAGTCTGGGACCCCTTGGGAGATAACGAACTGCTGGCTTAGGCCTGCTCCCAGGGGGCAGAGGGCAGGCGCAATCCCTAGGTGCAGCCCCTGGTCAGGCTCAGAGCAGGGCCGATTGGGGAGTTGGGGCACTGCCCCCTGTCATGCACAGAGCAGGGAAAATTGGGAGGTTGCAATGCCACCCTCAGTCACGCTCAGGGTAGGGCCGATTGGGGGGTTGGGGCACCGCCCCGTCACACTCAAGGCAGGGTCGATGGGGAGGTTGCGGCGCCACCCCGTCACGCACAGAGCAGGGCCAATCAGGGGGTTGGGGCGCTGCCCTCTATCACCCACACAGCAGGGCTGATCAGGGGGTTGGGGCACTGCCACTCTCACACTCAGGGCAGGGCCGATGGGGAGGTAATGGCTCTACCCTGTCACACACAGAGCAGGGCCCGTGGGGGGGTGCTGGGGCGCCGCACCCTGTCACACACAGAGGCGCAGGGCGATCAGGGGGTTGGGGAGCTCCCCCCTATCAGGCATAGAGCAGGGCTTATCAGGGGCTTGGGGCGCCTTCCCCTGTCACAAACAGAGCAGGGTGGATAGGGAGGTTGTGGCCCTGCCCCCATCACACACTTAGCCGCAGGGCAATCAGGGGGTTTGGGCGCTGCCCTGTCACACTGATCCCGGTGCCGGGAGGCCTCTCAGCTCCGCTGATCCCGGTGCTGGGAAGCCTTGTAGCTCTGCTGATCCCGGTGCGGGGAGGCATATTACCCTTTTACTATATAGGATAGAGGCCTGGTGCACAGGTGGGGGCCGGCTGGGTTGCCCTGAAGGGTGTCCTGGATCAGGGGGGGGGTCCCCACTGGGGTGCCTGGCCAGTCTGGGTGAGGGGCTGAGAGCTGTTTTCAGGCTGGCGGGTGACTGAAGCTCCCAACTGCTCCTTTTTTTCTTTTTCTTTTTTATTCTGGGCCAGCTTTAGTTCTGGCTCCAACTCTGAGGCTTCTGCTGCTGAAAGCAGGTATCTGGTTTGTTTGGGTTCTATAATCGAAACACTGTATCAACTCCAGCTCTGAGATTCCAGCAGGCTAAAAGCAGGTTTCTGGGGTTTTGTTTAGCTTCTATATTTGTAACAATGTTTCAAACTGCAAGCTCAGAGGCCGGCAAGGCAAGTGGGGAAGGTTGGCTTCCTCCATCACTGAAGCAAGCAAGACTCATGTTAGCTTCAAGCTGCCTGGCTGCTGGCCGCCATCTTGGCTGGCAGTTAATTTGCATATCGCCCTGATTAGCTAATGGGAACGGTAGCGGATGTACGCTAATTACCATGTTTCTTTTTTATTAGATAGGATGATTAGGAAGGGTTTAGAATAACATGGGAAAATGTTATAATGTTAAGTGAAAGTGTGGTATTATAAAATGCAAAATGGTCACACTAGAGGAAAAAAGGTTTCACAGATAAAAGCCATATTAAACTCTTTTTGGAGGAAGGAAGAATTTTTGTTACTATATCTGGTAATGAAATTCCATCTTTTGATGTTTCTATCTCCACCACAATATTAACTAACAAGATCTGTACTTTAGTGCTTAACCAGGAGTGATATTTTTCTTATTAGTTATTACCTCACTCCTATTTCTTTTAGCAATGTGAAAAAATAAATGAACAAAAATAAAACTATTCACATGGTAAGTATGTGGGTAAATATAAGACTTTTTCTCATTTACAAAAATCTTTAAAAGAAAATTGACTATTTCATCAGGAGAACAGATAGAAGAATATTATATGGATAGCCTTAAAAAGGAAGGAAATTCTGATACATGCTATCATATGGATAAAGCTTGAAGACATCATGCTAAGCAAAATAAGCCAGTTGCAAAAGGATAAATATTATATGATCCCATTTATATGAGGTATATAGGATAGGCAAATTCAGAGAGGAAGAAAGTAGAACAGTGGTTCCCTATGGCTGGGAGTGGGGTATGGGGAAGTATTTATTGGGTACACTTTTAGTTTGGGATGATAAAAAGTTTTGGAAATGGAAAGTGGTAATGGCTGCTCAACAGTGTGAATGTACTTAATGCCACTAAACTGTACACTTGAAAATAGTTAAAATGGTATATTTCACATTATGTATATTTTACCATAAAAAAAAAATCCAAAAAAACGGGGGCACCTAGGAAGGTAATTGAACTTTTGCCCTGTTCCCAACTCTCAACTTCTTACTATTAGCTAAGTATGCCTTCTCCCTACCTAAGTCTGGGCTCCAGATAAATAAGAAATGGTTGGAAAAAAAATAGTGCATACATATAAAAAAGATAACTAATGCAAAAATAACAAAAATGCAGCATAGGACTGATAATATGACATGTAAAAATAAAATATAGAATAGTAGCACAAAGGATGGTAGTAGACGCTGGGGGAATGGAAGTATATTATTATTTTAAATGAGCACAAAGAATGGTCAGAAGCTATGATGAAGGTTAGGAACTATAGAAATGGCAATATATTTAGGAGACATTTCTGGGATAAAATAGGCAATGACTGACTGGATGAAGATACTGGATAAAGGCTTATTCTTCATGAGCCTTGACTAATTCTAGCAAACAGAAATGACTTCATAAACCCTTATATCTCTTCCACTGGACTAATCGTAAGGTATTATTACTGTATTATTTCATCAATTTTACAATAACATTATATTACTGTGTCCTTTCCCCCCATTAAATCACAGGATCTTTTGCATTCCCTTTTGAGTCCCTCACAGTTCAATGCATATAGTAGGCACTCAATGTTCACTTGTTGGGTAAATGTAGAATAAATGGACTTACATTTTGCTTTTTCTTCTCCTGAACCAAAGCTACATAGCGCAAAGCAATCTTGGTCAGAGTTGTGGCAAGGGAGGCGGCGACAAAGAAATCTCCATCCAGCAGGCATCTTCTCAGGGGAGGTCTGCAAAGCAATCAAGGGAAATGAAACCCAACAACTTCTTAAGCAGCATGCAGCTTTGGCATGACTCAATTAAGGCTATTTAACACTCTCACTGCCATCTCTCAGTGATAAGAACTCAACTACCTCCCTTCTTAGCTCTCAGAATGAAGCTAAAGGAAAAAAGAAAAAGAAAATAACACATGGATTTATACCTATCTTTAAATGCCACAAGAAACAGCTGAATATAAAGAGAAAATGGGGAAGGGTGTATGTACTCGAGGCTAATGAGCTACAAATCCCAGCTTTTCTACAGTATTTATTTATTGTATCCCTTTGGGGTGAATTACAAACGTCTTCAAGATTCAAATCCTTGTTCTATAAAATGGAACAATAATGTACTTAATGGGTTGCTGTGAAGATTATATGAGGCAAACTATGTAGCACAATGCCCAGCATGTAATAAGCAATCAATAAAGTTTTAGGCATTATTTTCATCATCTTCACTATAAAATTAGAGTAAAATGAGGAAATCATCAAAATTTTATTCCATCAGTAAAAAGTAGAAAATTTTCCAAAATGTTTTCTAAAAGTTACCTCAACTTAGCATTTTCTATATGAGTAAAATAATTTTAAGCAGAACAGTTATTTCTATGGAAATACTTATAAAAAACAGAGGATTAAAACCATCAACATGATCCTGAGAGAACTTCCTTTTCCTTTCAATGGAAAGGAAAGGCAAAGATTTCCATTTTGGCCCTAACTGGTTTGGCTCAGTGGATAGAGCGTCGGCCTGCAGACTCAAAGGTCCCAGGTTCGATTCTGGTCAAGGGCATGTTCCTTGGTTGCGGGCACATCCCCAGTGGGAGGTGTGCAGGAGGCAGCTGATCGATGTTTCTCTCTCATCGATGTTTCTAACTCTCTATCCCTCTCTCTTCCTCTCTGTAAAAAATCAATAAAATATATATTTTTAAAAAGATTTCCATTTTGGTCACAAAAGCAAGAGAAAGGAAATCGCTTGACTGTTTTATACACAAGAGTAATGAAAACAGTAGAGCTGACTGAGCATAAGTGCTGCAAATTACCTGTCTTCCTCTTTCTTGGTGGGTCTAGAACTGCTAAGGGCACTCTGAGTTGCATAGGTGCCCATCTCAGTTACCAATTTCTGAACTGGCCCCACATTTATTTCTTCTTCAGGTTTTAATTCACCAGCTTCCTTTTTTATTTCAGATTCTACAATTGGGATCTAAAAACAAATTGGAAACATCAATAGCAAGCAAAATCACATTTAAATATTCAATCATTTCCAAAGAGAAGGCATTTCCCTAATGGGATATTTGGAACTCGGAACTCTCAATTTTTTTTCTTTCTCATAGTATTGTAGTAAGAAGAACAGAGGCTTTGTGCTTAGATGCCACTTCCTTGTTGTAATGGTTTTGCGTAAATTAATTAAAAAACTTAGAGCCTTAGGTACTTGATCTGCTAAATGCAAATCTTAATTTTTTTCCACACAAGTTACTTAGTAAGAAAATGCTTAGGACAGTGTCTAAGACAAAATACTCTTATTCTTATTCTCCATCCCTTCCCTAGCCAAAAGAGCCTTCATCCTCCTAAAATAAATCTGCCCTAGCCGGTTTGGTTCAGTGGATAAAGCATCGGCCTGCAAATTGAAGGGTCCTGGGTTCGATTCTGGTCAAGGACACATGCCTGGGTTGCAGGCTTGATCCCAGTGAGGGGTGTGTAGCAGGCAGCTGATCAATGATTATCTCTCATCATTGATGTTTCTATCTCTCTCTCTCCCTCCCTCTTCCTCTCTGAAATCAATAAAAAATATATTAAAAAAATTAAAATTAATCTGACTTAGTTTTACAAAATAACTTCATCAACTACCTTATTAAAAACATACAAATGGCTACTATGCATGTATTCCTTAATATCAGCCCACAGTCTAATTTAAGCGCTCTAAGAGTCTTAAATTATTATCCATCAATTCCTTTATTTTAAAATAACCTGATGTCCAATCAGGTTAAGGAATTTATATCTAAGGTCTCAGAGCTAATTATTGGCTGACGCAAGATTG
This sequence comes from Myotis davidii, assembly GCF_000327345.1. NCBI lineage: Eukaryota > Metazoa > Chordata > Mammalia > Chiroptera > Vespertilionidae > Myotis > Myotis davidii. The sequence continues at coordinate 1,530,242 of NW_006297395.1, forward strand.
GAACCCAGGTGTTCTAAAAAGCACTGTTCTTTCTATTTGCCCATATGGTTTTTTGAATGAGGAAATACTGCCAGTTTTAGTACATAAATACTATAAAGTGAGCTCTGTTCCTAAAATATTTGCATTCTTCTTTTAGAACACATAGACTAAAGCAGAGTTTTTCAAATCTTTTTCTAAAACATAGAATCTTCCGTTCAAATAAAATCTTGCCTAGAAGAGTAAATAATACAGATAAAACAATACGTGTTACAGCTCAACGCACGGGAAGGGAAACCCCCAAATTTCCCACAGCTCTCAAGGCTTAATTATCTGGGTAGTTAAAATATATTTTTCAGTGTTCATTAGTCCAGATAAAAACATGAAAGTAAATCACCACATACAAGTGAGATTGGGGGGGGGGGGGGG
>NW_006297395.1:1530660-1547794 GCF_000327345.1 Myotis davidii
GGGGGGGGGGGAGTCAGAAGTACTAAAGTAAAAATCAACAAATAAAATAGCATTTACTATGAAGGTAAAACGTACCTCCCCCAGGGATCTTCGGACCTCAGTCATCACACTCTGAATGTCTTCCTTGGTACTACAGTATTCTCCCAGGATCCACAATGCTCCTCGATAAATCCTAAAGCAAGAATACAAGTTCTGAAACACTGACTTGTCAACAAATCTTGAAGCAATTTTTCTTTGTGAATTTAAGCTCAAGTAAGAAAACAAGATTCTGTAGTTCCAAGGGATTATGAATGACATTTTAAGAAGTATAACAAAGACACTAAGTTTCTTTAATTCTCCCAGAAATCACAAGCATTAAAAGAAAAATAAGTGCCCTCATCTATCTTTAGTAGGAACACCTTAAGACTGGTAAACCCAGTAGTGAAAATAAAATACCAAAATGTTTCCCAGAGAGGTGTTATCTTCCATTTACAACAGAGTTAAGGCAAAAGTTTATCTTATCACTTACTACTATAAAAAATTGTTCTTTTTAATGTAAAAAGTACTTTTTATTTGTAGTCACTGAAAAGTACAGGCAGGATGCTGACAAGAACAATGAACAAGGAAGGAGTACAAAAGGATCAGTAACAACAAAAAAAGAAAGCAACCATTTTCTAGTTAAAAATGTTAAACTAAATAAAGTCTTTAGTTATCTTTTCCCTAAGAGTTTCATTAAATTCACTTTTTAAAAAATTATAGAAACTGAAAAATTCTAGAGATCATGGCTGCCAAAAGCAAAACTTTGACTTTTTTTTCCTCACAAAGAAAGCAAATCTTTCTCACTTCCACAAATGTCAATACATTTTCAATCAGAAAAACAACTTTGTAATGGCCCCTTATTTTCTACCTATGCAGATATAATGAAAGTCTGTTATAATCTATCCATCAGATGCTTTAAATCAAACAAAAGTTGGATGACAAAATCCTTTCTCATTAGTATAGGGCAGCTGAAGAAAAACACATCAGATTTAGGTTGCATTTGTAATCCTTCACTTCAATAAATGATAAAGGAAATATAAATAATGATATCTAAAAAGTAATACCTTTAAAAAATATGTTCTTAGTCACTTTAGGATTCACAATGTTTTAAAGAAAATAAAAATAAAGAAATCTAGTTAAATCACCATAACTATAAAAAAAATTTGCCCACAGATTATGGATCTACCAAGGGTGGGTATAAGGTAATATTGTCATTCTTATTTTTGTCTTGATTGTCTTAAGTCATCCTCCCACTCTTATATTTTTTATCAACTGGCTCTTTAAAGACAGATATTGGTAAAGTGCTTACTCAACTTTACATTTAAACAGATTTTAAACCTACTTGACAGATTTAATAGCATGAAAGACTTCAAGCATCTTCTCAACAATAAGCATTCTCAGGTTATCAAAGCGCTGAATGGCTTCACGAACAAACTCCAATACATCAGCAGCTGCCGCTTCATTACTGTCACTAAGAAATTCCATTAACTAGGAAAAAAAGGAAACGGGATAACAATTTAAACTTAAGGTTTAATAACCTTAAGCAATTTTTAATAAGGAAATGTGCAAAGCATGTATTAATAACTTTCAAATGTATAACAAACTGTAAGTTAAGACAAGCACCATTAATGTAAACAGTCACGACTTTTCTGTTTTATGTGCAGCATAAATTAATTGGATCCTCCTACATTGTAACTAAAAGTAAAATCATTTTAGAAAAAAAATTCAGAGCTCAATGGCAAAATTTCAAATTGCAATAACATACCTCATTAATCTGACAGTGACAGAGAACAAAATATTCTAGATATGTGAATTTCTCCTTTAACTGAATCCTTCAACTTTAAGAGGTAAAACTCTGAAAGAAATACTTACTTGCCCTACTGGTAATAGTAACAAACATCAATTATAATAACATGTGGAGATATTTTTGTCACTATGTTATTTGTTGTTGTTTTGATGAAGAGAAAGAAGTCAAAGTCCTTATTCCTCTGAGTTAAGAGTTAGCATTGAACTATTGACTAACTGGAATTTTCAAAATTCTTTTAGTGAATTTCAAAAGTAAGGTAATCAGAATCACATACCACAGGAATAACATTTGCAGCCATATCTGGAAATCGGACAGAACAGGAATGCAATGTTCGCACAAGGAGTTGTCTGTATTTGTCAGTATCTTCATGCTCAGACACATTATTTGTTTTAATCACTTCCTTCTTCAGGACAATAACCAGCTATCGAACAAAGTAAAAATAAGCAAGAATTACAACATGTATGGCCTAATAGATTACAAACTGCTGTCAGAGTTTTGTCTTACCTCTTCAACATTTCTAGAAGAGACAAGATCTAGTGCTAACTGCAGAGTTTTCTTGCGTACTTCTAAGTCTGGTGTGCTCAATACTCTTAGGATGTCCATAACCAGATCCTGAAAAAGAACAAAATATCCAGAAATAACAACAGTATTTCTAGTCACAAGAAGAAAATCTTAACTGAAGAATGTAGGGTTCTGTCCATCACCTTAATTCTTTGATCAACAATAAGATCACTCGAGTGGAAGAACCAGATATTTTTGGTCTCTTGAAATGATATAATATGAAATATACAATACCACATAAGATGCATTCAAACTGAAAATGTTTACTCTGACTCTATCACGTTTCATATAAACTTAAGAATTTATAAGAAATACAGAAGTCTAAGGAACAAGCTAAATGACACAACCAGAAAGTAACCAGACATTCAGAGGAGGGGCATCATTTTCTATATATATATATATATTTGATTTTAGAGAGAAAGGGAGAGGGAGAGAGATAAAAACATCAATGATGAGAGAGAATCATTGATTGGCTGCCTCCTGCACACCCCTTACTAGGGATCGAACCCACAACCTAGGCATGTCCCCTTGACAGGAATCAAACCTAGGATCCTTCTATCCACAGGCTGAAGCTCTAGCCACTGAGCCAAAACAGCTAGGGTGGGGCATCTTTTTTTAAAAAAATGTTTTTATTGGTTTTATTACATTTTTGTTAATCCTCACCGAGGGTATTTTTTTCATTGAATTTTTAGAGAGTGGAAGGGAAGGAGAGAGACAGAGAGAGAGAAACATGGATGTGAGAGAGGCACATCGATTGGTTGCCTCCTGCACTCGCCCTAACCAGGGCCGGGATTGAGCCTGCAACCGGAGTATGTGCCCTTCACCAAAATTGAATCTAAGACCCTTCAATCCGAGGACCAATGCTCTATCCACTGAACCAAACTGGCGCAGGCTTCTTTTATTGATTTTTTGAGAAAAAAGGGAGAGGGAGAGATAGAAACATCGATGAAAGAGAAACACTGATTGGCTGTCTCCTGCATGTCCCCACTGGGGATCAAGTCTGCACCCAGGCATGTACCTTGACCGGAAATCAAACCAGTGCCCTCTTGATTCATGAGTCAATGCCAGCTGGGCCAGAGGAGGGGCATCTTACAGGACAACTGGTCTTGTGTCTTCAACAAGTCAATGTCACGAAAAAAAAATTACTCGCCCTGACTGGGTAGCTCAGTTGGTTAGAGCCTAGTCCTGATATGCAGTTTGATCCCTGGTCAGGGCACATACAGGAAACAACCAATGAATGCATAAATAAATGGAATAACAAATCTCTCTCTCTTTTTCTCTTTCTGCCTTCCCCCCTCTCTAAAATTAATTAAAAACAAACGAACAAACTGCTCAAATTAGAGACTTAAGGGACATAACAATCAGATATGATGATATATGGCCAGAAATTGGACAAAACAAACAAAAAAGGTATTCGGGGGACATCTGGCTCTGCAGAAAAATGCAATATTTTAAAGATGCATACTTAAAAATGTATGGCAGATAAATATTTAAAAATATACCAAAATTAATTTGTCAATGATTTTACTTCTTTAAAACTTAATATCTTTTAAAAATTTCACTGACAAGGAAGTTCTAAAAAGTCTAGGAATAAATTCCTATATAGCCTTCACTTATATTCACTAGTAGTTAAAACTTTGCCATATATGTATTATCATACTCTCTCTACTCCTAAACATGTTAGTGTATTAAGAATTTCTTCTATAACCACAATACAATTATCAAATTAAGAGAACTTATTGATACTAATACTATTAACTAATATACAGTCTATATTCACATTTCTTCAATTTTCCCAATAATGTCCTTTATAGAAAACTTTTGATGTTCTGAAGGAGGATCAGCATGACTTTAGCTGTTTTGGAGCTTTATTTTTATAATAATCATTATTATCGCAGATTAATAGTTATGCTGATAATATTCTAGAATCTAAGCAGCTTTTATTTCACTCAGTTGGTACAATTACAATTATTTTCCAAGAAATATAAATTACATCCAAATCAAAACAAATCTATCTCGATCTCTAAGAATACCAAGTGCAATACAAACAGAAAAGATAAAAGATAATATATGTTAGAAATATTTTTTAATAGCAAAGACAATACCCCAAAAGGTAATGATGAGTTATACTTTAGCTGAGCAAAATTTAAACTGCCCAGTCTCCAAGCATTTAATCTAACAAAGATGGGAAGGCTTGGAAATTATCTCAATTTGAAAAAGATTTTATTTAAGATTTCTCTTTCAAACATTTACCTGTAGTACTCGTTCATGAGCAGGATGCTCTTTTAATTCGACCAATCGATCCAGAACTATGAGCTTTACATTGTTGTCACTCTCCTTAATAATTAAATCAATGTAACACTGAGCAGCAGCCTATGTAAAAAAGAAATACATTTAAGAACACATTCATCTATCTTTAACATAGAATCTGAAAATAAGAAGGAAAACAAATCCCCAAGAAGCCAAAATATATTCACTACTCCCACATTAAAAATTTGTGCATTTTTTTCCAGGGGAATATATTCTTCTATTCCCTAAATTCTAAAAAATATCATTGTTTTTCAAGTTTACAAAAGATTAAAAGCATCAGAAATTAAAAGGAGGAAAAGGACTGCTATAGGCTACTTATTAACCACCAAAAATTAAGGATTGATATTAAGGAACAAGGGAGAACAAAGCAGGTAAAAAATCTCCAAAAGTATAGCTACTAAGCACCTTTTACTTTAGGTCCAACACACCTTCATTATACTGCAGAAAAATCAAGAATATTAAATGACCCTGAGTTATGAAAAGCAGAGGAGCAAAACTCCAAGAGCTCCCAATGACCTAGAACAATTTGATCAACAAAATAAATGACAATATAATATTGGATTATAATCCATGCAATAAAATATCCTTATAGACATAAAGAAAGAAAGAAGGAAAGACAGAGAAGGAGAGGGGCAGCTCTTCCTTACAGAACTCCAATTAGTACATGTAAAAGAGGAAAATAGAAAATTACCACTAAAATACCACAGTAATAACTGCTGTAGAAAAGGTCCACTGATGGATGCTAAAATTGGTCGGTGCAAGTTTGACAAGAAATAAACCAAATGCACAGTTTCAAAGTATCTTCCCATGATATTACTAATTGTGAAAGAAAAATTCATAATTCAACAGTGGAGAAATCTGGCAGACACCACCTTAACTGATTGATCAAAGTTAACATTACCATTCATAAGATATATCAACATCATGTACTCCTTTATGATACTTAGACTTCTGTGGTATTCTCCCCCCAAAATAAACAGCCTCACCATTATAATGAGAAAACATGAGACAAACCCAAATTGAGGGATATTTTACAAAATGACTCAATACTCTTCAAAAGTCTCAAGATCGTGAAAAACAAGGACAGGTTAAGGAACTGTAAGGGACTGGAGGAGACTAACATATGACAACTAAGTGTAATGTAGGCCTGGACTGGATCCTGGGAAAGAAAAAGTGCATTAGTCTATAATTTAGGTAATAATATTGTTCCAATTGCAATTTCTTGGTTTTGATAATTATACAATCGTTATGTAAGGCATGAACATTATGGAAAGCTGGATGAAAGGTAATGGGAACTTCGTCCTATGTTTGCAACTTCTCTGTAAGCTTTAAATTATTTTAATATAAAATGTCTTTTAATAATTTAAAGTATTGGTGTATATAGCAGTAAATTCTCCTATTTATACAATCTGGCTTTCTAGAATAATTCATTCTTTGAACACAGTAGGGATTCCTTATATAGTTTTGACACAATAACTAAAGAAGAGAAAGATTATATTCCATTACTGAATATACTTACTGGCACCTTTTATAGAACCCATCATTTAGGATCCAGAATTCATTCTCCCAGCTCTAAGTTTCAATGTAAAGTATGGGAGATAGCTTAAAACAGCAGAACCATTACCTTGAAACTAGAAATATTGGTATTTTCTGTCTCTCTTTCTCTCCATGTATTTATGTATGAAAACAGGAAGGAAGAAAAGAAATCAGACTACATAAGGAATCAAATAATTTTGTGAAATTTGTAGCTGTTATCTCCATATCATGCAATGCTATGTAACCACATAGTAAACTGCAATGTTACTAAATCGTAAGTGATAAAATAGAGTACCTATAATTTAACTGGCACCAAAATAAATAATCAGTACCTTGATTGCAGTAGGTGCACTGGAGAGAGTCACTAAAGTTCCAGCGGCTTCATATTTTACAGCAGGACTAGATGACTGTAATAAGTTATAGATGCAACGAATAAAACGAGCCCTTTCTGATGGATTAGCATGACAGACCTGGAGAAGAAAACATTTAGGTTCCAACTGACTTCATGGACAGTTGATTTCAAATACATTTTTTAAAATAGATGTCAGCTTATGGGATGCTAGTTATCTTAACTTGAAAGCTAAGAATCCTATATAATAAAAGGGTAATATGCAAATTGACCCTAACAGCAGAACGACTGGGAATGACTGGTCACTATGACACACACTGACCACCAGGGGGCAGATGCTCAATGCAGGAGCTGTCCCCTGGTGGTCAGTGTGCTCTCACAGGGGGGAGCTCTGCTCAGCCACAAGCCAGGCTGATGGCTGCCAGTACAGTGGTGGTGGTGGGAGCCTCTCCCGCCTCCTCAGCAGCGCTAAGGATGTCCAACTGCAGCTTAGGCCTGCTCCCTACTGGCAAGTGGGAGGGCTCCCAGGCTTCCAGAGGGATGTCTGACTGCCAGCTTCCAGAGGGATGTCTGACTGCCAGCCCCCGAGGGCTCCCAGGCTTCCAGAGGGATGTCTGACTGCCAGCTTAGGCCCAATCCCCGGGGAGCAGGCCTAAGCCAGCAGGTGAACATCCCCCGAGGGGTCCCAGACTGTGAGAGGGCACAGGCTGGGCTGAGGGACCCCCCCTCCACAAGTTCACAAATTTTTGTGCACCAGGCCTCTAGCAGACTTATAAAGACATCTGAAGATGACTACCAACTTGGGATGAGACATTGTGTCTACTACCTATAATAAAAAAAGCATAATATGCTAATTAGACCAGACAGCCGAACAACCTTCCGGACGTCCTTCAGGACAACCTTCCAGACAAAGCCAGGGCTGCAAGGGCCAAGGCAAGCCGCCGTGGCTGTGAGGGCCAAGGCATGCCACTGCTGAGGCAAGCCATCATTGAGGCAAGCCACCGCCAAGGGCCGAGACCCTTGCGTGAATTTCGTGCATCAAGCCTCAAGTCTATATATATAGAAGCCTAAGAGACTGGCTAACAGGGATCAGGCTGAAACTGGCAGTCTGACATTCCCCAAGGGGTCCTGGATTGCAAGAGGGCACAGGCCAGGCCAAGGGACCCCACCAGTGCACAAATACCTGTACTGAGCCTCTAGTTAAAATATATTATCCTAGCAATTAAAGAGCTTTCTAAAAAGACTATTTTATCTTATCTTAAACTGTTCAAGGTTATTTTACCCATCATTGGGTAAAATTTATAAGTCTTACCTTATAAATTAGCTCAACAATAACCAACTGAAGAATGTCTCCAAATGTCTGAACCTGATCAATACAAGTACTTAGGTAATCCAAAGCTCGATCCTAAAAAAATAAGAATATATTTATCAAACTCCACCTCAGTCAATAAAAGGACTTAATGCAACTTAAAAAAACATACACAACTAAATAGAAAACAAATGAGGAAATCAGGGCAAAGAAAAATTAACTAATGACAAAAAAAATAAAGTTAACATATAAATATAAGCCATAAAGTCAAATATATGTTTTAGAAATGGGTCACAAATCTGGGGTCTGAATTTTCTTGTAGTTAAACCAAGGAGAAAAATACTATGTATTCAGGGTATATGATTCAGGGATTTATACAATTAAAAAAAACCAGCTGCTTTGGAGTATAGTTCTTCCTATTTCTGAGATCAAGAAGAAAAATCTCATCAATTCTCATATACCAAACACTGATATAGAGAACTATGGCCTCAACAACATCTCTACAGTAAAAGTATCAACAAATTTTATTGAACTATTTCTGATTATATCCCTTCATGTAGGTAACACCAAAATAACATCACTAAAACCAACTCTATATGAGGACAAAACATTGTGACCTAAATAAGTAGTTTTCTTATAGTTTTTTTTTTTAAATATTTTATTGCTTTTTTTCACAGAGAGGAAGGGAGAGGGATAGAGAGCCAGAAACATCGATGAGAGAGAATCATCGACCAGCTGCCTCCTGCACATCCCCCACTGGGGATATGCCCACAACCCAGGTACATGCCCTTGACCGGAATCGAACCCAGGACCCTTGAGTCCGCAGGCCGACGCTCTATCCACTGAGCCAAACCGGTTTCGGCTTCTTATAGTTTTATTTATAAAGATAAAACAGCAGCATCTAAATTTCAGAGGCGTGAATAGACTCTATATTTTTCAATCTTCATGCGTATTTCTTACATTTTGATAAATACTGGATAACAAAAATCTAAGATTAGATGCCACCAAGATGTGCAAAGTCACTGCTAGCCACCAGCAGATCCATATACTTTAACCACCAGCTGAGCTGGATGTAGAGTTGATATTCACTCATGAAACTTGAAGTCTATAAGAACACACATCTACATTGAAAGCACCCCTGCTTTCACGGACATGGCTCAGGGTGGATCTTATACAAAGCTACTGTTTTTGTTTGTGTTTTTTGTTTGTTTGTTTTTTTGCTTAAAGTATTACGAAGGGTATTACATATGTGTCCTTTTTTTAACCCCCGCCCTTGACAATCCCCTGGCCTCTGTTTTTCTTTGTTAAACAATTTTAGATCTATACCAAGAGAAGGAAAAACATACATCAAAACCCCAAAGTAGAAGGCTATAGAATATGGCCATAATTTCAATCTGGAAAACCTGTAAAGTGGTTATTAAATGTTTAATTTGAAAAAGAATATATATAAACAATATTCCAGAGAAGGGTTAAGAAAAACCACTGTATTTTTATACAAATTAAATCTCAAAAATCTAAAAAAAATCAAAATCAAAATATACAAATCACATACTATAAACAGAATTACTGTCTAAAAACTGGATTAGGCCTATGTAATACTTTTTTTAAAATATGTTTTTATTGATTTCAGAGAGAGGGAGAGGGAGAGAGAGAGAGAAACGTCAATGATGAGACGGAATCATTAATAGGCTGCCTCCTGCCCACCCTTACTGGGGATTGAGCCCACAACCCAGGCATGTGCCCTAACTAGGGAATAGAATTGTGATATGGTTCGTTTGTCAACACTCAACCATTGGACCACACCAGCTGGACTGTAATACTCTTTATTTAAAATCCCCACCCTAGGATATTTTTTCACTGATTTTTAGAGAGAGTGGAAGAGAGGGAAAGTCAGAGAAAAATATCAATGTGAGAGAAACACATCGATTGGTTGCCTCCTGCATGCACCCCGACCAAGGCCCCCAGCCAGGATGGAGCCTGCAACTGAGGTACGTGCCCTTGACTGGAATTGAACCTGGGACACTGGCTTATTAAAAGCTATTACCTAACTTCAAGAATTATTCACTCAAAACCATTTTTGTTACATTGATACCCCTCTCCACTTCCTCTCCTCCCATATTATTGTGAAGCAAATCCCAGACCACTTATCATTTCTTTTGTAAATAGAGGGTGTCCCCAAACAGGCTAGGCTGGGCTGTAACACTTTTAATTCTCATTTAAGTACAGTCATAAAAGTTATTTTTTTTAAAGTACTTACCTGATCTGCATGAATTAGCATCATAAATGCATTCCTTTTGCAACTTGCATCCTTCTCATTCACCAGAAAATCATGTATCAGTTCAGGAGCATCAGGTATAAGATGTTCAAAATTTCTTGAAATAAAACCAGTAATATCCATGTTTAATAAAATCCTATTTTGTTATTTTATTTTATAACTCTATGAACACTGCAAAATTAATCTTTATCAAACTTTATAACAGTATCAATTGTTTTGTGTTTTAAAACTTTAAATCAATTAGAAAGTTGTGTGTAGGAATCACAAGCTTACATCTTCATCTATTAAGTTATCAAATTATACTTTTATAGTTCAGTACAGAAAAAGCTAATTTACTCAGCATGCTATCTAACAACTATCTCAAGTAATTGCCTTTCATATACTTTAGGAATAAAATACCAATGCTCATGATGACATCCTCAAGGTACTTAAAGATGATTCTTAAAGAATTATCAGAGAAAAAAAGCGTCCCTTGAATTTTACTCGTTATACACTATACTTATTAGCCGATTTACTTACTCATTTCTTATTTTGGAAATTTTTAAGTATTTCCAACAGAATAATAACTGGCTTATTAAAAGCTATTACCTAACTTCAAGAATTATTCATTCACAACCATTTTTGTTACATCGATATTCCTCTCCTCCCATATTATTTTGAAGTAAATCCCAGACCACTTATCACTTCTTTTGTAAATAGAGGGTGTCAAAAATGTACACACACTTTGAATAATTAGAAAGGCAGTATTTATTAAAATACATTTCATTTTCAAAGTGTAATAGAATCAGCTGTTAAAGTGTATATATATTTTTTGGAATACCCTGGTATGTTTTCTAAAATTGAGAATTCTTTCTTTATAAAATTAATCATAATACCCTTATCAGACCTTAAAAATTTAACAATTCCTTAATATCATGATATAGCTAGTGTTCAAATTTCCAATTGTCTTAATGGCATAATTTTTGTGCATGTACTGGTAGTTTAAATACTGAAATCTGTGTAGTCTGTATGGTAGCTTTCATGAAACTCTACGTTATTAACCACAATACCACTTTCCCTAACAGAAAACAAAATCTAGCATAACAGTACAAGAACTGTAAAATTACATAATAATCAACTATTAAAGTACAAAGATATTTATAAAAATTACATCCTACTTCTAATGGATTGACTTCTAATGGATTGACACCAGTGATTATAAAAACCAAGCATTCTAGCTTCATCTAACTCAGTAGTTCTCAACCTGTGGGTCGTGATCCCTTTGGCGGGCAAACGACCCTTTCACAGGGGTCGCTGAAGATCATCCTGCATATCAGATATTCACATTACGATTCATAACAGTAGCAACATTACCGTTATGAAGTAGCAACGAAAATAATTTTATGGTTGGGTCACAACATGAGGAACTGTATTTTAAGGGCCAGAAGGCTGAGAACCACTGATCTAACTGGTTCTTTGAATGTTTTTAAAGTTCAAAATCTTCAGCTTTCTAGTAAGAGGAATTAGTTGAGAACTGCAATTCTTCCTTAAAAAGTTCCCTCCTTAAGGCCTCTAAGGAAGGGTAGAAAGACCCACATTCCACAAAAAGAGAATTCTAAAACAGTCAAAACTCAAAACAAAGCCTTTAGGAACTAAATTAATAAATTAATTAAGTGGGCTGGAGTAACACAACTGAGAATGACAGGCACTGTCATAAACTGGAAAGTGTACAACCTGTTTAAAAGGGGGCTACTTATCAATGAATTCAGCAGATTGTTGTCATGCAGAAACTAAGACCCAGTGTTGCCAGATCTTTTAACTTTTCATGTTGACAACTTAATTATAATTAAGGGAAAAAATCTTGTTTAGGCCAAATGAAACACATATGCAAGCTACATACAATCTGTAAGAAACCACTTTGGAACCTCTAATGTAAAAGAATAAACACCTCACAGATTTAGGCCAAAGGAATATCTTATTTACCTATAGATAGTATAGATGGCCAAAACAGCATTTCTTCTAACATAGCTGTGACGATGCTCCAAACAAGCACGAATAGCTGGCATTAAAGGTTCTAACAATTCTGCTTCTTTCAATTTGCAAAGAAAACGAAGAGTGGATCCTCGAATAAATTCATTAGGATGCTGAAGATCCTGATATAAAAATTTAAATAGAAAGTGTTGAGTTCCAGAATTAAAAAATAATATATTAATGCAAAATTTTCCAACAAAAAAAATCAGTAAGTGGGTTTGAGAAAGACCTAGATTATCACATCATTTTCATCAGATTCCTGTTAATGAAAGCAATTTTTATTTGTCACATCAATTATCTTATACTAGAGGCCCAGCGCATGAATTTGTGCATGGGTGGGGTCCCTCCCAGCTGATCAGGGCTGTCTCGCCCAGTCCTAATCGGGCCAAGCAGCCAGCGAGGGGACTGGAGGAGGTTGGCTGGCCACGGGAGGTTGGCTGTGGGAGCAAGCGCACTGACCACGAGGGGGCAGCTCCTGCTTTGAGCATCTGCCCCCTGGTGGTCAGTGCGTGTCATAGCTATTAGCCAGTCATCAGGTCATAACGGTTGCTTAGGCTTTTATATATACAGATTCTGTGTCACTGTTTTTATTAACAACACATAAAAATGCATAGGAAATGTCTGGAAAAAGTAACAATAAAACTTTTTACTGTAACTCCTTATAACTTCAGTTCCTACAAGTAAAATAAAGCCCTTTCCACCAGTTTTACAATGATCTAAAATCAAAGCAATATTCACAGATAATTATGGTTTAGTTTACCTTTCTATATGCATCACATACAAGGATCATTTCATGTAAAAGTCTCCCATCTGGAGTGGTTTTAGGAACAATTTCCCAAAATACCAAAAGTAATTTTTTGATGGTGTGATCCTGAAGAGGTAGCACAAAACGAATGATGGTCATCAGAAGTCCAGGAAGCTTTTCACCATTCAGAATCATGATGATGACTTTCTTCAAAGCTTCAGTCTTTGACTTCACATCTCCTTTTTCTGATTTAAAAATTTTTAAATAAAACATAATTATTTCAACAGAAAATTTCTTAGATAATTTCAAAAGCAATTAACAAAGTAAAACCATTTTCTCACTTTATCAGGAGCAATGATAATAAAGGCACAAACCCAAATAACAAGGGACATCAATCTGGTCATGCCACAAACAAGCTGTATGACTTTCCACAGGTGATTTATCTGTGATTCTTCACATATAATATGAAGGCACTGGATTATATCTCTGGTCCCTAACCAATGGAATTAATGCAGAGACCATAAATGTATAGGTATAGTAAATAATGTATGTCTCAAACATGCAAGCAGCTATATTTCAAAATGTAAATATGTGCCATTAAGAGCTTCTGAATTCAAAGTAGTTTTTAGTCCATATATATTTTCTCAACCAACATTACAACCATTATTGAGGGAAGGAGTGATCACTGACATGTTTTCAATATTAGGAGATCCTCAAACTCAAAAAGATTGGGAACTAAAGACTAGATTAATCCCAAGATGCCACCATATTCCTACAGACTATAAAACTTTAGAATCTTTAAGGAATTACGTAAAAATTGGAAAAATTCAAATTGGACTATAATAGCCCTAACCGGTGTGGCTCAGTGGATAGAGCGTCGGCCTGCGGACTGAAAGGTCCCAAGTTCGATTCCGGTCAAGGGCATGTACCTGGGTTGCAGGCACAACCCCAGGAGGGGATGTACAGGAGGCAGCTGATCGATGTTTCTCTCTCATCGTTGTTTCAAATTCTCTATCCTTCTCCCTTCCTCTCTGTAAAAAAATCAATAAAATATATTTAAAAATAAATAAATTGTTATAGATTAGTAGCCACTGTTTAGAATTAAGGATAACACATTTAAGATAAGGTGCTAGTTTATTGTTACTTAGTCTAAAAAAATATGCACTATAAAGTATTTTATGTAAAACCATCTATAACTTTACAGCATTATCTTTGAATACTAAAGAATGTATGGTACATCTTTTGGATCCAAAATTCAAAGGCAGAAATATAAGAGACAAGAATAAACAAGTATCTAGAAGGACAGAGGGAAGACAAAGGTACTTAATAATCTTAGAGTTATCATGAGCCAAAAACAAAAAATATATTTCTAACACTTAGAACAAAGTGGCTACTACATAAAGAGCTCTTTGCTGTTGCCAAAGAGACAGAAACTACAGTTGGTATAGAGTTATAGAAAGGATTTAAGCTTTGGAAGAATTGTACTAGGCGAAACAAAAGTTCATTCTAGCCCCCAAAGGCTAAGTATCTATTCCTGGCTTGGTATGATATTTTAACATGTTGCAGAACAGAGAATATCCTCAGATATTTGAACTGAAAACAAAGTGAGGGTTATTAACATATTTATCCCATAAGGGTCAGTATTTTTGTTTAAAACTGACTAAATTCTCATACATCTCTCCCTGCTTCAGAGTATTATATCTCCTGCCATATATTAATAAAAATTGGCAAGTGCCATGTCAAGTCAAGAAATAAATGCTGCCAAAACCGGTTTGGCTCAGTGGATAGAGCGTCGGCCTGCGGACTGAAGGGTCCCAGGTTCGATTCCGGTCGAGGGCATGTACCTGGGTTGCAGGCACATCCCCAGTAGGAGATGTGCAGGAGGCAGCTGATCGATGTTTCTCTCTCATCGATGTTTCTAACTCTCTCTCTCCCTTCCTCTCTATAAAAAAATCAATAAAATATATTTTAAAAAAAGAGAAAAGAAATAAATGCTGAAGGATGGAGTGCCAATCTGGGCAAACTTTGAGTTGTTAAATCTGTGAAGAGGACAAAAACAAAGCATCAGGAGAGATGTCAGTAGCTGATAACTATAACCACAAAACAGGCAGAGTTCTAAGTGGCCAAAGTTGTATTCACAATACAGGTTTTCCTCTCTTTGTCACAAACCTTTCTTTCTGAGTAATAAATAAATAAATAAATAAAAATCTACACCATTTATATTTGAAGCCTCCTCAACACCCATTTCCAATTATTTTAACAATTCAAATTGAGTAGGGGGATGCTTTTATCCACATCTTCAAAATTTTCAAAACTTCTGTTCCTTTATGATCACTACCAAAAGATATGGAAACTTTGAAATATCAATTCAATTCACCATAATATTACTCCAGACTTCAGAGAATGTACAGCCGTCAGAGCACATATCCAGTGAGTGATTGAAGGTAAAGAAAAGTGTAGGTAAAGCAACGAAGTATTTCACCAAACAAAAGGTATTTGTTACGCAAATTGGAAACTACTTCTAAACTTTTTCTCATCTCAACTCTTTTGGTTAGGGAAGGTTAGTCAAGGCAGCTGCAATTAAAAAAGGGTATTGTTTACAATTAAGGATGGGTTTTGTTCTTTACCTTTCTAGTTATAACCTTAAGTATTTGGGGGGTCTAAAACTAACTAAAGTTTATTCATCAATTTTCATTCCATTCTACTATAAGTATGAACACACACACACACACACACACACACACACAGCTTTTGTATATAAAGGTATCAGTTTAAATGCCATAAAACAGGGTTTCTTTTTCCTTCTCTAAAAATAGACCTCAATAGAAACCTAATAAGTGAACTAAAATCCATTACTACTTAGTAAGAGGTGGGAATACACAAAATATTGTCTCCTTTCAAACTGCAAACTATCTTTCTAAAAGATACTTTCAAGACCTGAAGCATAATTTTTCACTCTATTTTAAACAGTCGTTATCAGTTTAAGTTAAACTTATTTTTAGTAGTTCAATTAAACAAGAATCATTCTTTTGGAATATGGGTCACTTAAAAATTTTCTTTACAGAATTACAAAAAAGGAGACAGTGTACACTTTTAAAATTCAGAAATATAGTTCTTGTTTTTTGTATGTTTTAAAAATGAAAAGTTTAAACCTTTCTAGAAAATACTTGTGTATTCTCGTGTTGACTTCATTTGGTCAACAGGTGAAAACAAAGTTCTTTTGGTTTTACCACCTAAGTAATAGGAAGTTACATGCACAAAGGAACTAAGACATTCAAATACACATTCTCTCAACCTTTTACCTACAGAGTATTGTCAGATATATTTAAGCATAATATATTAAACCACACAAGCCATTATGTTATTTTTAAGACTATCTAACAACTAAAATTACTACATTTCTTTAGCTTTACGAAGCTGGGCTGAGATGTTTTATTTCCAAAAACCAGTACGTCTAAAGGTAACAAAAGTTTCCATTTTTTAATAAGACAAAGGGTCTACTGAAGAGATCCTAGAAAAAGCTCAAGACAAAAATTAAGCATTTCTAATGATAAAGAAACTTGAAGTGCAAATGAGCCTTTCATTTCCAAAACATCGTCAAGGTTTACCTAGATCATTTTTTAAGCTCATTTCCGATGGAGGTTCCGAGTCCATTGGCACGTTAATTAACGTATAGCACACATTCTCGGCAGCCGTCATGGTGCCCGGTGATGACCAACCCTGGGTACAAGGTTGAAGGATGACAGATGCCAGGAAAATCTAGAAAAGCAAATACAAGGACAGAATATCATTACAAGTGAAAAATAAAAACACAACCAGTAACCACCGTGAACTTCACTGTCTAAAGTTCATTCCGTTTAGCTGATGAGTTTTGAAGTATCAAAAGGGTCAACATATATTGTGTCCCACAAAAACAGAGCCTAATGTTAAACACACACACACACACACACACACACACACACACACACACTCACGTCATTTTCGACCTAAGGCGCGCTTTCCCGCCCCCCACACCGCCCCGGGTTGGGAGCGCTGCGCTGCAGAACTCAGGCCCACCGCCGGTGCCGGTGCTGGTGCCGGGCCCCGCCCCACCGGGCACAGGAGGGACTGAGGCAGCGCACAGACCCGAGCGGCCCGAGTCCACACGCCCTGGGCACCACCGCTCGGCTAAAACCTTAGCGTTTCACTGCGTTTCCCGGTGGGACCCTACTGCC
>NW_006297395.1:1547927-1566293 GCF_000327345.1 Myotis davidii
GCGTCCGGCCCAGAGCAGCCCAGACCCCTCGGCAGGCCTGGACACGAGCGGCCTAGTCTCTCCCCTTCCGCCACTCCCCAGAGAGAGCCCGTTCCTCCGCGTCTCCCCAGCCCGCCTCGCCTCTGGGATGGGGGGCTCGTGGCCCGCTACCTGGCTCCGGGGGGCAGCAGCGGGGACGACCACGGGACCGTCTGCTAAGGCTCCGACCCCCAGCAGTAGCGGCGGCTCCGCAGAGTCCTTGGCTGACGTGGAAGGGGGTGGGAAGACAACCCAGGCTCCGGCCACCTCGCACCTACGGCGGCTCAGAGAGGACACGCCGCCTCCGTCCTGCGGCTGCGCGCTGCCGGCAGTCCCAACTTTCTCTTCTCTCGTCCGTGGATGGTTTAGGCCGCAAAAGGACTCGAAACACGTATTCATGGTTTTCCTTACATGCCTGAATTAAGCGCTGTGGTCATTCAAACGCTATTTAGAAATTGTTTCTTACTCCAGGAATTTAAACAGCCAAGGGGAGGTCGTTTGGAAAGCGGGGACACACATTTTACACAAGGCTGGATGGTTCAGTGGGAAAGAGCGCAAGATTGGGAGCTGGAAACCCTTTTCTAGTTCACCTACTAATAAACTGGGAAAATAACGAAATATTACTCGGGTCAGTAACTTGAGTTCTTCTAATAAGGAACACTGTATTATGTGAAGATCCATTTCAGTTCTTAACATCTGCAGTCATCCGAATCTTTGTCTCTGCATTTAGGCTGGACATCAGAGTCGCGCTCGTGATTTCTGGTTGTTTTTTTGTTTTTTTTTTCGGTTACTGTCCCTTTCATGATCTTTTCTGAACACCCAGTAAATTATAAATTTTTTTATGCATAAAGGGATTGACAGTCACTGTTTTAAAGGCTTTTACCTATCTCCGAAGACCTAATTTATGCAGCTATAGCAAGCCATCGCACCTTCGGTTTTGCGCATTTGAGGTTCCATACCCCAGCCCCGCTCAAAAAGGGCTTTCTGGCCAATTATTAAGTTTAAAAAAATGAAGCCTTAAGCAATAGATTGTGAATACAAAGAGGTCTGACAGAACCTGCCCTTATTGACGGGTAACCTCAGTTTGGGAGTTAGAACACAAAGAGTGCTTCATCCATCCAGAACGCAGCTATTTTGAGATTTCCTCTTTTTGGAGCCATCAAGCAAAAAATATTATTGAGCACCCAAAATATATCACAAAAACCTCATTTAAGGTCTGCACTTAAAATTGTCATAACACTTTCTTTTTTTCAAAAAATATTTTATTGATTTTTTACAGGGAGGAAGAGAGAGAGGGATAGAGAGTTAGAAACATCGATGAGAGAGACACATCGATCAGCTGCTTCCTGCACACCTCCCACTGGTGATGTGCCCGCAACCAAGGTACATGCCCTTGCCCGGAATTGAACCTGGGACCTTTCAGTCTGCAGGCTGGCGCTCTATTCATTGAGCCAAACCGGTTAGGGCGTCATAGCACTTTCTGAGTGCTCCTCAAACCCCGTGCATTAAGTTTTAAAAAACTGTTTTGAGATCACTGTGGAGTGACATACAGAAATCCCATGTACTTTCCACCTAGTTTCTTCCAGTGTTATAACACCTTGTCTAATAATAGTAAAAGAGCAAATCCTGGAAATTGACATCCATACATTTCACTAGTTCTTTTGTTGTTGTTAATCCTCACCTGAGGGTATTTTTTTTCCATTGATTTTTAGAGAGTGGAAGGCAGGGAAGGGGAGAAAAACACATTGCCTCCAGCACACGGTCCTGGTCTAACCCTTCCGTAGCATAAGCCCACGCTTCAACCACTGAGACACACGGGCTAGGGCACGTTTCACCAGTTCTATATGCACTCATTTGTGTATTTAGTTACCATGTTTAGATTCATGGATCACATCAAGATAAGGTACAATTCCATTTCAAGGATCATTCCTATCCTTTAATAATCACAGCCACTTCCCTGCATAACTCCTGGCAACTACTAACCTGTTCTCCATTCTATAATTTTGTCATATCAAGGATGTAATATTAACCATACCTACTTCAGTTGCCCTGGAGATTCCATTGTATTACAGAATAAAATTTGAGGCGTACCATGACCAAGTTAAGTAAACTATTAAATATGAAAAAAGGCCCAAAAATGTGATGTTCTAGAAAACCTCATTTAAGGCCTGCACATAAAATTGTCATAGGCAGTGTTTATATTGTATATTCGTAACTATAGGTTGTTGAGCAGAACTTTAACACCCTAATTCTTCCTGACTTACTTATTTTTTAAAAATATGTTTGTATTGAATTTTAGAGAAAGAGGGAGATAGAGATAGGACAGATTTTGTTCTTTACCTTTCTAGTTATAACCTTAAGTATTTTGGGGGTCTAAAAATAACTAAAGTTTATTCATTAATTTTCATTCCATTCTACTATGTATGAACACACACACACACACACACACACACACACACACACACAGCTTTTGTATGTTAGGGTATCAGTTTAAATGCCATAAAACAGGGTTTCTTTTTCCTTCTCTAAAAATAGACCTCAATAGAAACGTAGTAAGTGAACAAAAATCAGGAAGTATTCCATTACTACTTAAGAGTGGAAATGCACAAGTAAAATATTATCTCCTTTCAAACTGTAAACTATTGATGAGAGAGGAACATCATTGATCAGAATCAAGCTAAAAACTCCAGCACGTGCCCTCTGTATTGACCAATGACCTCTTGGTTTCTGGGTCAACGCTCAACCCCTGAGCCACACCAGCCAGGCTCTTCCTGACTTGTTGTAACATGCACTTTTGTTTTGGGACTTACTTTTACTCTGGCATGTAATTATATCATTTTGAATGCTTTTTATATTATAAATTATTTGAGCAAGGATCTTGTCATATATCAAGAATCATAAACATTTACATGTCTAGGAAATTAAGGCCTAGAAAAAAGGGAATTATCCCAAAATGCAAAATGGCCAAACACTGAAAAAAGCTGGGACTAGAACCTGAATCCTGCCACCAATTTTATTGACTCTTATTTTTAACCATACCAGTTCTTCAAAGATGCACATATAGATGCTTAATAAATTCCATGTGAACTGAATATTATCTGTATATCAAAGTGAGTTTCTATGTAAAGACATTAGGAAGTGTTTATAATTAACACAGAGCAAATGGAATAACTGAGCATAACAATTAGACAAAACATGAAAAAGCATCACAATGAACTCTGTACAGTGGGGTTGAATCTTATTGGAATGAGGAAAATTTCAAGTTTTAAAGTCAGTGCATAAGACTAAAAATTACATATTGAAAAAAGTTACTAAAATTGACCCTAAAGCACAATACAGATCAGGTTTTTTTTCCAACTGAATGCCAACCAAGTAATTCGTTTACATTTAGAGAACAGTGTACAAAAATGATGCACACACACATAAGCTTTAAACAATATAATCACTTACCAAAGGCTCATGCCAGGAAAGGCACAGGTGAAAGACAGCTGAGGAAAGAGCAAATTATGAGATTTCCCACTTACTATCTCTCCACCAGATTATACACCCATTGAATCTGAAGGCATGTGGGAGGACTCCTTCTCATTCAGTATTATTTTGTGTTTGTGGGAGTCACATGTGCTTGATACAATTTCATTGTTGTTTAAATGGCCACTGCATTGTACTTATGGCCTTGTCCCAAGTTCAAATGATAGACTCCTGAGGCTACTCCAGAATGAACACCAACATCTCATACATCCCGATATTTAGTTAGAGGTCTTTCTCTCAACAAGGTTGCCAGTTTATCTTAATCATTCTGCCCTCAAGAATTCAGAGAGATTTAAAACTATTACACTTTTAAGTTCTGGGCAGCCCTGGCCAGTTTTGCTTAGTGGATAGTGCTTCAGGCCTGCAGACTGAAGGGTCCCAGGTTTGATTTCAATCAAGAGCACATGCCTGGGTTGCAGGCTAGATCCCCAATAGGGGGTGGGCAGGAGGCAACCTGTCAATGATTCTTTCTCATCCTATATAACTTATATAATAAAAGCCTACTATGCAAATTGTTTGACTGGGAGTTCGGCTGCTCGCTATGATATGCGCTGACCACCAGGGAGCAGTGCGGAACATGGCGGGCATCGGTGATGTGGCATTGGCAGCAGGCGGCAGTGGAGGTGCTGCTGGTCCCGATGAGCCCTGACAAGAGCAGGACCACAGTAGGATGGAGGAGCAGGTGAGCAGGCGGCACCAGGCCAAGGTGGTGCGAGAGGGGGACCAATTGCCTCACAGATGGCAACCAGCAGCAGCAGCAGGGTATGTGATCTTTCACCGGCTACCTGGGGGCAGGGGCGATGGGGACGGAGGTGTGGTGAGAATGTGGGTTATCCGCCGAGCTCGCTCACTCCCCGTTACCCTCCCCTGGGACGCCAGGGAAGCTCCTGCGCTCAGGTGCTGGGTGCCCACGAGGAGCCTGCCCTACACCCATGTGGCCTCTTCCAGGTGAGCCGGGCCGCAGCCGCTGGGACTGCAGAGGCCGGTTGGGCTCCCCGTGGGTTCGCGCAAGGGCTGGTCTGCAAGGCCGGCCGGGACAGAGCACGCTGCCCACCCGGGTTCCGTGCAGCACCACTGGGCAGAGGCCCACATTGCGCCCTAGCCTGTGGCGTCCAGCCGCGCTCACCACATCTCTGTGTGGGGATTCGGGCACCATGAAGGGGAGGCGTGGGAACCTGGGGGCTCAGATGCTGCTCAGGGCCCAGAGGTTAACTGGGACCTGCTCTTCCACGCCAGACATTTGTGCTTCGATCGCTCACCAGGCCTAGGGACTGCACTTGTGTACCAATTTCATGCACCGGGCCTGTAGTCATTGATGTTTCTCCCTCTCCCTCTCCCTCCCTCTCTGAAATCAATAAAAATATAAAAAACAAAAAAAGTTTTGGGCAACCTAGAACAAAATTAAACTAACATTTTATAAATTTTTTAATATACAAGGTGTTTTAACATAAAATCTGATTTAACCTTCAAAATAATTCTCCAAAGTATTTTCTTTCTTTTTTTTTTTTTTTCAATCCTCATCTGAGGATAATTTTTCCATTGACTTTTACAGAGAGCAGAAGGGAGGGCAGAGGGGGAGGAGAAAGAAAGACAGAGAGAGAAACATCGATGTGAGAGAGATACATCAATTGGTTGCTTCTCGACTGGGAATCGAACTGCAACCGAGGTATGCATCCTAGACCAGGAATGGAACCTGTGACCCTTTGGTCTGTGGGCCAACACTCTAACCACTGAGAAAAACTGCTCAGGGCCAAAGTATTTTCTTAATTAGGGCTAAATAACTTGTCCAAAGCCAATAGCAGCTAACTAGTAAAATTAGGTCTAAAGTCCAAGTTCCCTCCAGAAAGATATGAATCTTAAAAGATAAAAATTGTTCTGCAGTACTGTATCTTGCTACATAGCTCAAAGGATAATGGAAGGCAGATTAAAGATTATGCCAGAATGTGGCTGGGGAGGAATAAGCAGAAATGAAGGTTTCAGATTAAAATTTCCCTTTTGCTATTTTTGCAAAAAATTCCCTACATAAGACTAGAGCTATCACTACTGCCATCTGCTGGTTGGAAAAAACACCACACCACTTACCTGTGAATATTCTAAATCAAATCTCCATGAATTCTCATGCAGCCAGTCCATACACTGGGAAATTTGTTTAAAGCTGTGATAGATAATAGGTATTATTCCACCCCCACCCCCCACCCCCACTAAAAATAAGGCAATTTATTTTACAAACATGGCAAATGACTAGATGTTATCTCAGACTACTATTTATATAGTTGAAACTATTTAAAAAACAAACAAAACACCAGTATACCAGCCGATGAAACAATTTTATTTCACAGTTGTATTTAAAACCAGAAAGACACTGAGTTCTTCATATAAAAACATTAGTAAAGGCAACTATACTTTCTAGAAAATGATTATATAGACCTTCTCCAAAAAAAAAAAAAAAAATGCATCCCATTATATGGTTCAGTGAAGCTGCTTGCAATTTGAAACCTCACATCTGGACTGATTCCTAAAACATACCATTCCACCACTGCACCATTTGGTTCAAAGTATAGAATATTGTCATCAGTACATGTTCCTGCATTCTTACGCATTTGCTAATACACATATGGACTGGGGGATTATCACTTAATGCTCCATTGGTTCATCAGCCTTTTCTGCAGGTTCATCAGCAGGTTGAGCAGGCTTAAGAGAGGAAGAAAAAAGAAAATACGCAATATTACATTATAAAGAAATCTATGAGAAAAAGGAGTTAGGTATATTTTCAATACTCAAGTTTTAGTTCATTGTCCTGTTAAAATTTCTAAACAAAGGTTGTTGTTTTTTAAATAGATATAGTGTTACAGTTCTGAAAACTTGAGCATCATTGAACAGTTCTAGCATTTTATCATACTTTATATCTTGCTCAAGAATGAAAAGCTTTCCAACAGCAGTTTCAATAATGCAAATCTTGCTTCTCCAAATACCAACAATACCCTTTTCAAATTGAAAAGAAACTAATGCTGTAGAAGAAATTTCTGAACAGGACACTTTATTTTCAATAGCAAATAAGCATATATAAATAGCAAATGGGCATTCTAAATATCCAATATAAAAGACCAACATTTAATGAGATTCACCAACACGTCTTGATCCTCTCTCAGTATTTGTGAAGAGCTAACTTTGCTTCCAAAGCTGGTCCCCAGTTAATTTTCTATGTTCCCACTACTATAGACTCCTGGCTGGCCCTATGACTTGCTTTAGTCAACAAGATGTGCTGAAGTGATGCTGTGCCAGTCCTGGGCCTCAGCCTTAAGAATGTTTTGAACTTTTGTAAACTCGGAGCTGCCACCCTGCTGAAGAGACCCTTGAGAAAGAAAGACCCCCAAGACTACATGGACAGAGGCCCAGCCATTCCAACAGAGGGCCCAGCCTTCTAATTGTCTCTGTAAGACACCTAGAAAGTGTGAGTAAAGACATGTGAGTAAAACCATCTTGGACTGACTGCAATGTTTTAGAGACCCAAGTAAGACCAGCGAAAGAACCATCTGGCTGAGTCCTAATCAACCCACATAATTGTGAGAAATATAAAATATATAACTAATCAACCCTTTTTGCGTTTATGGAGACCACTCCCCCCTCAGTATTTTACTTTACTCAGCTTAGTTTTGCTATTGCCATTTGAATTATGAGCTTATCTCAATAATTAAAGACAAAAATGGTAGATTTTCACAGTTGTAAAAGGAACAGTTTACTACAGAACAAAGCCTCTTGTGTTATGATTAGTTATATACCTGTGCCTTTCTCTGTGGCCTTTCTTCAAGGCCTTCCAGGAATGGAGACACATCATCATCATCATAAATCGTAAACTCCAAGTCTTTACCAACAATTCCAATGGAAACATTCTGAGAAGGGGAAAGGGTAAAAATTTAAAAATCAAGAAAATTTAGGTTGAAAAATGCTTATGTTAAATGTGTGTGTGGGGGGGAACAGAATGAAAATTTATATAGCACTTGAATAACACTTAACTAGTAAACTCTTGTAATTTGCAATTTAAATACTCACTTTTGATAATCATGAATAACCCCAAAGGTCTATGTCATCTAGAAAATTTGCATATTGGCTCATAATGGAAATGTGCTGTAGACAAGTGTGAGGGAGCAAACCGCTTAACTAGGAAGTAAGCCTAACTCCTAAGAAATAATCAAATTTATCACTCATATAAGTTAAGAGATGATGGTTCTTACCAAGGAAACAGTAAGTTTTGGGATCTAAAGAGCTGAATATAGTGGGGGATTGCAACTATTTTTTACATGGAAAAATTACAGAGCAATGCTTAAAATGTTCAGTGAATGCCAACCACTGCAAAATAGCTCCTGTAAATTAAAATTTTAATGAAAATTGCAGGCATACAGCTATAAAGGCCAATTTCTATGATTCAGTAAAACTATGAAATCAGAAAGCCAGATACCTGAGCTAACATTTCCAAACTGTACATGTCCACAGTCCATACCCAACTTTTGAAAGATAGTTACCTTGGAATGATGGCATTATAGACATTTTAAACACATTTTTAAAATTTAATGTATGTTCCTAATTTTTTTTTTTTATTTTTAGAAGGAGGAAGGGGGAGGAGAGGAAGAGAGAGAAAAAGAGAGAGAGAGAAAAGAGGGAGAAAAACATCCATGTGAGAGAGATACATTGATTGGTCCGCCTCTCACACTCATGCACGCTGACCAAGATTGAACCTGCAACCTAGGTATGTGCCCTGAACAGGAATCAAACCCGGGACCTTCCAGGGCATGGGATGATGCTCCAACCAAACCACACTGGCCAGGGATCCTAATTTTTTTTTTAAAAGAATATTATTTTTATAACAGGAAAATTTATTTTAGAAAAGATTATGCAGGCTATAAAGTTTTTACATACATACTAAATAATTATCTAACCACTATAACAAAATGGATTTATAATATTCTGACTGATCTCACTTTAATAAATAATCATTAACTTCAAGGAGGCCTTTAATGGTTCCTGCATTGTGCTGTACAGGTCCCTAGATCATCCAATCTCCCATTCTCTTGGATAACTCTACCATTCCCCATTCTCCTTACAGATGAAAACCTTGCTATTTCACTGAGAAATAAAAGCAAATCAACAAGAGAACATTTACAAGCTCCCACAGAATCCTCTCTTTCCTGTATCTGTGTCCCTACATTCTCTCCCTTTCTGTTACTGAATCATCCAATTTCTTCTCTAAGACCTAACCTTCCACCTGTGTACTGTTCACAAAGAAATTGGTCTAGCAGTTTTCTCATTTCTCATACATATATGGTTCCCTTTATACTGAATTATTCTCATGCAGGAGACATGCTATAATTTCTCCCATCTAAAAAACCAAAATAGCCTGGCAAGTATGGCTCATTTGGTTGAGCATCATCCCATGTACCAAGAGGTCGCTGGTTCGATTCCAGGTCAGGGCACATGCCTGGGGTTGTGGGCTTGATCCCCAGTAGGGGGCGTGCAAGAGGTAACCGATCAATGATTTCTCTTTCTATCTCTGTTTCTATCTCTCCTCTCTTAAAAAAAAATCAATAAAAACATGTTCAAAAAATTACAAAATAACCAAGTTCCTTTTTTTCTCTTTTAGCCACCACCCCATTTCTCATATCCTTCAAAGAGCTGTCCATCAATTCCTCTTCTCCCATTCTCTCCTGATTCCATTCCTGTCAGGATTTTGCCCCACCATTCCATTAAGATTGTCTACTCAAGTGCCCAGAGACATAACTGCTAATCTAATGATTAATTCTGAATCCACATCTTCCTTGATTAGCAATTTTTCATTTCCTCCTCCTTAAAATAGTTTCTTCATTTGCTTTTAAGGATGCCTCTTTTTCCAAGTTTCCCTCCTACCTCCCTGGCCATCTTTTTCAGACCTTTTTGTTAATACCTATTCACTTCTCAATCTCTAAAGGTTAGAGTGCCCTTGGCCCAGTCTTCAAACCTCTTGTCTAACTATTCAATTCCTTTAGCAATCACATCCAGTCCAGTTTCTATAAGCCATCTATAATAATCTATAATAATAAAAGCATAATATGCTAATTAGACCGGGTGTCCTTCCAGACCACCTTCTGGACGAAGCCGGGGCTAGGAGGAGTCAGGGTCCTGGATGCCTGCTTGTGGCCGGAGGGAAGCCCAGATCCCGGGTGCTAGAGGGAAGCCGGTACAGGCCAGGGAAGGAAGGCCTACTCTTGCATTGGGCATCTAGTTTCTACATAAAGACTCTTAAGATTTGTAACTCCAGGCTAAACGTTCTCCACCAAAATCCAGGGGGTGCTCATTTGATAACTGCTTACTCTGTATAGCCAAATGGGCAAACAATTTTATATGTCCTAAATTAACTTCCTGATTTTCCTCCACAACCTCTAGCCCAAAACCTATTTCTTCCCCTTTTTTATGCATATCAGTAAATCATAAATACCTTTCTTTTACTGGGCCCCAAACTTTTAAGACATCTCTCTCCTCCCCAGCCCCATCTCACCCTCACAACCAAACTGTTAGCAAACTTTTTAGCTCTAATTTCAAAACATACCCAAAATGAACCCCTTCTTGTCATCTCAAACTCTATGACTCTGCCTAATCTGCAACAATCTCTCACCTGAATTACTGTAAATCTTAAAACTATTCCCACCCATGCTCCCGCTAGAACCTGTTCTCAAAATAGCAGCCAGAGTCTTTTAAAACCTAAATCGAATCATGGCATTCCTCTGTTCAAACTCTAACAGCCCACTCATAGTAAAATCCAAAGTACTTATCATAGGCCATACTCAATCCATTACCTCTCTGACTTCCTTTCTTCACTTCTTCTTGATCACTAACTCCAACACTACCAGCCTTCTTGTCTTGAATACTAGAAACATTCTGGACCCAAAGCCCTTCCTTGCACTTGCATTCCCTGGAATAATCTTGCTTTAGTCATCTGTACGGCTCACTTACTCACTTCCTTTAGATCTTTTCCTTAAGTTCCATTTTCTTTTTTGTTTTTTAAATTTATTTTTATTGATTTCAGAGAGGAAGGAGAAGGAGAGGAACATCGATGAGAGAGAATCATTGATCGGCTGCCTTCTGCAAATCCCACCCTAGGGATTGAGCCCACAACCCGGGCATGTGCCCTGACCAGAAATTGAAGCGTGACCTCCTGGTTCATAGGTTGACATTCAACTACTGAGCCAGACCAGCTGGGCTATTTCTTTCTTTTTAAATTGATTTTTAGAGATAGAGATTCATTGTTCCACTTATTTATTCATTCACTGGTTGATTCGTATATGTGCCCTGAGCAGGGCACATTCCACTTTCTAAGTGAGGCCATTATACCGACCATACCTCCTTCCTACATCCAGTTGGTTATTTTTTCTCCCCTTACCCTGTTTCATTATTTCTACAGTGTTTATTACCATCTATATACTATATAACTTACTTATGGGTACATTGTCTATCTCCCGCCACTTGGATATAGATATCATAAAAGCCAAGGTATTTATTATCCTATACTAGAGGCCTGTTGCAGGAAGATTCCTGCAAGAATAGGGCTTCCTGCGGATGGAGCGAAGCAGAGAAGGGAGTGAAGCCCGCCTCAGCTTGCTTCCTTCCCGTCTCTGCCGCCCCGCTTGCTTCTCCCCAGCTTCACTCCCTTCTGCAGTGCTTGGCTTCCTTCTGTGCTATCTTCAGTCTTTGCTCCACGCCTGCGTATGCAAATTAACCGCCATCTTTGTTGTGTTAATTTGCATATTCGCTGATTGGTTGATGGGCGTAGCAGAGGGATGGTCAATTTGCATGTTTCTTTTATTAGTGTAGATAATAAAGGGTAATATGCAAATTTACCCTAATGGTGGAATGACCAGAACGACCACTCGACCAGTCACTATGAGGCGCACTGACCATATCTTGGTCCATTTCCTCGGCCGGCAGGCAGGCTCCCCTCGCCCAATGGCAAATAGGGAACCAGGGGTGGGTGGTGGGGGACACGGGCAGCGCCAGGCCAAGGCCCCCGCCCTGTTCGCCCCACACACAGAGGGCGACCCATGGCTGGGGCGGGAACGGCCAACTTCTCGGTCCTTCCCCCCACGGCCTGCAGGCTCCGATCGCCCAATGGTGAATGGGGAACTGGGGGTGGGTGGCGGAGGGGCTGGCTGCTGGCAGCCAGAGAAGATGGACCTGATCGCAGGCCAGGCCTAGGGACCGTATCCGCGCCCAAATTTCGTGTGCCAGGCCTCTAGTGTTTACTATATTTTCAATGTTTAGTGCCTGCATGCGGGATGTGCTTAATACATATATTTGTCAACTAAATTAATAATATAAAGATACTCCTATCTGCTGAAGGAATAAAGAGCATTCTACATCAGACCTATTGGCTTTATACAAAAACAAAAAAGTTCAAAAAGAATTTCAAAATCAGATCACTAAATGAACAGCTTAAAAAAAGAATGAGCCAAGGCAACCATCTCCCAAATTAAAGATCTGTAAGCATACACTCCTCTATTACTTAAATTTATGCCATTAGTGATTAAACTGTAATGTTAATATCTACAATTGGAAAACATGGTATTTACCTTTGTAGTTAGATCTTGTTCTGCAGGAAGTGTCTCTCTTAAAGCACGCAGACCATGCTTAACCAGTTCATTCAAATTGCCTATATATAATAAATTAACAATTATTTCTTAATTCCACCTTCATGCTAGCCTTCTTTTATTAGTTATATCTATACATTGAAATCATGGTTTTAGTCACATTATAAAAACAGCCAAAAGTTTAATGTTTAGACCTATAATCTGCTAGTAATGATAACATTGCTGATTATTGTTTTATTTAATGAGGACACATCGTTTGTTACTGAATTTGACTTTTCCTTATGCTGAGTTAAATCAAAATCCTGATTCACAAATGATAAAGCTCAAAGGCTTGTAGCAAAACTAGATAGAGACATCACAAGAGAATAAAACTATAGGTCGATCTGACTTATGAATATAGACACAAAAACTCAACAAAACACAGTAAACTGAATCTAGCAATATTTATATGTTTATGTAAGCACTTATACATATAGTTTATATCATACACTATGACCAAGAGGGATTTCTCCCAGAAATGCAAAGATGGTTGAACATTCAGTCATTAATGCATTATACCACAATAGAAAGGGGAACAACCCACATGATCACCTCAATAAATGATTTAAAAAGCTTGTGTTAAAATTTAAGACCTTTGCATAAGCAAAGCACTTGGAAACCTGCCCTATCATCTCACATTTCTTAAAAATATTTTTTTATTGATTCAGAGAGGAAGGGTGAGGGAGAGAAACATCAATGACGAGAAAGAATCATTGACCATCTGTCTCCTGCATGGGGATCAAGGCTGCAATCCGGGCATGTGCGCTTGAGTGGAATTGAACCCAGAACCCTTCAGTGGCAGTCGACACTCTATCCACTGAGCCAAACCAGCTAGGGCCATCTCACATCTTTTACCTTTTTTTCCTACAGCTACACTGAGTGTTTACGTGTTTATGCAGAAATGTCAGTGTGGCTAAAAGTAAGAACAGAGCCATAGAAAAGTAACAGTTGCAAACAGTGTTTCTCAACTGTTTGGGGCACACTGAACAACTGAATCAAGATTCTTCAAGGTTGGGGACACATATTTGTATTTGAAAAAGTCCTATTAGTGAATGTAACTACTGCGATAGTTAGAAGGGATAACAACTAGCATGTATAACAGAAATAATAAACACTTCACAGGCTTAAGTTTTAAAAAAATTCTTACTGTAAGACTGGTAGTTTTCTTCATTTAGGATGCTGTGTTAATTCATTATATAAAGACTGGAGGGGGCAAATAAAAATCACTTACACTCCATAAACTCAGACATATGTCTCTCCAAATAAGTACGAGCTGACTGAGAACGGGCTCCAATGGACATAGCTCTGCAGTCAAAATAGTTAGCTGACGGACAGGTTTGGAAAATATGAGGGCCCATATCCTACAAATAGGAGGGGAAAAAACACCACATAATTCTTGATTTTGATTGAGCTAAAAATTAGAAAATTTCTAGTCAGTTCTTATAAAATCATTAAAATGTAAAAAATATTCTGTGAACTTACATCATAACCAGCAATAAGCAGTCCAACACCATATGGTCTTCGGCCATATCTTTGTGTTGGTATCTGGGTCTCTTAAACTAGTTAAGGAGCCTGTTCTAACAAGAAATAAAATACTATCTTTCTTTTCAAATTAAAATTAACAAAGAACTTTGACTGTCTTAAATTTCTGCATAATCTACCATAGGAAGAAGTAAATAAAACAGAGCAATATTTCTTTGGCCTATTATTAAAAAAATGTTCAACTATCCACCAAAAAATGTTCAACTATTCACGAAATGTTTTCTTCTCATAAAGAGAATTTCCATTTGTTTTGGATATAAGAGTCAAGAATATTTTTAGGACATCTAGAACAAAAACAAAAGTTTAAATCTCCTCTTGGTTAGTTTTACTGAAATTGAACTTATCTATGTCTGCAAAATATCAATTACTTATAAGGGCTAATGATAGAGCAAACCAATTCCATATTTTAGAACCCATTCTTCCATAGTAAAAGTTCCCATAATTCTTTCTAAATTTTAAACATTCCGTTATTGAAAAGTAACTAACTTTTGCCCGCAATCTTACCTATGTTATATATTACAATATTTCTAATAACTAACATAAAGGATTAAGTATCAAAATTCTTTAAAGTTCATGTCCAAAATGCTAACATAAAAAGGATACTGCTTCCAATTAGAGATACAAGACGAGACACAGGAAGAGGTCTGTCAAATACAAATCTGGAATCCAAACACTCCTGGCGCATAAAATTGCTAAAAAAGAAACAAGAAAAATTAGTAATTTCAAATCACAGAGTTATTCAAATCTAAATTAAGTAGTTTGATTTCATTTTGCTCTCTTCCAGACACTTACATGGATTATATTCATATAAGGGAACCAGAAAGACATGGAAGGATGTGTTTTTATGCCAAACTCTGGGGGTAGGGGAGTACATGAAGTTTCAATAAAAACAAAAAACCCCTCAGAACTAAAATATTCCTTTAGAAAACCTTTGCTTCAGGGCACTTTATAGAACAGCAAGAAGGCTGAGAGAAAAAGAACATTCTCTCTTCTCTTATCCTTCCCACTGTCAAAAAGATTATCTTGAATTCTGTCTTTAGCCAGGAACAAGTTTACTCTGTTTTTTCCTTGAAAACTATAATTTCCGCAAGACAGCAATTGCAAGAAATAGAATCCATACTAAGACATTGTTACTTGTTCCTGACTATTGAATCTCACTGCTAAACCTGGCAAGATTCAAGCAAGTCTGACATTGGGGAAAAGGGAATTCATGCCTAACTATTAAAGGCAAGAGGATAAACAACAGATATCCGCCTTTCTTTCTGTGTTGCTCTGTCCAATTTGTGTGCATGTCACATCTGATGATTAAATGCTGACTGTAGGAACCGAGCTCTTTGCTCAGTACATTATTTAAGTCCACTTCCCAAGGCTATCTCAGACTGCACTGCCCCAATATTGCATGTACTAATCACATGTGACTACTGAGCACTTAAGAAGTGGGTGGTCTAAATTAAAATGTATCATAAATACCAAATACACATGAAATGTCAAAGAAATTTAGTATAAAAAAACTATGTAAAATATCTCAGTAGTTTTTGTATTGACTACATGTTGACAAGGCATTTTAGATAGATTGGGTTAAATAAAATGTTTGACAGTGCAATATATTTTACATTTTCAAGAACTGCCAGAAATCAATAATGTTGTCACTATACTACTGATTTAAGAGAACAGGAGTTCGCTGGATAACTTACAAATCTTAAACATTAGCATTAATTTCCCCTTAGTGGTTATATTCTTTCTTCCCTATTTAAGTCACAGACTTAAACATATTAGTTTTGGCTTATTAACCTTCCATATCCCAATACACACACTCACATATTACCTGAAGGTATTGTTAAGTGCTCTACATATTAGGCTACTTAACAATAACCTTGAAAAAAATAATACTAAAACAATTGAGAGTTTAAGCAACTAACCCAATCTCAGATACTAAGTGTAGAGGCAGGAAGTAAACTCATTCTATGTGATTTCAAAGCCTTAGCTCTTCATTTACAAAATGCCTTTCAACTAGAAATAATCTTTATTTCCTTTGGACTCGCACAAACATCTGTGTATTACTCTCCACTTTCTACCTTTTATTATAGATATATTATTAGATTTACATTTCCTACTTACAAGATCTCTATCTGAATCACCTGTGTATACTATGAAGTATCCAGAATTAAGTTTTTCAAAAAATAAATTCTGGTGTATTAAAGAAAGCAAGGGTACTTCAGCTGTTTCTCAGAAATCAGAAAAAAGTTGCCAAGCTCTTCTTAGACAAAACATCATCTCAAACAATATACACTGAGTTACTAATTTCACATTATTCAGGGATTTCTCAAATGTGCTAATAGTATGCTTAATTCTATTTGTTATTATTATAGGAATCAAGAAATGGAATACTTAATAACTGAGCCCAAATCCACTAAAGTGTTCACAATTTTAACTTATAAATACTCTGGTAGAGAACTCTCTAACACATCTTAACTGGTTCTTCTCTGGAAATGAAATCAATGATAAGTCAAAAGGGATGTTGCTTGTTTTTCATGATCATACTCACCATAGCAGTCTAGCATCAGCAGTAAGTCCCGCAATTGAAATACCAATATGGTTGTCGACATGGAGAATTTTTTTCTGATGAGCTGCAAGCTCTGACTGTGCTCTCTAAAAACAGACATTATAAGACATACAAACAAGTTTAAAATTTTATTATCTATAGAGTGAAACTTATGCTTGATAGTTGTTTTCTAAACGAGGAACATACACTTATTGCTTTACTTACTTACCTTCAATGCAACCAGTACTGCATGGGTTTTTGATTTCAGACCAACTGTGGCTGAACCTTGTTTGACAGCTTCCATGGCATATTCAATTTGATGAATCCTGCCCTAAAAAAAACAAAATAACAAGGTATCTTAGAGTCATCTTACAAGACCCTCTTATAAATTTAAAGAGTTCCCAAATCTCAGGTAAGCATAGCTAAATCTCAAATGATTATTTTTAAACCAGAAAACTTACTTTAATGATAAATTTAGGGCCCAGGAATGTCCAAAGTGATTCTATCCCATTTTCTCACAGCCTACAATCTCATGAGTTTCTAAACATACTGCAGCCACCAAAAGCCACTTCACAGAAATTGTATGAAACATTTACCTGAGGGCTCCAAACAGTGACATCATTGTCATACTGGTTGCGAAACTGAAAGTAAAAGAAAATAGACCTATTAATATAAGAACGTTACAAATCCCAACTCTTAACTAGCTCTTATTATTAAAAAAAAAAAAAAATGTTTTCCTGCCCAGCTGGTGTGGCTCAGTGGTTGAGCATTGACCTATGAACCAGTCAGGCACATGTCCAGATTGCAAGCTCAATCCCCAGTGTGGGGCATGCAGGAGGCAGCTGATCAATGATTCTCTCTCAACATCGATGTCTCTCTCTCTCTCTCTCTCTCTCACTCTCTCCTTTTCTCTCTCTTAATCTCTGAAATCAATAAAAACAATTTTTTAAAAAGCTTTCCCATCTGTTCCCATTCAACATTAATACAATGCTGTTAATACAATCTTACTGTAAGGTTACTACTGTATGTACTTAGTTGCAAGCCAGTTCTACATACACCATGAGCTAGTGGGCGAGGGCGGAAGCAGACCTAGGTGGGACCTTTCTTCCCAACTTCCAATCCTACCAAAGACCATACACAGGACTCCTTCTGGGTTCCGTCAATTCCGTAAGTTCATGTGTGTCAACTCTCCTTCATATCTTTGCTTATGTTCTTCCCTTATACCAGCCTTTAATAAATAGTCAAAAGCATCCCTTTTTGAAAATCGAGCTCAAATGTCTCTCTCTTGAAGTTTCTCCACCTTTTCTTCCAACTGTCCCCCAGCACATACTCCCACCAGTTCTTTACCTCGCGTCCTTTCTTCCTTATAGTATTATGATTTAGGGACATGTCTATTTTATCTTGGAATGCTCACCATACTTAAAATAGTGCCTTGTAGGTACAGACCTTCATATTGAAGGAATAAACACAAAAATGTCCTCAGGAAGGCAGAAGTGGACGCAAATAGCGACAGCGACAGAACCATTACCGCTTTAATGACTTCTTTTTTAAAAAAAAAACAAGTCTACCAGAGCAGTCGTGGGGAGAATCACGGGGTGGAAGCCCTGAGACCTGTGCTGTAATCCTGATAACATCACACCTCCTCTCAGCCTCGGTTTACTCATCCGTAAAACGAGGTGACTGGACAATGTGGCTGAGAATGGCCTACTCTCACGGAGTTCTAGGGGAGACGGCAATTAGATGGGCACAGCAGGAAAATGCACGCGGTACCGGAACCCAAACCCTGGGGTGAAGTCCGCAATGGCAGTACCGGGAGGCCTCCAACTCAAGTCCCTATTTCCCGCTCCCTTTCCCCCCGGGCAGAGCACGAGAGGCCATTCAGTACCGCTCAGCATCTGCTCCACTGAAAGAACTTGAAGGGCGAACGAGGCTAGTTCACGGAGGAAGTAGTGTCTGAGGCCCAGCAGAAAGTGAAACAAACCCCGGATAAAGGCCGCACCGACTCCCGACCGCCCCTCTCCCTCCCGGCCGGGCCGGAGATGCTGAATCACTGCCCGAACCCTCACGCCGGCTCTGGCTTCCGTG
>NW_006297395.1:1566334-1581345 GCF_000327345.1 Myotis davidii
AGGACGGACTGGAGACGCGCGTCGCCACCGGCCAGTTAGCGGACCTCTGCCCCAACCCTGCCTTGGGCTTGGAACCCAACGCACCATGGTTCCGACGCGGCCCTGGCTGGCGGCTACTCCTGCAAATCTGCGGATCAGGGAGCGCTGCCGAAACTACCGCTCGGCGATCGACAGGGAAGTTACGTCATTTCGACGGCAGAGGCGCAGGGCAGAGCATTCTATCCCAGAGACATCGATAGGCGCCCAACGCTTCCCCGCCCTCCGAGCTCTGACGTTCGGTGGTGGGCGGGGCCTCGGAGAAGGTGGCACTGAGATTGGCGGGAAATCCCGGGCCGGGATGTCCCCGGCTCCGAAGAGCTGCTGGGCGGCCAGCACGGAGTTACGCTTCTTGCATCCTCGCGACTGACCCGTGTGTTGCAGAGACATCACCTCCAGTTTCTCACTGGCCCGGCCCCGAAGTCGCTCGAGAAGACCGCTGCACTCGGGTGATCCAGTGCGCGGCTCAGCCTCTCGTGTACCGTCCACCGAGATTGGGTGTGTGGTGTGACCCGGAGAAGAACGAGACTGCCGCTGCGAGAAAGGCACGACATAGCGGGCCGTCTTCTGAGTCAACAATAACACTCTGGCTGGAGCGTGTTGTCTGTGTACATGCTTATTGTTGGTTTCCTCCCACCAGGCTGAACTTTTTGAAGGCATTAATGTCTTTCTGTTACCCGCCCCCCCTAAACCAATAGCAGTTCCTGATAGATTAGGTCACTGAGAAAAAAAAAAATGGACACTCTCTTCGGAAATATGTATTTTCTCTTTTGAGAGCATTAGTCAGTCCCTAAGATTAAATAGTTGAGGACATTGCAAACAGTTGCCAACCTAACGTCTACCGACGGCCGACGATGACTTATTTTCTTTATAATGAAGAAAGGATGAGTTCCTAGGCTCAGGTAAGAGTGGAAAGGATCCCTCAGGAGGCTGGCTGGTGTGGCACAGTGGTTGAGTATCCGCCTATGAACCAGGAGGTCATGGTTCGGTTCCCAGAGGTCATGGTTCGATTCCCAGAGGTCATGGTTCGATTCCCGGAGGTCATGGTTCAATCCCCAGTAGATCTCCAGCGTGGGGCGTGCAGGAGGCAGCTGATCCATGATTCTCTCTCATCATTGATGTTTCTAGCTCTCTCTCCCTTCCTCTCTGAAATCAATAAAAACATATTTTAAAAAAGGAAAGGATCCTTAAGGATGTGAGCTGTGAAGGTGAAGTAACACTCAGTGATTTAAGTTTGGGACAGTTGAGTAACACTCTTTTTAAACACTTTCACTTATATATTTTGGACATTTTTCCATTTTAAACAATTTCCAGGTTAAACACAGCCTCCTGTTATTCCGCCTTAGGTCCATAAATTGTATTTACTGAAGTCCCTATTGTTTAATATTTAAGTACCCCTCCTCCCAAGCAATTTATTTATGGGCTGTTTGGTCCATTTTTTCGTGTACATCTCTGTTCCCTTCTTTAGAATCTTTAGAATAAATTCATAAAAATGGAATGGCAGAGTCAAATGAAATGGATATTTCTAAGGCTTTTGATAAAAAGTGCTCATTGCCCTCCAGAAATGTTTTACCAATTTACTCTGAACAATAGTATATGAGTGTCCCCCTCCTTAAATTCAACACTATTAGATGTCATTTTTTAAAATCACTGTTAATTTAGTGGGTTAACATAACAGATTTAAATCGACAGATTGTTCTCTTTTGTTTCTCCAGCACCTAGCACAAGGCCTTGCACATACTAACTGCTTAATGAATATTACTGAATGAATAGTACACTTTAAAAGTATGGCCATCTTTTCATATCCATAAGTAATGATCTGTATTGTTTTCAACAGTTGCATAGTATTCCCTTGTGTAGGAATCTAATAACTTAATGATGGGTGGCAATTAGATTATTTCCAAGTCTCTGCTATTATAAAAATACTATATAATGAATATTTTTATCCATACATTCCATAGTACCAAAGATTGCTATCTAAAACTTTGTGTTTTTAGTACTCTTCTAGTAGAATCTTTAAATTTGAAAATATTTACAGTAAAATTGTAGAATTGCTTTCACTTTAATGTCACCATGCTAGATGTTCTCTGTTACCCCTGTGTATCTACTTCACCCTTTACGGATTACAACAGCAATTCCCTTCTTCTCTGGCTTCTGGTTGAACTCAGCTGATGGAGGGTGCCAGCAGGAGATCAGAAGGCAGTAGGAGATAAAGTATTTATTACCCCTTCTCTCTCCATGTTGGCACCAGGTTGGCAGTAGTATGGCACTGTCTCTTGCTGTTTTCCTACCCACATTCTGATTATACTCCCTTCAGTTGCCCCTTTTGCTGTGCCATCTGTTTCTTCCTGCTACTCTGACTGATACAGTAATATTTTATATTTTTACAGGGTGCAGGTGGTCTAATACTTTTTTTTAATATGAGAAAAACCTGTTATCTTTTCTTGAGGTTTAGTGTACATTATGCTTCTAGGAACAATACCAGTAGGTTTAAAACAGCTGGAAAATAGAACCTAAGATTGTGATATATGCCCTTCCCTGTTTTGTACCTGCTCAGATATCTAATAAAAATCATTTTGCAATTGTGCTTTTTTAATTCATTCTTTTTTTATTTTATTTTATTTATTTATTTATTTAATTTCAAAGAGGAAGGGAGAGGGATAGAGAGATACCGATAGAAGCATAATGATGAGAGGGACGCGTTGTTTGGTTGCCTCCTGCACGCAACCCATGCATATGTCCTTGACCAGAATCGAACCTGGGACCCTTCAGTCCACAGGCTGATGCTTTATCCACTGAGCCAAACTGGTTAGGGCTGCAGTTCTTATAATTTTTCCAATTATGAAAGGAATATACATTTATTTAATGTTTTTCAAATGCACAGTATGAAGAATAATCCCGTCATCCAATAGGTAGAGGAAATCACAGTTAAAATTTTAGTGATTTCTTTTTCTTACAACAATATCTCCTTAAAGAATGGAAGGAAATTATCCTGAGAATATATTTTCCAATATTTATAATTTGTAATACATTGTCTGTATGTACATTGTGGGTGAGACTCTTACTCCATAGAAAGAAAGACTGCATTTCTTTATATCAACTTGAATCTAACCCTGAGCTACCATCCTACCATACTGGTGGAAACTCAATCTCCATTATTATTGAGCATTTCCTCTCCATATAGGATTGTACAAAGTTACTAGGGCCATAATTATTGTGGAAGTATCTGGGATTACCTCAAATTATTTGGTCGTCTTTACACATTGATTTACTGCTGAAATTCCCTTTTATGTGCCATCTTCCCTGCAGATGTGATGACTCCAATATTCCTTTATCATCGTTGGAACTCAACAGTCTGGAATCAAGTGAGTGAATCTGGCAGCCCCTGCACCCAGTGCAGCCTTCGTCTTTGGGGTTGTGCCACCATCCTCTGCTCTGTCACAGAGCTAAACATAAGTCTTAACTGTTCACTTCACCAATGGGCTACAGACTTCTAAACCTCTCTTCTACCTCACCCTTAAAGGCATTCCTCTCATTTCAGAAGACACGGCGAGCCTATGTTGTCTCTAAGCAGCTTTTGATTTTTGCCTTTAAAAACCTGAGGTCTAGATACCTGCTTGGATGGGGACGAGGGGCAGGGGAATAGGAGAACACGTAGAATTAATATCTCCACAAAATAAACTGCCACAAAAATTTGTATCAAATTATATATGCTTATTTTAATCTACTCTTTAATTTAAACATTATACCACAAATGTTTCTCCATGTCACATGCTTTTAAATGTCTGCATAATAGTAAGGCATTCCGTCATATAAGTGGATCATAATTTACTTAACTGACATTTGATAGCGCTAGCCTTGTTTGTACCCACTCACACATTATTCCCTCAGTGTGTGTGACCAAAAGAGAGGCCTGTACAAAAGCTATTGGCGTACTTAAGTTGTTTAGAAATATTTTTCCAGAAATTAAGCAACTGTTACAGAATGTCATCTAGATAGTTGAGTAACAATGAATATTACATGTCCATGTGAAAATTTTAACTTGGCTCTTATTAGAATTTATTTTTATTTAATTTTTTTAAAATCCAGAAGTAACAAACAATAGCCTCTAAATTATAGAAGCAGTGCTGCCTTTCTGGCTTATTCTTCCTGCAAAATACCCTTATTGATCAATTTTGTAACTACTGCATAAGAATCTGGGCCAACTCATGCTTAAAGGAATGAAAGCCACTAAAACCCCAGGAGACCAAATGTCTCGTCTGTTGGTCCAAAAGTGAAACTTGGATATAAGAGCCACTTTGAAGAGAGTCCAGCCAAGCAAATTTAATTCAGAGCCACCAATATATGCGTAGAAGGAAATCATGAAAAGGGTATACTTTAGAGTGAGATAATTCTCATTAACTCAACAAATATTTATTAATCACCTTACCATATGCCAAGCATTATTACTAAAATATGCTAAGAAATCCTCAGTAAACAAAACAGACAAAAATTCCCAAAGAAGATTATTATAGGATGAAATCAGAGAGGAAATGAGCTGGGGAGGGGGTGCAGGTTGTATAGGGCCTTTAGGCCACTTTGACTCTGAGTGAGATAGAAAGCACTAGACTCTAGTGACTAGAGCAGTGGTTCTCAACCTTCTGGCCCTTTAAATACAGTTCCTCGTGTTGTGACCCAACCATAAAATTATTTTCGTTGCTACTTCATAACTGTAATGTTGCTACTGTCCAGGCTGGAGACCCAAAATTGGAGGTCATCATTCCAGAACTATTATTTAGAGCTATGAGACTTGGGTGAGAATAGGTAGAAAAGAGCCCAGCCGATGTGGCTCAGTGGTTGAGCCTCAACCCATGAACCAAGAGGTCACTGGTTTGATTCCCAGTCAGGGCACATGCCCCAGTTGTGGGCTTGATCCTCAGTAGAGAGTGTGCAGGAGGTAGCCTATTGATGTTTCACATCGATGTTTCTATCTCTCTATCTCTTTCACTTCCTCTCTTTCTCTAAATAATCAATAAAAATGTATTTTTAAAAAAGAACAGGTAGAAAACAGTTCCAAGAATTAACCGCTGGTGACTTCGATAT
The DNA here is from genome assembly GCF_000327345.1 of Myotis davidii. Classification (NCBI taxonomy): domain Eukaryota; kingdom Metazoa; phylum Chordata; class Mammalia; order Chiroptera; family Vespertilionidae; genus Myotis; species Myotis davidii. The sequence continues at coordinate 1,571,453 of NW_006297395.1, forward strand.
TAAGATAGAACTGGGTTTGTATTTAAGCTTAGTTACTTATGAGCTCCGAGACCTTTGATGACTAATTTCACCTCCCTGAACCTGTGTTTTGTTGTTGCTTAAACCTATAAACTAGAAATAATATTGGCTAGTATCTTTTATGATTGTTGTGATAACTAAGTGAATTTTTCATTTAAAGTGTTTAGCACACTGCCTGGCACATGGTAAATACTCAATATTTATTAGTTACTAGAGGCCCAGTGCATGAATTCATGCATGGTGGGGTCCCTCGGCCTGGCTGGAGATCAGGGCCAATCTAGGCCATCTCACCCAGTCCCAATTGGGGCAGATCAAGGCCGGCCGGCGGCTTGGGGGAGGGACAGCCGGGAGGTTAGCTGGCTGCGGGAGGTTGGCTGTGGGAGCGCACTGACCACCAGGGAGTAGCTCCTGCATTGAGCGTCTGCATTATTTTAAATATTTTTATTGATTTCAGAGAGGAGCGGAGAGGGCAGGAAAGGAGAGGACAGAGAAACATCAATGATGAGAGAGAATCATTGATCGGCTGCCTCCTGCACGCCCCCTATTGTGGATAGAGCCTGCAACCCAGGCATGTGCCCTAATGAGAAATCAAACTGTAACCTCCTGGTTCATAGGTTGGCGCTCAACCACTAAGCCAAACCGGCCAGGCTATTATTGTTATTTTTAAAACAGTATTTGTCTTGCAAAATGTTGCTGGCTGCCTTAGTGATAATATACTCATATAGTCAATACAGTAGTGATGTCTACTTATCTAGATAAAAAGTGGCAAACTAGAAGTGTACAGGGAAGCCACTCCTCTGCCTTTCTGTTATCTTAAATAAGTTATACTTTTCAGCTTAGAATCTTCTTTTTCAACTTGTTAACTTGTGAAGTACTTCTAAATAATATTGCTTTAATCTCTTGAAATTTTTATTTAGCTGCCAAGATCTATGAAACACTATAATAGAGGTCTTTTTTCCGTTAAAGCATATGGCTGACTGTTATGAAAATAAAAACATGGTTGGTGAAGTTAGAAATAAGGACATCCTCTAACACATTTGAATAATCATTTGGTCTGGAAATTATTTCATTCTTTATAAAAAGATGTCTTCTAATTTTCAAAATAAACAACCTTTTTTGTCCTAGCAAAATAAGATATATTGTGATCTAATTTTTATAGAAATCCACCCTGAGATTATTTGGGAAACTGCTTTCTGTATTAAAAACAGGCATTTCTTCCTTTCCTGGCCAAAGCCAGCATTTTTTTTAGTGTCTGGGTGGCTTCAGAATGTCTTTTCCTTTGGCCTATTGCTGAGGTGGCAAGGGTAACCATAGAGAACAAAAGAACAGACATGTTATGATGCAAAGTATCTTATAAACAAGCAAAATTTTTCATTTGTTGTATTTTTTCTTTTATCACTACAAAAGAGAAAAAAAATAAATCCCTAGTTACCAGTAGGCTAATAATTCCTTAGATATTGGTCATAATAAAAGTGCCCTTTTAAATATGCCCTTTAAAACCAGTGTTTTCTAGAATTGAAGTCCAAAGTTAAGTGTGCAATTCCCTTCTCTGCTGCTAGGTGGCAATTAATGACTTGGAGAGAGAAAAGTCCTCCACTCACCTCCCCCCTCCCCAACTTCCCCACCCAGAAAGATACGTGCATTTTCTCTTCCTTAAGGTAAGAATTCTCTTAAGGATAATATTCTCTTTCCTACTTTGTTTTGCTCAAGTGAATTTACATTCACCTTTTCCTTTAATTGTTAAGAATAACACATACAAATTTAACACAGGCTGCTATAGCTAGAGAAGAATAGATCATATCTTTTAAAGAGGGTGGTTTCCAAACAGAGTGTATGTTCATGAGTGATATAGAGTAGGAAGTTGCTATAATTTCCCTGCAGGACTTTTTTTTCAGTTCTAGTTAAGAAAAATTTCCTGTGAAAGGAATTACAACAGGCCCACGTTAACATTTGCCAGATGTAATATAATTAACTATAAATAAAAATGAAGAAAAAAGGTACTTTTAAAGACATAAAAGCAATTTCAATGTGGTAAAATTGCTCTTTCAAGTGAACTATAGAAAATACAATAAAATAATTCTTCACAAGAGTCACAGAGTGGCACAGAATAAAGAACAATTTTTTCCCCCCCAGAAAACATATCCAGCTATATCTATTACTAGCAAAAGTCTTTAAAGATGACACACAGGTTTTTTTTTTATATTTATAAACCTAGCGAATCTGATCTATATCATTTTAAAATATGTTGAATTGTGGACATTGCTTTTTTGTAATCTCTTTTTGCCAAAAGAATATATGTAATGAGTATGTTTTATATAAAGTTCAAAATATCAGAATCCCTGTTCAAAGAAGACTCTCAGTGTGGGTCTCAAACCAAAAAGACTCTCCCCAGGCTGAACTTAATGAAGCCTAACACCAAAAAGAAAAGCTGTTTCTGGCATTCTAGGCCTTCCCTGCATCCAGATGGCCTGTCTGTAGCCTAGCCAGAACCAAACCCTTCCTGCTGCCTTGCGAGCTGGCCTTGGATGACAGCCCCAGGCTACACCAGCTTCCATACCCCCTTAACTCTTCAGTGTCCAAGATTTTTAAGAAGAGATGGGACTTCCAGTGTGAATTTTATTGAAAGGGTAAATCAGGTTTTAAACTTGACGTTTAGTTTATAAAATATTTATCCACACCACCTCTCTCCTCCCCTCCCATAGGCTTTCTCCCAAAGTAGCTCCCTCAGCCAATTGGCATCAGAGGAGCACCGTTTGGAAGGGAGTGTGTGTGGGCAGCTTGCAGGTGAGGACAGGGCTGCCAAAGCAGACCATGCGGTTTGTCCTGTGCCTACACCCAATACCTGACTTGTGCCTTTCCAGAGCATTTGTATACACACAGCAGAACTGCTGTTTAGGGTGTGGGTAATTTCAAAGAGTATTTTTTAAAATAACTCATTGACAAGATTTTGATTCAGCAAAAGAGAATGTATATGGGAGATATAAAATGACCATGCATGAAATTAAGGGAGAACTTCTCTGAAATAGTTGTGGCAGAAAAACAAATCTGCTCTATGTTTTACAAGTGCCGTTGGAAATCTTACTAGTGGCAGCCATTGTTTTCACCTTGGGTTTTCAAAGGGTTGTTTATATGTGGGAATTTCATCAGACGATAATACACAAAGCAAATTCTACACTTAAAGGCAAAATTTTCCTATGGTTTTACTTTTCTGCACATAGATGTTATTAACTGATTAGCAAGGGTGCCTCTCAGTTGGCCAGAACAGATATTTTCAGATGGAAGTTTATGACTCTCTGTCACTTTCCTTCTTATTTTTGAGTCTCATTTCTTCGTTTTATGCTTGCTGTTATTTTTAATTATTATTATTATGCCTGTTGCCAAGCTATTCCACTTTCCACCGAGTTGATTAGAGACCTGAGAAATCCAAGCCAACATAAAGTCCTGGTTTCCAGATCAGACTATATGAACAAAGAAAAAAAAAAAAAACACAACACAGCAAAAGTGCTAGCTTTTATAGAGCCCTTAAAGAAAACAAAATAAAAGATGCAAAGGAACCTAGAACAGTAGAGAATGAAGCTTAAAAACAGGGACCCGTGGGAGGAAGAATGAAAGGATGAAAAATCACATAGCACCGAGATGAGAAGAAAGTATATCAAAGAGAGAATAAAAGTAAATCCGATATATCTATTGACTTGCAGTGTTTAGCCTGGAGTGCCCGGTAGCAACTCCAAGCAGCAGAAACTCTCTCAGCAGCCAACGTAAAAGGGGCCCTCCGGCGCTAGCTTCACATCTGTGGCTTCAGAATTGAAACTCTTCCCTTGGCCCTCTCCACCTGCCTGGGGAGAGGCGATGGGGACAGGCTTGGGACAAGGAAGATGGGCACAGGGCTAGGCAGGGGGCTCTCCTCATCCCCACAGCACCCCCCTCCCAATCATCCCACTGACGGGGGAGGGAAGTGGAGCGGTGGAGCCATAAATACGTCCCGAATTCTGAAGAGGCAGAGGAAGGAAGTGGGGTTGTTGGGGGGTCTCAGAGAGGGGGCAGGGGCAGGCTCTGTTCAGATCTTCACTCCCTTGGTTGCAGCTTCACCACATGTTTCCCTGCATGTGCCTGGCCCACAGACATACAAGGCGGTCTTCTGTGCCATGACCTTTTCTCCTTGCAACTAGTATGATGAAAATTGGGACTCTTCAGCTAGCTGTCTCAGGCCACCTTGGGTAACATTCCTCCCAGTTGGACCCAGTCCTTGGAGTTTTTTGTGTGTGTGTGTGTGTGAAAAACACACTTACAGCTCAATGCACATTTCCAAAAAATAGGCTGAGATTACCTAAATGCAGAAAGAGTATAAAGATCTATCATTTCTGGACATAAATGTCTCTTTTACAGTTTTACACATTACCTTACTTATAACTTATTACCTTAACTAATATCACCTTATTATTACTATCCCCTTACTAATCAGTGATATCTGATGGATTGCAATTGGATTTTCACAGAATAAAATACTTCTGCCAGAAAGTAAATACGAGGAAAAAACTTTAAAAGCAAAAAAGGAACTAACACATGAAGTTAGACGTCAACTTTTCCTCTTGGGAAATCTGAAGAAAAGCTCAATTAAAGGGGAAGATTGTTTTAAAAGAAGTAATCTAGTGTCAGTTTAAAGTACTTTTTTAAAAATGTGCGTTTTTATTTCTATGAAAAGAATGTTACTTCCCCTTTCATTTTGAGGAGGGGGCAAAAAGTTGGGAGTACCATTCCCATGTTTTAGAGTTAAAAGAAAATTGCTGGCATGAGAAATGTTATGAATTTATGAAAAACAACAGTTTTCTCCCCTAATTAAAATGTTGTATGTTTCTCTACTTTTTTCTATCACTATGAGTGTGTGTGTGTGTGTATGTATGTATGTATGTATGTGTGTGTATATGTGTGTGTATATGTGTGTGTGTGTATATATGTATATATGTGTGTGTGTGTATATATATATATAAAATGAAATAAAATACATACATATAGAAAAAAGTGACAATATATATATAGACATCCTTGCAGAAAACCCTTTGACCAGATTTCACAACTCTAGTCCTATGTTAATAAGAAGTCTTTACTTAGTTTCAATCTTTCCAAATAAGCCTGTAAGTTTTGACACAGCAAATACCAGTTTGGTCCTCTCTGTCCTCTGTCCCTTGACCCTCTGCTTGATCTGTTCACGTAAAAAAAAAAAAAAAGGTGATACTAGGCCCTATTTCATCAAGCATTTTTGTCTCGATGCAGGGCCACACAGAGCTGTGGGAAGCTCCATGCAGGCCCAGGAAGGAGCTAGAGATTGGCTGCCATCCAGTTCAGCTGGCTCAGGAGAAATTCAGCTTCCTGGTCCCCACAGAGGGTCTCTTCTGCGCTGACCTTTGACTAATTGGCAGGGCTCTCGAACTTTGACTCTTCTTCTCTGCTTTATATACTCTTCTTTTCCCCCACATTTGGGTGCTTCTTGGAAGTGGGTAAAGCTTGAGGGAAAGGTGCTAGGAGAAGAAAAGTAGAAGTCCTGACTTTTGAGCCCATAAGGACGCCCCGCCCCCCACCCCCACATTGATAAGGGAGTGAAACTGTTCATTTAAAAGGATGTCAACACGTGGCTTGCAAAATTTGCAAACCATGGAGTATTTAGCTTGGTCTATGCATCAGTGCAGATAACTTAGAAACCTCAGAAGAATATCCCATAGTCTTTTTTTTTTTTTTAAAAAGTCTATTTAATAGAATTTTTTTGCAAACATTTTAGCTTTCTTTTTATAAATATTACTGTCAGTTCCACTGTGTAGAAATAGATTCCAGGAAAAATTACAATGCATACAATGATCAAATAACTTATAGATTTGATACTAAAGCCTTTAAAAATGCCATTGATTTATCTCATACTCATTTAATTTTGAAAGACACCTAACCAGTATACATTTAAAACCGGTCATACCATATTTAAAACTTAAGAAAAAAAAGTAAATGTTATAAAATAAGAATTGTGAAAGTATCTTTTAAATTATAAACGTAAAGATTTGATTGTATTTTCCTGGTTTTTTTTCCCCCTTCGATGACTTTAGTGATGGTTTAGTCGCATGCAGTGGCATCTTCTCTCCTGCTAACTTTGTATAAACAATCTTTCCTCTCATTGGGGGGTGTCTGTCACCCATTCATCTAGCCCACTCCACGTACCTTCCAAAAGCTGGCATTCAGCTGAAACCAGAAAAGAAATCTTTTCCCAGTTTGTTAGCAACTTGTTGAAGGCAATTGACTGCTTTTCAATAGAAAACATTTCCTTTCCCGATTGTGTCACCTCTAGTCCCTAAACACTTCACAGAACTCTGGCTGAGCCCTCCCTATGCCAGACAATGGCTTCCTTAAAAAACAAATATACAAACAAAAAACTTAGGAACCGCTTGTGTCATAGACATGAGGCATTTTCTTCTGAAAAGAGTCATTGCTCTCCACCCATAATGTCTGCATAGTAAAGGGCACCACAGAACTGGAAGAAACTTTCCAATTCAATCCTACCCACAGACTGTACAGAGGAGGAAACTGAGGCCCGGAGAAGTAAGGGTATATAGTCCACTTTCCAGCAAAGATTTCTCTTTTTCTGTACCATGGATGCCTTGGCAGTCTGGTGAAGCCCATTGAGTCCCACTCAGAATAATGTTTTTAAGAGCATAAATTACATGAATTTAGACTCCCTTTCTTATGCCATATTCAGAAATTATCTCAAAATAGATTTTTTAAAAAACTAAACATAAGAATTAAAATGATACAATTCTTAGAAGAAAACATAAGAGTGAATATTATGACTATAGATTAGGCAATAGTTTCGTTTGTCTTTTTAAAAACAGCTTTCTTAAACTATAATTCACATACCATAAACTTTTTTCATAGAATATATACAATTCAGTGGCTTTTAGTATATTTACAGAGTTTGCAACCATCACCATGATGTAATTTTAGGACCTGCTTTTGGTTTTTTGTTCTTTTAAAAACATTTTTAAACAATAAGGAGGATTTATTGGTTTATGTACAGAGATGATACCAAGGTTTAAATTTTTCTCCGTTTGTTCTTTTCTTCTGACATTTTGGCTTTAAAAAGAAATCCCACAGCTTTATTGGGATTAATTTACATAGAAACCGTTCATTTAGAGTGTACAATTCAGTAGTTTTTGGTATATTCAGAGTTGTACAAACTTCACCTAGGCAGCTGTTTCTTAGATATGCATCAAAAGTATAAGCCACAAAGGGGAAAAAAGTACATCAAAATTAAAAACTCCTGGCCCTAGCTGGTTTGGCTCAGTGGATAGAGCGTCAACCTGCAGACTGAAGAATCCCGGGTTCGATTCCGGTCCAGGGTGCATGCTAGGGTTGTGGGCTCCATCCCCTCAGTAGGGAGTGTGCAGAAGGCAGCCAATCAATGATTCTCTCTCATCATTGATGTATCTCTCTCTCTCCCTCTCCCTTTCTCTCTGAAATCAATAAAAATATATTTAAAAATAAATAAATAAAAACTTCTGTGCTACAACTAATGCCATCAAGTTGGTGGAAAGGTAATCCACAAAATGTGAAAAAATATATCTGATAAGGGACTTGTATCCAGAATATACAAAAAAACCTCTTACAGCTTAATAATTAAAAGATGAACAATCCTATTAAAGAATGGGCAAAGGAATTGAATAGACATTTCTCCAGAGAAGGTACACAAATGGCCCATAACAACATGAAAAAATGTTCAACATCATTAGCCAGCAGTGAAACGCAAATCAAAACCACAGCGAGATACCACTTCATGCCCAATAGGTGGCTATAATACAAAAGACACACAATAATAAGAGTTGGAGAGCATATTGAGAAATTGGAATCCTCAAACACTCTGGTGATAATATAAAATGGTGCAACAGTTTTGGGAAACAGTTTGGTATTTCTTCAAGAGGTTAAACATGCAGTTACCCTATAGCCCAGGAATTCCACGCCTAAGTATGAAACCATTAGAAATGAAACAGCCACACACAAACTTATACATGAATGTTCATAGCCACATAATTCATAATAGCTGAAAAGTGGAAGCAACTTAAATGTCCAAAAACATGAATAAACAAAACATGGTATATTCATACAATAGAGTATTATTTGGCAATAAAAGAAAATGAAGACCTGACACGTGGTACAACTTGGATGAACCTCAAAAACTTTATGCTAAGTGAAAGAAGCCAATCACAAAAGACCAGATATTGTATGATTCCATTTATATGAAAGGTCCAGAATAGGCAAATCATTAAGACAGAAAGTAGATTAGAGGGCTGGGTGTGGAGGGGAAAAGAGTAAGAAGTGACTGCTAATGAGTATGGGTTTCTTTTTGTGGTGATGAAAATGTTCTAAGTTTAGATTGTAATGATGGTTGCATAATTCTGTAAATATATTAAAGCCATTAAATTTGTATATGTTTTTATGTTTATATGTGAATTTTATGTTTATATGAATATTTTTAAAACAAAAAATGTAAGAGCCCAAAGGAAACCAATTTTTAATATCAGAATATTAATATATGTGCTTCTTTATTTACATGTCAAATTATAAGATGCAGCAGCAAGTCTATTAAATACCATAATTTCGAAGTAATGATGAGTGAATACGGTATTTTAAGATTTAAGTAACAATGTAAAAGCAATAAGGAAATGTTGGTTTTTATTGATGAAAACTCGTAATCACTGCTAATACTCTGGTTTCTGAATAATCGAAGAATACATGGCCAATTTAAGCCTACAGATAGGAGGAGGTGACAGATAGGGCAGATGTTGGGGAGATCCTGAAGGGATTGCCAAATTTTAATTAGAGGTCAATGAAAATAATGTGGTAATTTTTTCCCTTTCAAACTCATGGATCCCCTGAATTCTGTATATAGACCCCTGGGGGTCCATCAAGAGAGTTAATTAAAACCCTGGTTTAAAATCCACGCCTCTTGACACAGTCCAGTTCCCTAATCCTACTCTTTTTTTCTCTCTTAATAAAGGGGATTAGATAGAAAAGAATGAGTTTCATGTAAACTGTTAGACTGAGTCAGTGCTAAAAAGAGAGGGACACAAAAGTTGCTTGTCTGGGAGTTTCTAAAAAAAAAGAGAGAGAGAGAGATTTTGATTGTGACCCACCTTTCTACTTCATCTCTGCCCTACCTTACCACCACCAGCACCCACACGCATATACTAGTAAACTACCACCACCAAATGATGTTATGTTTTCTCCCTTCAATAGAGGACATTGATTTAGAGAAATAATTGTTGTTTAGAGCTTTAATGAAAATGTGGCTTTTTCTTAGAGGGAATATTTTTAAGAGTTTGTCTTTGAATGCCTGGCAAAACAGAAAAGCTGCCAGGAGATTGAATCAGTTGAAAACAGGGTAGGGTAACTGAGCTCAAACCACTGATTTTAGGTTTTGCAGAAATTTAGCCATTTTTCAATTAAGGAGAGCCTACCAGGGCTTGCCATCTTCAGAGACAGCTGCTGATACACATGTGGTCACTAAGAGGTAGACAGGAAGAAAAGAGAGATAATCAAGCTATTTGCCTCCATTATATTCAAACTAGAGGCCCGGTGCACAAATTTGTGCATGGGTGGTGGGATCCTTCGGCCTGGCCAGAGATTGAGGCCTATCTGGGGGCTGGCTGGCTGGGGGTAGTGACCCCGGGAGGTTGGCTGGCTGTCCCCTCTGATCCGGGCCATCACAAGGCCAACCGGCCAGGGGGAGGGACTGCAAGAGGTTGGCCTGCTGCGCCCTCCCTACTCCCCCACCCCCATCGGGGTCTGGGGGAGGGACCGTGGGAAGTTGGCTGGCTGGCCCCCTGATGGTAAGGGCTGAT
>NW_006297395.1:1581424-1582270 GCF_000327345.1 Myotis davidii
TGGCTGTGGGGAGCACACTGCCACCTGGTGGTCAATGTGCATATAGCGACTGGTCAAATGGTCGTTCCTGTTGTTTGGTCATAATGGTCACTTAGGCTTTTATATACACTGAGTGGCCAGATTATTATGTCCACCTGACGTTTGTAGGCAAATTAGCTATAATTTCACGCTGACGTTGCTAGAGGGCCAGACCATACTATCTAATAAAAGAGAAACATGGTAATTAGCCGTAACTTCACTACCCTTCCCATTGGTTAATCAGCGAGATATGCAAATTAACTGCCAACCAAGATGGCGGCCGGAAGCCAGGCAGCTGACGCGAACAGGGAAGCTTGCTTGCTACAGTGAGGGAGGAAGCCAGGTTCCCCGCCTGCCGCTGCTGGGCTCTGAGCTGCTCTCTAAGAAACATTGTTACAAATATAGAAGCGAAACAAAACCCCAGAAACCTGCTTTCAGTCAGCCAGGATCTCAGAGCTGGAGTCGCAACAAAGTTTTAAATACAGAAAGTAAACAAAGCCCAGAAACCTGCTTTCAGCAGCTGAGGTCTCAGAGCTGGAGCTGAGCCTTGGAGCTAAAAACGGCTCTCAGCTCCAGTGACAGCCATAAAAGGTAAATAAATCCCAGAATAAAAAAGAAATAAAAGAGAGGTTGGGAGCTTCAGGCACCCACAAGCCTGAAAATGGACCTCAGCCCCTCACCCAGACTGGCCAGGCACCCCAGTGGGGACCCCCACCCTGAAGGGGGGGTGACCAGCTGCAAACAGCCATCATCCCATCCCCCAGGCTGGTCAGGCCCCCTTCAGGGCAAACCAGCTGGCCCCCACCCATGCACCAGGCCTCTATCCTA
>NW_006297395.1:1582468-1582985 GCF_000327345.1 Myotis davidii
CTCCAGAGCAAACCAGCCGGCCCCCACCCGTGCACCAGGCCTCTATCCTATATAGTAAAAGGGTAATATTGCCACCCAGCACCGGGATCAGCAGAACCGCAAGGCCTCCCGGCCTGGGATCAGTGGAGCTGCAAGGCCTCCCGGCCTGGGATCAGCGGAGCAGCGAGCCCCCCCAGCACCGGGATCAGCGGAGCCATGAGGCCTCCCAGCACTGGGATCAGCAGAGTCACGAGGCCTCCTGGCCCCTGGAACAGCGTGACAGGGGGCAGCGCCCAACCCCCTGATCGCCCTGTGGCTGTGTGTGTGACAGGGAGCAGGGCCACAACCCCCTGATCGCCCTGTGGCTCTGTGTGTGACAGGGGGCGGGGTCACAACCTTCCTATCCACTCTGGTCTGTGTGTGACAGGGTACGGTGCCCCAACCACCCCCCCCCCATGGGCCCTGCTCTGTGTGTGACGGGGTGGAGCTGCAACCTCCCCATCAGCCCTGCCCTGAGTGTGACAGGAGGTTGAGAGAT
>NW_006297395.1:1584157-1586600 GCF_000327345.1 Myotis davidii
TCCCACATTCAAAGGCTGTTAAATCGTGTTGTTTACCCATATCTTCAGAAAAAAATCACTTCTACTGTCGTGGTAAACAACTTGTTTCCCTGTTTATAATGGTCTGGCCCTCTAGCAACTTCAGCGCGAAATTATAGCTAATTTGCCTACAAATGTCAGGTGGTCATAATAATCTGGCCACTCAGTGTATATAAATAACAATAAATATCAAATGTTTACAATATGTACACACAAATAGAGTAAATAAATTTTTAAAAGGTGAATAGAATGTATGACATTCCTGCCATTATTTGAAAAATGGGGCAAGGAGGTTTTTGGGTCCTATTCTGAACTATGCCTTCTTTCCAAATCATTTCCACTTTGTAATCTGATGGAGTAGTAGAACTGCCTGATAGAGTAGTAGAACCTGGACCATGGATGGGGATGATCACAGCCCAGCTGGTGTGGCTCAGTGGATTGAGTGTTGTCCCATGCAGCAAAATGTCACCAGTTCCATTCCCGGTTGGGGCACATGCCCGGGTTGCTGGCTCAATCCCCAGTGGGGCACATATGGGGGGGGTGCTGATCAGCTTCTCTCTCATTGATGTTTCTGTCTCCTTTTTCCTTCCTCTCTCTCTAAAATCAATAAAAACATATTAAAAAAAAAAGATTGGTGGTCACTTTTGCCATGGTTGGGTGGCTCAGTTAATTGGCATGTCATCCTGTACACCAAAAGGCTGTGGGTTTGATTCCTGGTCAGGACACATCTAGGTTGTAGGTTCAACCTCCAGGTGGGTGTGTACAGGAGGCAACCAACTGACCTTTCTCTCTCACATTAATGTTTCTCTCTCTTTCTCCCTTCCTCTCTCTCTAAAATTAATACATACATCCTGGGATGAGGATTTAAAAAAAAAGACTGGTGGTACCTTTAGTACTGGAACTTAAAAGATTAGACAAAACACAATAATATTTTCTGAATTAAAAAAAAGAATGTGTTTTGACTATGGAGTTTTATAGTTCTTTCTGTCATCAAAAATTCTTTAGGCAATATATTTTGTATACCAAAACAATAGAGTCAAAGTTGATACTATCTGGAAAATCCAGATTGAATCACTATCATAAAGATATCCCAGATTAAGCCCAGCCATCATGGCTCAGTGGTTGAGCGTCAATCTCTGAACCAAGAGGTCATAGTTCGATTCCCAGTGAAGGCAACATGCGTGGGTTGCATGCTCGATCCCCAGTGTGGGGAATGCAGGAGACAGCCATCAATGATTTTCTCTCATCATGGATGTTTCTCTCTCTCCTTCTCCCCTCCTCTCTGAAATCAATATAAATATATTTTAAAAAAAGATATCCCAGATCAAGAGAATTGGAAATGCAGTAAAAATGAATAGAAACTGGGGAAGATCCAGAACCAGATCATCAGTTATAATTTCAAACCAAACCAAGGTCAGAACCCAGTAGTCAAGGTTCAAAGATTTAAGTACCGTATTCAGAGCAAGGATTGGGGCAAGCCACCAGTCAGAAACCAACCATTAGAAGACAGGCAATCAGATGAGCTCAAAGACTGGCGGATGAAGGTAGGTAGTCAAACACTCAGGGCAGTGCTCCAGGAAAGGAGCTCTCTAGGCACTGATAGAGAGGGGCATGCAGGTAAGACAGCTGACTTGAGGCTAGATAACAAGACAGCTCCAGTCTCAGGTCTAAAGATTTGCTGATTCTGATTGGAACAGAACTTAATCCCTACAAGGTTAACTTGAACCTGCACAGGGGAGGAGAGGAAATATGGGGCAGAGGTTGGGAATGGACAAAGAGATGGAGGTGGAGCATCAGGTGCTTCTGGTGGGCAAGATCCTGACAGATTATTATATATACACAGAGTAATATACAGATTATATTATTAGCAACAACAAAAATAGCTGATGCTTATATAGTACTTATGCATTACTGTATTAAGCCTTTATATACCGTATTTGCCGGCGTATAAGACGACTGGGCGTATAAGACGACCCCCTAACATTTCCACTCAAAATACAGAGTTTGTTATATACTCGCCATATAAGACTACCCCCTCTTCCGCACACCTTCCACACACCAAATAAAAGGTAAAACAATATCAGATTTGATTTTAACATTTTAATTTATATTCAAATGCTTATGACATGCAGGAAAACTGTCACAAGGCTGTATGTAATCAAACATATACATAAAACAGTGCAAGTTTATTACCGGTAAACATACCGGTAATTCACTAAAGAAAACACACTCTATAGACTGGTACCGTAGATGCTTCTCAGGAACACAGGCAAGCAGCCCACAACCTAGAGGGACTGTCAATGATAGAAGTAAGATAACAAATAGAGGGAGAGAGCAAGTGCCGGTCAAGTCCCTAGCAAGTTTGCTGGCGTGACAGTTTCACCTTAAAAGCCTTCAAACTCCTCTTCATCATCTGATATTAAAA
>NW_006297395.1:1586788-1589411 GCF_000327345.1 Myotis davidii
GCTGCTGATGCCTGAACGGTATGTGGAATGAAGTGGGCGGGCATCGGGAGGCCACTATGGCACGGGGCAAGCACTATGGGCAGTCTATCTGAAGTGTACCTGGCGTATAAGACGACCCCCCACTTGGAGGCATATTTTTCAGGGCCAAAAAATCGTCTTATACGCCGACAAATACGGTATGTTAATTTATTTAATCTTTACAACATACCTAGTACTATTATTATGTGCATTAGGCAAAGAGGAAACTGAGGCACAGAAAAGTTAAGTGATTTGCTCAAGGTCAAATAACTAGTGAGTGGTAGAGGTGGGATTTCAAGGGAGGTCCTGGCTTTAGTCTTCCTCACTATTCCATAGACCTCTTGGTGTGTGTGTATACACATTTTTTAATGCATGTGCATGCACACACACACTCATATATACAGTGGTGTTGGAGCTTGTTTATATTGGCTCACCAGAGCCAAATGTGCACCTCTCTTCCCTACTCCACATTCAGTGGCATCATATTGGTAGCTTGAAATTGGCCATGGTGGGAGTATTTACAACATGGAAATTGGCAAATCAGAACTCCTTTTTTTTGAAGGGTTGGCTTACCAGCATACCACTGGGTATACAGATCACATAGATACATCATATGGATAGGCATATATAATATACTAGAGGCCTGGTTGCACAGATTCATGCACGGGTGGGGTCCCTTGGCGTGGCCTGCGGGGATCGGCTGAAACCGGCAGTCCAACATCCCCCGAGGGATGTAGTAGTGTGCAAAGCAGCAGGTGGCTGGGGAGGAGCCGGAGCCTGGTCTGGGTGCCGCGCTGCTCCTGCTTATCCAGGCCCCACTGCACCTGCACTGTTGCGGATTGAAGCAGCTGCCACAGCTGTGCTCGCCAGCCGTGAGCCCAGCGTCTAACACCTGTTGGTCAGCTGAGTGGTGCTCCTGCTGTGGGAGTGCACTGACCACCAGGGGGCAGCTCCTGCATTGAGCATCTGCCCCCTGGTGGTCAGTGCGCGTCATAGTGACCAGTCTATTGGTTGACCTGTCGACCAGTCGCTTAGGCTTTTATATATGAAAATATAACCAAAGACAAATAAATTACATTATAAGCTACAAATAAATTTAAAATGTGCAACTATGAAACAAAATTTTAAAATACTAAGTTAAAATAGCCCGGCCTGTGTGCTCAGTGGTTGAACGTTGACCTATGAACCAGGAGGTCACGGTTTGATTCCTCATCAGGGCACATGCCCTGGGTTGCAAGCTCCATCCCCAGTAGGGGGTGTGCAGGAGGCAGATAATCAATGATTCTCTCTTGTCATTGATGTTTCTCTCTCTCTCCTTTCTCTCTGAAATAAACTAAGTAAAAGAAATATATTATCTTTCCTTAAATGTGTAGTAACTTCATTTTGATATACTTTCCTTCACACCCAGCCTATATTGGTCAAAAGGGCAAATAAAAAGATTTCTTCAGCCTTAGCTGGTGTGGCTCAGTTGGTTGAGTGGCAGCTGATTGATGTTTCTCTCTTTCTCTCCCACCTTCACCCTCTCTCTCTCTAAAATCAGTAAAAACGTACATATATATTTTGGTTGGTTAATCCTCACCCAAGGATATTTTTCCATTGGTTTTAGAGAGAGTGAGAGGGAAGGGGAGAGACAGCAACATTGATGTGAGAGAGACACATCAATTGGTAGAGAATCGAACCTGGGACCCTTCAGTCTGCAGGCTGACACTATCCACCAAGCCAAACCGGCGAGGACAAAACATATATATTTTTTAAAAGATTTCTTTAGAAGATGCTTGCTATAAAGTGTTAAATTAAATTTCAGTATAAAAATGCTTTGATATTGCTCTGTGGACATCACTATGTGATAGGTCCCTATCAATCCTAGATCTGTTATGTTGCTAACAGAAAAATACTGATTAAAAGGAAAACTCTGATGTTTGCATTATGAAATTTGTTTTTCTGTTAGACTCATGATAGAGTCAGTAGTGAGAATGATACATTACAGTGTCTATTTAAGGTCTTTGATGAAATGTGCCTATGGGTTGCTATGAATTTAAATAGGAAACTCATTGCCTGGATCTGCACAACTTTTTTAAAAAAATGTATTTTATTGATTTTTTTATAGAGAGGAAGGGAGAGGGATACAGAGTCAGAAACATCGATGAGAGAGGAACATCGATCAGCCGCCTCCTGCACACCCCCTGCTAGGGATGTGCCCACAACCAAGGTACATGCCCTTGACCGGAATCAAACCTGGGACCCTTCAGTTCGCAGGCTGACGCTCTATCCACTGAGCCAAACCGGCCAGGGCTGGATCTGCACAACTTTTATTGTTTAACTTAATAAAATCCTCCAGATGTGGATTAACTTCCTTTGCTCAGAATTTATTATTGTTTCATCTGCAGTGAAATGGGAAGTGTAAGCATTTTGATAAGTGGGCTGAAAGACTTCTAAATTTTACTGCAGCCTCTTATTTTTATTTATTTATTTATTTAAATCTTTATTGTGGAAGGGAGTAGAAGAAAGATAGAAACATTAATGATGAGAGAGAATCAACTATTGGCTGCCTCCTGCACGCCCCCTCCTAGAGATCGAGCCCACAACCCACGCCTGTGCCCTTGAC
>NW_006297395.1:1590112-1594438 GCF_000327345.1 Myotis davidii
TACAAGTGTGGTTCTGAACTCTATATCTTCCATTGACAATTTTGTCCTGTTTCTTTGTCTCCGCATTTTGTTATGCTTTCTTGGTGCACCCCCTAGTGGTCTTTGTGCGCAGTCTTTTAGTTAAGCCTTGATTGTTGTAGCTGATACCAGGGGGGATTTGACCTCCAGGCCAAGTGGCTGTGAGAATCAGCTGTGTCTGCAGTGAGAGAACTACTGTCCTCTAGGGAGGTGCTAATCTAGCCTTTGCCTGAGGCTATCGGGCAAAAGCCTCTGTGCCGGGCTTGGGCGGGGCTACTGCAGCCTCTTAGAGTGAGCCCCATTATATGCTGTGATCTGATGTTATCATATACTGCAGTGGAAACCAAAACTAAAGAGATGGTTTTGCCACCTCATACAACATGGCAATGTAAGTAGGCAGCTCTCCCTGTGCCCTTGGATCCTGCTGGCCAAATGAGTGCCACAGAGTGTGCGTGAGACTGGAGCTCTGGCTGGAGCAATGAGGACATGAACAGATTCTGTCCTAATGCTCTTATCACAATAGGATGGATCAGTAGATAATAATAATACATGGGATTGGATGTTTTTCTGTCTTAGCAAAACAAAAACTGTGTTAACTCTACTCAGCCTCATCTCCTAATGCCTGGTGTTCTGTATTTAACAAAAACGTATCTTGGGTGAATAGGTCATCGGAAGGGATTCTGAGCACACGCATTACTTGTAATCCTGCTGAGAGGCAATGGAGTCCATCCGACTGCCCTCTGGGGTTATGACTGCATCTCTTCAGCTCAAAGGACAGAGCTGAACACAACTAGCTTATTATTATTATTTCAAGTTTACATAAATAAAAAGGGATCGTTATGCATGAGTTGGAGGAAAGCAGAGCTCAAAGTAAATATATTCATTTACTTTGAGCTCAAAATTATTGCATTTCATAAACATTCATGTGTTTCATAAATAGTTAAGGAATCAAATCAAAATAAAAGAGCACAACTTGATAGAAACACTATGTTACATTTTACCCCAAACCAGTTGAAGTGAACTTAAAAAAAACACACACACACCTTCATTTCCTCATATACTGTCTTTGGATTCCTAAAATTATATTGGAATTACTTCAGAAACCCTAACATGCTACAGCATATTCATTTATCTTGATAAAGCTATTACAAAGTCATTTGCAAGACCAGTTGGCTGATGTTTTTCCTGGCTTTATTGGACATAATGAATTGATTAAGATTGGGAAGATCTCATTAGTAATAATGAGTACCCTGTTGGTGCGAAAAGTGGAGAAGAAAAAAAAAAGACAAGCAGAAGATATTAGAGCATACAAAGTTATTACACAGAGTTTGAGAGAGCAGGCACAAGCTGAGTTTTATTCTTGTGGCCATGTAACTTGTTAAACTTTTTATGGGAAATATGAACCTTGAAATCTATTATTATTATTACTAGTATCATTGTTATTAATTATATTTTCTTATTCTCCTATAAAATAGAAAATGGGATAATTATTGATGTACACATAAATATATATGTTAGGAATTATCGTAAAGATTGATTTTAAGCACTTTGCAAGTTCAGAGTATAATGCTTTCATTAGAACACACATTATCTCTCTGCAAAGGGTGGGAGGGAATGGCATGGGCTTGCCTGTCTTCTAGATTGTTGATGTGCCTGAAGTTTAGATACTACGGCACATATACCATAATTCAAAAACATAAACACCCAAGAACCTTTACAGTGAGACCACTCAATACTTAACAATGTGCACTCAATACTCAAAAATCTGATTTCAGTGACATTATTATTGGATCATTTGCATCTAGCAGATTTTACCCATTGTCATGCATGCTGCATTTAACAATTAACTATTCTTCAATGGTTACAATGATGTAATATCTAAAATGTATAATTATTTTTAAATTGTTTAAGATAATTCCTTTGTTAGGATGCTCCTGGTTGAAGATCTTCTTTCTTTCTTTTTAAAATATATTTCTTTATTGATTTCAGAGAGGAAGGGAGAAGGAGAGAGAGAGAGAAACATCAATGATGAGAGAGAATCATTGATCGGCTGCCTCCTGCACATCCCCCACTGGGGATCAAGCCAGGCATGTGCCCTTGGCCGGAATCGAACCTGGGACTCTTCAGTCCGCAGGCTGACGCTCTATCCACTGAGCCAAGCTGGCTAGGGCGAAGATCTTCTAATAGAGTTTATTTTATATACCTTTATCAGGATGTGGTAGATACAGGAAGGCTAACCCAAGAACAAAATTATATGGCTCTTTTGTAAGTCAAATTTAAAGTTCCTGTGAAATTGATTGAAACAGATCTATGCAAAATCATCCCGAAGGGACATGAATCCTAGGCCAGCAGGATTGGCCTGTTATTTGATGGAAGAGGTGGTCAGTTGTGGAAGCAGAGAAAAAGGACCATCTTTAAAACAAACATTGGTAGTACTCCTCCAAGTATTCTGGGTGAGAGAATCCCAGTCAAATGCCTCTGAATATTGCAACTCTACTGGCAAAGACATTCTCAAAGTGAACATTCAGGGATTATATAGCCAATGAACTTCCCATGTTTCTAGCTCTTTTAGCATGACATGAGTGTCTGTCCCTATTGTGGTGTTCATAAAGCAGGCTATGATAGCCTGACATCTTTAAATGTTGAATTATTCTAATGTCCTTGGTTCTGACTTTAGGTTCACCAAGCAGCAGTCTAATTAGGATCTTGAACATCTACTTTACATGAGGGGAGAATGGGCTAGCTAGCCGCATGGATATGACCTGTTGTGACATCATTGCTTATTGCAAATTAATAAAGTGACTTTTCTGGCTTGATGTAGTTTTGGCAGAATGATTTGTTAAAGTATTGGTTTTATTTCATTCTCTCTCTATTTCTCTCTTCTCTACATTCTAAAAGGTAGTGAGGCCTCACAATTCCCTATCACAGGGATTTTGGCAGCCCAAAAAGTAGAGGACAAAAAGTGGCTTCAAGTTAGTGGTTTTCCCCACCTTCTAGAAAGGCTAAGCTGATGTTGGGTGTCCTAGAGATCTGGGAGAGAAAGGGTCTTAGAGAAGTAAGAGGCTTCTTTCGGAGTTTCTCTGAGGCTGGAGTGGGAAAGATGTCAGAACCTGAGAAAGTGCAAGACTTAGGAGGGAAATGACTGCTTGGAGTGCTTAGGGAAGCTGGATCATAGCACTGAAGACTCCTGAGTTCCATGCATCACAAAAGCCACAGTGACCATTCATGGTGGTCACTTGGACTACAACAGTGGATGTCTTGGCAGTAACCAGGCCAACAGTGCCTTTGCAAATAATTAATTAGATTGAATTTCCTCCATCTAATAGGATGGGGGTTTGGAGTTCAAAGTAAGTTCATAGAAAGAAATGACTTTTCTTACACCTCTGAGTGTGGCTGAGATTGTTGTGCATAGCTTATCAGGTTATGAGCTCAGTTAATGGGAATCAGTTATGGCTCAGTTAAGGCTCAGTCTGCAAGAAAATCAGGTGTTTGAACCTGAAAATTCGAGGGCCAGAGACTGGTCTATGACAAGAAGTGCCATTCTGGAAGGACTCTTAGAAATATGTTTCTTCCTTCTGGAAACAGTGGACACCTGCCATAAACACCCCCTCTACACATACACAACCCCTCTTTGCCTACACCATATTTTGATGAATTTCTACAAATTCTACCAATACTGCCAGTGTTTAAGTTATCATTTTATACAATTTAGAAAGAAAGAATTGAGTTTGCTAATAAAGGTCACTTTAATCGCCAAATAAGATTTTATTATAGGGTTTAGCGTATTTCATAGCATCTATTTTTTTAAACTTTATTATGAAATAATTATAGATGCACAGGAAGTTGTAAATAGAACAGGGAGGTCTGATGTATCTTTCACCCTGTTTCCCACAGTGGTAACATCTTGATACAATCAACAGACTTTATTCAGATTCAGATTTCACCACGTGTGCATGTATATGTTTGTGTAGTTCTATACAGTTTTACCACATGTAGAGATTCATGTAACCACAATCACAATTAAGATTTTGACTGCTTTATTTCCACAAAAATCTCTCGTGTCCACTTATGCTTCTTTTCTCCCCTAACCCAAATCCCTAGAACCACTAATCTGTCCTCCGTCTCTATAATTTTATCATTTTGAGCATCTACACTAATAAAAGAAAAACATGGTAATTGGAGTACGACCGCTAACCTTCCCATTGGTTAATCAGCGAGATATGCAAATTAACGGACAGCCAAGATGGCGACCGGCAGCCAGGCAGCTTAAACTGAACATGAGGCTTGCTTGCTTCAGTGACGGCGGAC
>NW_006297395.1:1594933-1606340 GCF_000327345.1 Myotis davidii
TCTGCTGATCCACCCTGTTCTGTGTGTAACAGGGGACGGTGCCACAACTCCCCTATCGGCCCTACTCTGTGAGTGACAGGGGGGAGCTCCTCAACCCCCTGATGGGCCCTGCTCTGTGCGTGACAGGGTATAGAGCCCCAACCCCCTTGATGGGCCCTGCTCTGTGCGTGACGGGGGTGGCGCTGCAACCTCCCCATCAACCCTGCCTTGAGTGTGACAGGGGGCGGTGCCCCAACCCCCCAATCGGCCCTACCCTGAGCATGACTGAGGGTGGCATCACAACCTCCCAATCCGCCCTGCTCTGTGCATGACAGGGGGCAGTGCCCCAACTCCCCAATTGGCCCTGCTCTGAGCCGGACCAGGGGCTGCACCTAGGGATTGGACCTGCCCTCTGCCACCCGGGAGCAGGCCTAAACCAGCAGGTCGTTATCTCCCGATGGGTCCCAGACTGCGAGAGGGCACAGGCTGGGCTGTGGGACCCCCTCTCCCCCCGAGTGCACAAATTTTTGTGCACCGGGCCTCTAGTAGTATATAAATGGAATTATATAGTAGTCAATCTTCTGAGATTGTCTTTTTTCCCCACTTAGCATACTATATGTAATCTTTTTGAGATGTATCCAAGTAGTTTCTTTCTTTTTATTGCTGAGTAGTATCCCATGAGATGACATACCATAGCTTAACTATTCACCCATTGAAGGATATTTGGGTTGTTTCCAATTTTAGGCAATTACAAATAAAGCTACAGTAAACATTCTTGTAAATGTAGACATACATTTCTATTTCTCTGGATAAATACCCAGGAGTGTGATTGCTGGTCATGTGGTTAGCTGCCTCCTGCACACCCCACACTGGGCATTGAGCTCACAATCTGGGCATGTGTCCTGACAGGTAATTGAACCATGACCTCCTGGTTCATAGGTTGATGCTCAACTACTGAGCCACACCGGTCAGGCAAGCTATCTTTTTTTTTTTTTTTTTGAATGCTTATATTTGCCAGGTCTTCTTATAAATACTTCACATGCATAAACTCATTTAATCCTTACAGAATCCAATGAGATGATAATATTTGGCCCATTTTATAGATGAGAAAACTGAGTGCAGAGTCATTAAGTAACTTTAAGAGACAGATTTGGAGCTCTGGCCCATACCATAGCCACTATGGTGTATTGCCTCTCTTAAGTGAACAGATTTCTCTCTCCTCACAGAATTGTTTTTATTGGACTCTGCATTGGCATTTTGCCATCAATCTACATTGAGAGACATGAAAAGAAACAGCTCTATGAAACTTATTATTGCATTTACTGTAGGCAAGTTGATGAGGATTTGGTTGACTATGTCACATGGTGTCCTCTTTAGGAGGACAGATGGGAAAAATGTCTCTCAGATCTCAGTACCAGGAATAGATATATTTCTCCTGAATAAGTGGTTTGTTTTTATCTCTTGGACATTGTGAAACTATATAAATGATTACATTTTCCACTTTGTGCTGGCTGCTAAAAAGCTCAGAACCAAATTGTCAGCCTATCTTTAGCAATGATGTGTACCGCCTCTAATATTACTTCTGACTTCATTTTTGTTTACCCTAATTTTCCTTTCTCCCTCATTTCCTCTCTAACTCGCTTTTTTTTTTTACTTTAGTCTTTTTTTCAAAATGAAAAATACACAAGCTCTTTGTATAAAAAGTCAAATAGAAAGCTTTTAACATCAACAACAAAACAAAATGGCAGTCCCTTTGCCCACTCCTCCCACCTCTGATTTCTTCTCTACAAAGCCAAATAGGTTCATATCTTTTAGCTGTTTATTCTGGGGCTTCTACTTGGTTTTTTGTTTTGTTTGTTTTTCCCCCTTGACTTTTCAGTTTACGTATTACCTCTTGATTTCCTCAAATGGGGAAAAGATTTCATTTTTTTATACCACACTCTACATACCCTTCACCTATATCTATCCTTCCATTTTTAAGATCTTACAATTTTGGTTAAACCTGTTTTCAGTGTTTGCATTGTTGTGCCTATGGACATATTGTTCCTAGATGAGCTGCTTCCTGTTCCCTTTGCATCGTATACAATCATTTTGTTTTCCCCTAGGTTAATAATTGTCTCTTTTAAACCTCAGTTTCCATACTGCAATCATTAATTTCAGCCAAGTCCTCTGACAGAATTATAAATCTCTCTATCCAATTTGTTTGTTTTCTCATAGACATCTCTTCTGACGCCACCCTGAGCCTTTCATTGTCCAGCCCCCGTCTGCACCGGCTGCTTGCTAGGCCCATGGTCGAGCTGTCATCCTGATGCTTCCCTTTTTAAATTATTTTGAGCATTTCTTCTGCGTCTCTTTTTTGTTGGATCTTCTGTTTCCTAAACTTCATATTTTCCTCTTGATTTATTTACTCATTTGGTTTAATGGAGGTTATCCTGCCATACTATCCTGAGAAAAAGCCCAGGAAAGGTAAAAACGTTTGAGACCGAGCATGAATGAAACGTCTTTATTTTTAACAGCAATTGGATGGTAGGGTATAGAATTCTAGGTTAGAAATAATTTTCCCTCAGAAATGTAAAGGCACTGCTTCTTTTCGTCCAGCTTCCCATGCTGCTACTGAGAAGTTTGACACTAATACCTCCTCTGGGACTCCAGGTTGGTTTGTTTGCTTTTTCCTCCCTGGAAGGTTTTGAGGTCCTCTTTTCTTCCTAATGTTCTGATATTTCATGATGATGCACCTTAGAATAGGGTCTTTTTTCATCCAGTGTGCAGAATGAACCTCAGCTGAAAACATTTCAATATGAACACACATTTCCTTCAGTTTTGAGAAATTATCATATACATTCCTATTTTAGTAATCCCCTCCCCTCCATTTTTTTTCTGCTCTTTATAGAACTCGTGATTCAGTCATTGGATCACTCAAATTGATCTTCTTTTCTTATCTTTCTTTTTTTTTTTCTTCTGTGATATGTTCTTAACTTTGCCTTTGAACTATTCTGTTGATTTTTTCCATTTCTTCTATTATATTTTTAAATTTTAAAGTTCTTTCTGGTTCTCTGATTTCCCCCTCTCTCCTGTCATTTTTGTTATGCTTTGTTTTTAAATGGCATCCTGTTCTTGTTTCATGGATGCAATCTTTTCTCTTACTTCTCTAGGATATTAATTATAGTGTTTGAAATTTATTTTCTATTTCCTACATTTTCATCTCCCTGTGAACTCTTTTTGTTTGTACTTCACATTCATGACTTTTCATAAATAGCTGTCTATTCATATTCAAGAGCGAGGCGCTTGCCTGGCCGGTTTGGCTCAGTGGTTGAGCATCGACCTATCAACCAGGAAGTCATGGTTCAATTCCCTGTCAGGGCACATGCCCAGGTTGTGGGCTCAATCCCCAGTGTGGGGTGTGCAGGAGGCAGCCAATCAATGATTCTCTCTCATCATTGATGTTTCTCTCTCCCTCCTCTGAAATCAATAAAAAATTTTTAAAAAATGAGCGAGGCACTTGAACCCCCTGTAAATGGGCAAAGCTTATTGACTGTTGTGCTTCACAGTAATGCCATATTTCTTTTGGGGATAGGGACCTCCAAATGTCATTATTTGAAAATCTTTTCTCTTAAGCTGGTAAGTCAATCAGATAAATTCTTTTGTGGGGGCGTTTATAAACCTGACTTCTAGCCTTCTGGGAGTTTTTTTAAAGGAAAGGGGCTGGAAGCTGGGGGTGAGGGTAGTTCATCATTCCTTATAGAGACTTCCATATAAACCTCCCCGCCCCCCTATCTTCAGCTCTGCCTGGTGCACCATGCCCAGATCCTTTGACCCAGCTTCTCAAGAGAATAAACTTCCTGGCCTTGTCTAGGGTGGTGGAAGGGTAGTCACATGGCTGTGCTACATTGGGAAGAAGATCTGGGGATCTAACTAGTCATTAAAAAGACTTTCAAACAATCTTTTCTTTCCATCCATACCTCTTACTCCCTTCTTCAGGGGGCGTCTGGTGCCTCTAATTTCAGAGTTTTCCAGGGTTCTGGGGTATGATTTATCTTCCTTCTTTCAGCCTTCTTTGATTTGTCCCAATATGAGCAAGCCTGAATCCTGATTCAGGAGCAAAACAAGAGTTTGAAGTCCAAGTCAGAGAAATGGTGCCTATGGTCAGATACAAAAGATGAGCAAAAACCAAGAAAGGCTTCTACAACTGAAAGAGTAATCATATTAAAGTCTCAGTCTTTGCCGTCCTTGTCTACATATTTCTCCATGTGAAATTACTACACTTTGAGAATATGTGCTGAAGAGGAGTAGTAGTTTCCTCTGCTGACCCCAAGCTATGCCCTGAGGGAGCAGCGAGGCTACCTGGAGGTTATAGAAAGGTTGAGATGTGTGTTCAGGCTTCAGGACTAAGGTCAACAACAATGTGAGGATGGAGAAGGTCCAGTTTTATGTGGGTCTTGATTTAGAAATGCACAAGAGGGGCCGATGTCTTAAAGGGCACTGGGGAGGGGGATGGATTGTGGTTTCCAGCCTCCCTGTCCAGCTGGCTTTTGAAGACTGGCTGGTCGATAGAAATCTACTGGTTAGGGACATTTCACTTTACTACACTAAATATAGTGGGCCTTTACAAAACTTGGAGGCCTTTTTACACAAAGAGAATGCTGTTAATATGCTCTCCATCCAAGGGCATGAGCTCTGGGTTGTTGTTCCAGTGGGATGTGCTGCAAGACTCAGCCAGACCAGCAATCTGCTGCCAACTTTGGCCCCTAGGGAGATTTCAAAAAGGAATGGTTGTGTCCCTAATATCACATTTAATAACCTTAAATAACGGTAGGTATAGCTTAGCTTCATTTAAGAGATGACTCAGAGTTGGTACATAAGAAATTTACTGAAGAAAAGAAGGAAGGAAGGAAGGAAGGAAGGAAGGAAGGAAGGAAGGAAGGAAGGAAGGAAGGAAGAGAGGCAGGCAGGCAGTCAGGAAAGGAGGAAGGAAAGAATTTTAATTCCCATTTATAGCTTTGTCATCCAGAAATTTTAGTGTAATACAACAACAACAATAATAAAATTAAAAGTGTAATACAGAGATTTAATATGAAAAGGTGTTGAAATCCTAGCAGACAGAGGAACTTGAAGATCCAGTGGAGTCAGGAAGTGACTTCACTCTCTGATCGTGAAAGAAAAGCAATGGGGGCAAAGGAAAGAAACAGAGAAACAAGATGGTGACTGCTAGCCAGAGGAATTTCAGTTCCCCTCCTCCCGGTGACGGTGATGCTGAAGAGATTCCCACAACTCTCTCAGCATCTGGAACTTATTTGACTATGGGTGGAGGAAGGCAAGTGACAGCTGGTGGGACCAGTGGCTTTCTGGAAGGGTGGGATAGAAAAGCTCAGGGCATGACAGCTAGAGAGCTGAAGAAGAAAGGAAATGATCATCAGACAGAAAGGCAAAACTGAAGGGCCTTCCGGTTGCTTCCGGTATCAGCACATGCAGTGGTGTCCCAAAAAAACCAAAGTCTCCAAAGGTGAAGAAACAGTGTCAATGCTACTGGTGAGGTCAATGAGTTTTCCAGGCATAGATGACCCAGGGATTCTTAGCCTCTTCAAAGCCTTGTGTGCTAGACAGTATATTCTGTTTGGGAAAAAAAAACAACACACCCACAAAATACAACCTAATGTAACTGTCATAGTCCCACAGAAACCAACACTGAGATGGATATTTGCATACAGGAAGTTTACTGGGGAGTGCCCAGGGATTCGATACCAGAACAGGAGTGAAGGAAGTAGGATCAAATAGAAAGAGGAATTGAACTGCAATGTCGCCATAGCAAAGGTCTCTCAGCCAATACTGTGAGGAAAGAGGACTGAGAGCAAAGAGGGCTGGGCCTTTATACCTGGGCAAGGACTAGTCATTAGATGTAGGCTGTCTATCAGCTCTGGCAAAGCGACTTTCTTCAGCTGAGGACAGTATCAGAAGAGAGACTTGCCTGAGAGCTATCAGCTGCCATTATTTCTAGCAGCAGGGGAATGATTGCCTCAATCCAGAATGGAGGATCTGAGTGGCACACCGTGGCACCTATTACAGCCTACCCTTTGTACTGGATCCAGTCACTTTTCATAGTAAGTATTAGGAACAGCTCCTCTCAGATCCTGGTTGGTCTCTCTCTTTTCCTGGGGAAACAGTGAGACAAACGGCAGTCCCTGGTACTGCTCCTAGTTTGAGGGTTGCAACTAATACTCATTGTCTCACTGTTTTTAACCCTATTTTTGTTTCCCTCACCCATGGTTCTGTTGTCTAGATGACTTATCTGGTGGGCCTCTGATACCATGGCCTTCTCAGGCTGTGGCTGCTCCATTTACTGTCAAAACTGGGCAAAGAACTACCCAATTACCAGCACTTCTAAACCCACAAAATCCAGAGTTGCTGGGACAAGAAGCATAAATACCACAAGTGGGTCACTGTGAGTGATGGTAAGCAGAGCTCAGGGTCACTCCTACTTCCTTCCTTCCGTTGGATTCCAGAATCATGTATTATACCTTTTGAGAACACAGGTTCATATAATAATTATTAACTTCTGGTGTATCCTGCAACTTGGAAGATGTTATTGCACAGTACCACCTCCAAAGTGGAAGCTCAATTGCACCTTCAAAAGATGCAACTGAGCTTCATCACCTGTCGAGCTGGCAGTTTCTGTGAGTGTGGTATGAAATAGAAAGAGTGGATCCCATGCTCATGTGCCACTGTTACAGCTACTTTGTTATGAAATGGATTCCTGGGTTCAATAAAAATATTACACAGGACTCCATGTTGGTGGACCAAACACTCTATATGCCCTCAGATAGTGGTGCTGGTTGAGGCCCTGAGGGCAGGAAGGGCAAACTCCACATCTAAGATATGTATTTATTGCAGTTAAAATTAATCACTGCCCCATCCAATGTAACTTGCTATCAAATGGCTGGTTGGTCTCCTGGAAGAATGGCGGGGTATTGGGGGCTCAGTGTTGGTCTCACTTGGTGGCAGGTTGGACAGAGGGAGGAGTAAGCTGATGCAGTTTTAACAAAGGCTTCCAAAGAGAGTTCTGGGCTCAGATGACCCTTCAGCGGTGCCCTTCTTTGAGGCCAGGGAGTCTGGGTCCTTTATCCCCTATTATTGGCCAGTTAGAAGTGGCTGTCCCCAAGGAGAGGGGCATGATCTTGGGCAAGGCACTTTCTTCAATTGAGAGAAAGCAGTTCTTGGACAGACACTCATCTAAGAGCTGTCAGCCAACTTCCATAGCCAGTGGGAGAATGAGTGCCTCAGTCCTGAAGGAGAGATCTCAGTGGGCAGCATACCACAAACTAAATGGTAGGGATTTCTGTTCTAAATTTCAGCTATTCCTAAGAGTTCTGGAATGGGGATGGACTGGAGGAGGATAGAGAATTGTAAGATATGTCACCTGCCAAATTTCATAGTTGATTATCTGCAAAATTTTATTGAAAACTGCATATACTATGATTTTATATTATTTAGCCAAACTTAGAGTTGAAACAAGCAAAACATTTTAAAACAGATAAACAAAAATAACAAATAATGCCTTTATTATAAAATATGCAGTTTACAAAATTCTGCTTGCTTGCTTTTAAAATATTTATTGTATAGACATAATATTTACATAGTCATATCAAGAAGTTTTGATACTGCCGAAACCGGTTTGGCTCAGTGGATAGAGCGTCGGCCTGCGGACTGAAAGGTCCTGGGTTCGATTCCGGTCAAGGGCATGTACCTGGGTTGCGGGCACATCCCCAGTGGGAGATGTGCAGGAGGCAGCTGATCGATGTTTCTCTCTCATCAATGTTTCTAGCTCTCTATCTTTCTCCCTTCCTCTCTGTAAAAAATCAATAAAATATATTAAAAAAAGAAGTTTTGATACTATTTTAATTTCTGTTTTTTCTTTTCCAAATATGCATTGTTCAAAAGTTTATTATTATCAATTCAATATTTTACCATATTAATATATCAATGTTTTTTAATAACTTATTCCCTCTATTTGGGGCATTTGACTTATCTAGTCAATAATAAGTAGTGCATATATAAAAAATAGTTTAAAATTTTTCTCTTTTTTTTTTTTGCCCCAAAGTGGGATTAACAGATATAGTCTCATGCTGCTTTTTAAAAAGGTTTTCCTATTTTTTAGTACTATAACCAATGTTTAAATACCTATTTACCCATTATTATGCTTACATTGGCTTTTTCTCACTTTTACTTTTGATGGTAGAGTGAATTGTTACCTCATCATTGTTTAAATTCAGTTTCCTTAATTATTAGTGCATCAGAACTTTTCAAAGTGTTTCTTTAATCTTTGTATTTTTTATTATTTATATTTTGGCTATTTATCTCTCCATAGAAGGGTACTGATCTTTTATATTTTTATCAGTCCCTTACATACGATAGGCAATAAATGTATTTGACATTTATTTTCAGTGGTTTCTCATTCCATTGCTATTTATAATGAATTCACTTTTTAATTAAATAGTTGAATTTGTGTTTTATAGCATAAAACCCATTGACCCTGCTATTAATGATTTCTTTAAATGCTTCAATATTCCAAAAGTTATATCTTGCTTTCTGTTAGTAAGTTTGTTATTGTATTGTCTTCTATATTTTATGATAAATTTTTGAAATTTTATCTTCAAATTAAAATAGATTTCACTTTAATTATTGAGCTTCTGAGTCTATTTTGGCATGTAGTATAAAGTGTGGTAATATATTTACATTCTTTTAAATGATACCCAGTTTCTCCTAAATTGTTTAGTAGGGACTTATTTATTCATTGCTTATTTCACCAAATTTTTTATATATTAATTTATTGTATAGATTTGAACTTATTTCTGAAATTTCTGATTTGCTTAATTAGTCTACTTTTTAAAAGTAGTATTATAAGGCTTTCCCCCCTTAAAAAGTGAAGTAATTTTGGTTTTAAAATATATACATATGACCATAGGAATATGCATATGAATACAGAGATATAAAAAAGATCTAGAAGGTTACCCTTGGATGGCTGGATTATAGATGAACTTTATATTTTTGTTTTCATTTATCTATAAATTCTAATACATATTAAATTACAATTAACACATACCATGTGTTACAAAGGGAGAAACTATTCAAATAAAATAAAGAAAACAAAAATATTCACATAATAAAATACAATTATTAAGAAAAGAAAAAGAAGGGGCAGGTTGGGGAATAAGTCACAGTAAGGGCAAATTTGGGTAAACCACAGTTACTCCCACGTTTCCCCCCCCTTTTTTTCCAAGTCCCTTTATATGTGACTAAACACTACCCAGCACTCTGTGTGAGCACGTGTCTGCATAGTTGCCCCTGACATTTCTGAAATGTGCACTTCTCTTGCCCCAGTCTGTCTCAGTCCTGGAATCTACTACTCCCTGTGACTGCAACTGTACCTGCCTTTGGCTTTCGACCCAGTTTGTTACCACACTGACTACAGGTCATTGATTTCTTTCTGGATTTCTGATACCAGACTTTGCTCTTTGTGTGTTTGGGTAACTCTGCTCACATCTCTTTGTAGTCCTTCCTCAATTGTCAACTCTCCTGACCCCCATATCCTCCACTCACTGCCCTGCTCCATCAATTTCTGTCCTATTCTCAGCTGCACCAGAAAGTTTGGGATGATGGACCATCTGCTCAAAATAGCCATGCCCCGGACATGGTCTTTTGGACCAAAGGTGGATACCTGCCCATAAGAGAAACAGCTTGTGATGTGTGCACTCGGGCTCAAACAAAACAAAACAAAACAAGCAAGCAAGCAAACAAACAAACAGGTCAGCGTTGGAGCAGGCAATGTAGCAATCAGTGTCCCATCAGGAAAACAGAAACCACTGCAGACATGTTATATAGGAGGGATTTTTTTCAGGGAATTTGTTCTTTTTTTTTTTTTTCAATATATTTTATTGAATTTTCACAGAGAAGAAAGGAGAGAGATAGAGAGCCAGAAACATCGATGAGAGAGAAACATCGATCAGCCGCCCCCCGCACACCCCCCACTGGGGACGTGACCGCAACCCAGGCACATGCCCTCGACTGGAATCGAACCCGGGACCCTTCAGTCCACAGGCCGACGCTCTAATCCACTGAGCCAAACCGGTCTCGGCCAGGGAATTTGTTATACTGCTGTTGGAAAGCTGGAAAAGAGAAAAGGGAAGCTAGGAAAACCAGTTACTACCTCTAAGGTAGGGAGAACAAAAGTGAAGAGATAGTATGAACATCTTCCAGAGTTGCCACTGCTTCTGGGACTGAATGGGAGGTGGGTTGAGGTGTCTGTCACTCACTAGTGCTCAGACAACTAGGAAATGTTTGAGGTAAGGAAAGAGTTGCATTGGTTCATATTTTTAGTGCAGTGAGGTCCAGCTGTTCTTGCTTCCACCCTTAGATGAGGGGAAATCACTTGTTCTAGGTAAGTCTTCTCATACTTGAGCTACCTTGAAGGAAGTCTCTGTCTTGCAAACAAAAAAGCCCTCCCAAGACACTCATTGCCTCTGAGTGGCCTTTAGCCCAGACCTCTTCCCCCACATTTTCCTTCACCAGGCTGACTCAGAACAACCCTTTCAGTTAGGAGTTGAACTGCCTAAGTGTTTTGATCATTGCTGCTATATGTGACATCACAATGTTTTTAAATCTGGGAAAGGGAGGTTCTACAACACTGTCTTTTAAAAAAATCTTTATCATTGAGATTATTACAGATGTCCCTCTTTTTCTTTCCTATAAACTCCCCTCCACCCAGTTTGGTCACCCCAGGCCTTGGTCACCCTATTATCTGTGTCTAAAGGTAATGCATACATGCATATAAGATCTTTGTTTAGTCTCTTCCCGCACCCCCCACACTCCCTTCTCTCTGAGAATCGTCAGTCTGTTCCAGTTACATACCCCCGATTCTATTTTATTCGCCAGTTTATTCTGTTCTTTTATCTTTCTTCTTCTTCTTCCTCTTCTTAAAGAATACTCTTCAGCATTTCATATAATACTGGTTTGGTGGTGATGAGCTCCTTTAGCTTTTTCTTGTCTGTGAAGCTCTTTATCTAACCTTTAATTCTAAATGATAGAGTTTCTGGGTAGAGTAATCTTGTTTGTAGGTCCTTGATATTTATCACTTTGAATATTTCTTGCCAGTCCCTTATGACCTGAATAGTTTCTGTTGAGAAATCAGCTGACAGTTCTATGGGTACTCCCTTGTAGGTTACTGTTTTTCTCTTGTTGCTTTTAAGATTCTCCCTGTCTTTTGCTCTTGGCATTTTAATTATGATGTGTCTTGGTGTGGTCCTCTTTGGATTCCTCTTGTTTGGGGTTCTCTGCGCTTCCTGGACTTGTAAGTCTATTTTTTTCACCAGGTAGGGGAAGTTTTCTGTCATTATTTCTTCAAATAGATTTTCAATATCTTGCTTTCTCTCTTTTTCTG
>NW_006297395.1:1607571-1662850 GCF_000327345.1 Myotis davidii
CTCATATTTCAAATAGTTGAGTTGATTCTCTGAATCCTCTATTCTACTGTTGAATTCCTATAAATTTATGTCAGTTAGTGCATTCTTAATCTTTATTTCAGTTAACGTATGCTTAATTTCTGGCTGGTCCTTTTTCATGTTTTTGAAATTCTCACTAAGATCCTTGAAAGTCTCATAAAGGCCCTTGAAGCTCTCATTAAGATCCTTGAGCAACCTTATAACTATGTTTTGAACTTTGTATCTAATAGTTTGCTTGCTTCCATTTTATTTTGTTCTTTTTCTGGAGATTTCTTCTGTTTTTACATATGTGACATGTTTCTTTTTCTCTGCATTTTGGCTGCTTTCCTGTGTTTGTTTCTATGTATTAGGTAGAGCTGCTATGTCTCCTTGAGTTGATAGAGTGGTCTTGTGTAGTAGGTGTCCTATAGGGCCCAGTGGCTCAACTTCCCCAATAACCTGAGGTGGACACTTTAGGTGCACCTCTTTGTGGGCTGTCTGAACAGTCTTGTTGTAGTTAAGCCTTGATTGCTGTTGGTGTCACTGGGAGGAATTGACCTCCCGGACAATTGGCGGTGGGGACCAGCTGCAACTACAATGGGAGAGCTGCTGTGCAGGAGACACCCTTATGGAGCAGGACTTGCTTCAGTGGGGCTTTGGTGCTCACTGAGTCTGCCCCTTGAGTATGTTGCTTATGGATGTGTAGAGTTGTAATCTGGTATGGTCTGACACTGAACACTGGGTACACTGGCTCTTGGGTCTCCAAGGAGGTATAAAGTCAGCTACTGCCTGAGGCCACCCAACAGGAGCTACAGAGAGATCTACAGAGTCCTTCTCTTTGTATCAGGTTTGGAAGTGCCCAGATGAGGCCCAGCTGTGAAGCAAGGTGCTGGTGCTGGGTCTTGGGCCTTTTATTGATAGGTTTGGGGCTCCCCAGCCCAGCTTGTTTGACAGGCTTTAGCCTGAACAAGGACAGGCCATTCATATGCAAAAGCCACTGTGCACAGCTTAGGTGGGGTTGTAAATTGGATGGGGTGAGGTCTCAGGGAATCACCAGGGAAGAGCAAACAGAAATGGCTGCCAGTCAGCCCTGTGGCTGGGAAGGTCTCAGTATGGGAACAATGACCACTGAGAGGACCTCCCTATGGGAGAAAGCTGCCCGGGAGGTCCTGCCCTGATGCCATACATTCTAGTTTCTCCTCATATGTGTCTGGGTCCCCCAGAGCCTCGCCCAGCACTGGAGCTCAGAGGAAGCAGGATCTTAAAAGTTCAGTTTGTGTGCTGGCCTTTTAAGAGGAGCAGCTGGGTCTCCAGCAGCCTCTGTGTCACTTAGTCCCAATTCGCACTGGTTTTTGCAGCCCATGCTTCTTACTGCCCATAGGGACTTCTTTTCCTAACTCTGGAACCTTGGGCTGGGCTTCTGGTGTGAGGTTGGGACCCCTTGCGCCTCCGGGTAGCCTCCGCAGACAGAATCTCACTCCCAATTAAAAAAGCAGCCCACGTGGGTGCTGGACCAGCCTGTCCTCACCTCCACACCCCCTACCAGTTTCAGTGTGCTCTCTTCTTTACTTCTCTAGTTGTAGGACTTCTGTTCAGCCAGCTTTCTGGCAGTTCTGGATGATGGTTGTTCTGTATTTTAGTTGTAATTTTGATGTGGTTGTGGGAGGCAGTAAGTATAGGTGTTTGCCTGCACTGCCATCTTGGTTCTCCTGCGACATGTCTTTTCTCCTCATAGAACAGTGTCATTTGTCTACTTCTTTCCAGTGCATTATACAATTATTTTGCATTTTGTATTTATAAAACTCTTCATGCCCTGTTGATTAGCATAGCATTGAATCTATGAATTGGAAATGTTACTATATCATTTGTTTAGTCTTTCCAGTTGTGAGCAGAAATGACTCTTCATGTAGCATGACTTCCTTTTACTGTATCATTAAGGCTTAGGATTTTTCTTTATAATTCTTGTTAGGTTGATATTAAGATATTTAATAAGGGGTTGGGGTCTTGGTTTTGAACAAATTGCTTTTTATACTTGGTTTCTGGCTTCTGATTTTAACAACTTTTAAAATCGGTTTAGGTTTCCTGCCATCCACTTGAGGAAATGAGGAATTGTCCAGGGTGAGAAGAGGTGCTTAGCAGAGGTGTATTTGTGTTGCCTGTTTGCTTTCACATATTTGTGTCTCTTGTGGATAGTGTTTGAGTAATGCCTAACCGGTGTGAGCCATGCGGGTGGTGTACCTTTACTATTTTCCTCTATGAATAAGCCTAGTTAATTGACCTGTGCTGGGACCAAATCCATGTCCTTAAACCCTCTGAAGGCACAGGCAGTACAGACCTTTGCTGTCAATGGCTTTTATTTCTAATAATTAGAGCTGCCTGGTCTGCTTTGCAGGATACTGATTTCTATGATTTGAAATTGAGATGCAGTTTTACAATCAATAATTATATTTAATGAAGTACTTCTCTTCTTCTCCCCAAATAACTATAACTACATATATTCCAGGGTATCCTAAAATTGCAAGAGATTTTTAAACTTTGTTTTTTCACATAATTGTAAATTTGTATGTAGTTGTAAAAATTAATACAGAAAATACCTTGCACCCCTTACCCAAAGTGATAGTTTATTTTATGTGTCAATTTGACTGGGCTAAGGAATGTCCAGTAGCTAGTAAAACATTGTTTCTGGGTGTGCCTGTAAAGGGGTTTCTGGAAGAGAGTAGCATTTGAATAAGTAGGCTGGTAAAGAAGATCATCCTCACCAATGAGAGTGAGGTGAGCATCATCCAATCCCTTGAAGGTCTAAATAGAACAAAAAGGTGGAAGAAGGGTGAATTTCTTCTCTGTGCTTGAGCTGGGACATCCATCTTCTCCTGCCCTTGGCCATCAGTGTTCCTTCTTCTTAGGCTTTTGGACACAGACTGAGACTTGTACCACTGACCCTTGATTCTTAGGCTTTTGAAGTTGGACTTAACACTATTGACCTCTCTGACTCTCAGGCCTTAGGGCTTGGACTGAATGACACCACTGGATGGTTTCATGGTTCTCTGACTTGCAGATGGCAGATTATGGGACTTTCGGTCTTCATAATTGGTTGAACCAATCCTATATAATAAAAGCCTAATATACTAAGTGTCCAGTTGTCCGGTCGTCTGTTCAACCAATCAAAGCATAATATGCTAATGATATGTTAAGGCTGCTCAACCACTTGCTGTGATGTGCACTGACCACCAGGGGGCAAACACTCAGACCAGTAGGTTAGCTTGCTGCTGGGGTCTAGTCAATCGGGACTGAACCAGATGGGCCGAACATGCCTTGGAGACCTCCCGTGATCCCTCCCTGGCTGGCCAACCTCCTGCTGTCCCTCCCTGGCCCAGCGATCATGCACCTGTGGAATCCCTCAGCCTGGCCTGCACCCTCTCACAATCCGGAACCCCTAGAGGGATGTCAGAGAGCCTGTTTCAGCCTGATCCTGCTCAACACAGGAGCTGCCCCCTGGTGGTCAGTGTGTTCCCACAGGGGAAGCGCCACTCAGCCAGAAGCTGGACTCACAGCTGGCGAGTGCAACGGCTGTGGCAGGAGTCTCTCCTGCCTCAGGGGCAGCAATAAGGATGTCCGACTGACAGCTTAGGCCCGCTGAGGGCTCCCAGACTGCGAGAGGGTGCAAGCCAGGCTGAGGGACCACCCACATGCACAAATTTCATGCACTGGGCCTCTAGTTCCTATAATAAGTTGCTTCTTATATGTCTATATAAATATCTATATAAGTGCCTATATTTATATCTATCTATTATACTATTGGTTCTGTTTCTTTGGAGAACCATAAGACACCCAATTTCCTCCACTTGGAACATCTTGCAGAACTATAATACAGTATCACAACCAGGATGTCAATTTTGTTACAGAACATTCCATCATCACAAGGATTCCCATGTTGCCCTTTTATAACCATACCTCCCTCCTCCCATTCTCCTCACCTCCCACCCAGTCTGTTACCCCTGGCAGCCATCAATTTGTTCTCCATTTCGATAATTTGTCATTTCAAGAATGTTCTATAAATTAACCATATGCTATGTACTTTTTGGGCTTTTTTTCACTTATAATTCTCTGGAGATTGATCCAGATTGTGCACATACCAATAATGTTATTCTTCTTTTAAATTTTATTGTTAAGTATTCTCTTAAATGGATATACCCAATTTGTTTAACCATTCACCCATTGAAGTATATCCGGGTTGTTTCCAGCTTTTGGCTTTTACAAATAAAGCTGTTACAAGCATTCATCTATAGATTTTTGTGTGAACATAAGTCGTCATTGCTCTGGGATAAATTCCCTGGAATGTTCTACAGCTTGGCTGTACCATTTTACAGTCCCACCCAGAATGTATGAGTGATCTGGTTTCTCTTCATCCTCACTAGCATTTTGGTGTTAGTTTTTATTTTAATCATTCTGATAGGTATGTAATGAATTTCCTTAATAGTTATAGTGCTATTCAAATGACTTGTTTCATATTGGGTAAATTGGGTTTGTGTTTTTCAAGGAATTGACTCATTTCATTTAAGTTGTCAAATTTATATGTATAGTATTGTTCATAGTATTCTTTTCAAATTCATTGATTTCTGCTCCTATGTTTATTTCCCTCCATTTGCTTTGGGTTGATTTTGTTCTTTTTCTAGTTTCTTTAATGGGAGCTTAGATGATTAATTTGAGATTTTTCTTCTTTTTTCTATGTGGACTCAGTATAAATTTCCCAGAAATAGATACTATTTTATATTGCATAGGAAAGCCTTAGTGTAGCTTCCATGTTTATAGCTCCCTACTGAGGAATTCAATTCAATTTAGTAGGCACTGTTCTAAACCTTCAGTATACATCAAGGAACAAAACAGACAAAAATCTCTATTTTTGTGGAACTTACATTCTAGCAGAGGGGGGATAGGCAATAAATAACAAGCATAATTTACATGTAGAAAGTGGTCAGAGGAGGAACAAAAAGTAGTACAGTGTAAGAGGGAGTGGATATACGTGGAACTATAGTATTGAAAACTACAGTATTGACTGTACTGCATTTAAGACTACAGTTGTAGTATTGATAGGTTAGTTAGGCAGCCTTTGTGGAGAAGATGAGATGGGAGTAAAAATCTAAAGGGGTTAGTCAAGCCAGTATCTATCAGTCAGATGGGGCAGCTAGAGCAAAGGCCCTGTGGTGGGAGCATGGCTGGAATATCTAAGGAAAAGCAAGGAGCTGAGTAAGCAAGGAGGAAAATGGTAAAGATGCTGTAAGAAAAAATGGTCAGAGCATAATGGGGGCTAGGTCATTGGCTCTTGCTCTGGGTGGAGAGCCATTGCAGTACGTGAAGCAAAGGAATGACATGACATAATTCAGGTGTTAAAAGAGTCACTCTGGTTGCTATGTTATGCATAGACTATGCCTAGAGGCAGGTGACTTCTTAGCTGGCTATTGCAGTAATGCAAGTCAGAGGTAATGTGGCTTGGAGCAGAGTGGTAGCAGTGAGAATAGTGAGAAGTGATTACATTCTAAAGTATTTTGAGAGTAGAACTAATAGGACTTCTTCACAGATTGGACTTGGGGTATTAGAAAAAGATAGGCATCTAGATAACCAGCTTGATACAGATCATTAAACATAGGTGACCACATTTAAAACCATATGCACACCTTCTATTCCCTCGAGCCCTGCCCACAGCTTGGACAATGGCAGGCACTGACCTAAGGACCAGCTGATCAACAGGCTGTACATTAGCCTACAGGGTATCCTGGCATGAAAGTTTTGCTCAAATAAATGGCAATTAACTGTGCCAATGATTTTTTTCTTTCAGGAATCAGAATTGAAGAGACAAGGAAAAGAATAATCAGTGAGAGCAGAAGCTGCAAGACACGGAGAGAAGGCAATATTCACACTTCATGAGTAAGCACAGACCATGGATAAACAAGAGCTCTGAGCAAACAGAAGTTACGAGGCAGCAAAAGGATATACAGACTAATGACAGAAGTGATAGAAGATGAGTAAGAAAGCATCACATTCTCAGGCCAATCCTGAGCCAGGCGTGCAGTCAGCTCCTCTGTCACCAGAAATGGAAGAATGGTACTAGACAGGCACAGACCACAGGTGTGCACAGCCATGCAGAGTCAAGGCTGCAGTCAGCACCAGGGAAGCCAGAATCGGGTAGGGGCTGAAATTATGAGGGCACAAGGAGGCCAGAGTAAGCAGAGAAATCTGTCTGCTGAGAGAAGCAGAAAAGTGTAGCAGACGCTCAGAGAGAAGCAGGGACGGCAGATGACGCAGCCACATGAGAGGGGGAACTGCTTCTAATCTTCCTGTTTCAGTCCCATCCCAGGGGGGGCCCAGCTGTGCTGATCCCTGCACTTTAGTGCCCCAGGAGATAGCCTTTCGAATTGGTTCAAAACACCTTCTTTCCTCCTTCAGTTATTTTGAGTATTCGCAAGCATTTTCAAACTTGCAGCCGTCGGGTCACATGCCCCCCGGCCGCAAGTTTGACATGCTTGCGTAGAGGAAAAAGATGGTACGTTTTGGCTGGAAACTTGGAAATTTCTTGGTATTTTCTTATCTCTTCAGGACTGAGCATGACAGATAAGGTAGCAAAGACGACAATGCAAATATTTGGTATAAAGAAGTAACTGGAATCATGGGAAGCATTTTACATACCTTCTCTCATTTAATCTGTAGGGTCTGGGAGTTCCCAGAACCAAGGCTCACGGAGGGTAAATACAATTTATCTTCATTATTCATGAATTCTGTATTTGTAAATTTGCCTACTCACTAAAATTTGTTACCCCTAATCAATACTCCTGACACTTTCCTGGTCATTCACAGACACAGGCAGAGCAGTGGAAAAACTCAGTTGTCCAATATGCATGTTCCCAGCTGAGATAAACAAGGTACCCTCTGCCTTCTTTCTTCAGCTCTTATCCTGTAAACAAGTTTCCCTTTGAAGTCTATTTAGTGCCACATTTTTTTGTGCATTTTGTGGGTGATTTCACTGTGTAAGCCCCCCCCAAAATAATGTTGAAGTGCTGTCTACTATTCCTAAGCACATGAAGGCTGATATGTCTTATAGAGAAACTATGTGTTAGATGAGCATCATTCAGGCCTGAGTTTAGTGCTGTTGGCTGTGAGGTCAATGTTACTGAATCAACACATAAAATGAAGTTATGTATTGATAGGTTGATGAAAATGTTATAACCAGAGAACCTAACCCTATATCTCCCCTAGAAGCAATAGCTCAGTATTTGCTAATTTATAGAGATTTTATCAAACATAACTACCATGAGATGCAAGAATCAACTGTAACATGCAGAGGATCAGACAACCTATAAGAGAGTGGAGTGCCCAGCTCCAAAGCCATGCCTCTGATTTTGGACAAACTGTGCTCGCTCCATCGCACCATGCCACGTTCCAGAAGAGGAAGAAAATTCCTCTGTTCAGTGCTCCTTCCACTGAATGGTGCTGCCTTCCCTGGAACTTGTTGTCTCAGTGGAAATGAACAGGTAAGAAACAACTGTGAAAGATGTAAGGTAGTCTACATTAGGGCTGGGATAGTAATGTAAATATATGTCGCAGATATTGCTAGTCTATCACAGCCCGTTTTCCTGCTTGAGACTAGATGGGGTTTCACAATCCTTCTCAGCACAGGACTCTAGGCAATTGCTATCAGTCAATCAGAATTGGCATCTAAGATGAAACCTTTATCTTACTTGCACGATGACCTGTGTCCTTATAAGATTAAGCATAAGCTTGGAGGATCTGAGTTCCCAGGCTTAAGGAACTTTAGCATTTAAGCAAATGTATCAGTCTGTTTCAAAGCTTAGACCCTTAGGGTAGCTCTCATGTCTGGCTGACTCTACTTTGGAGAGTCTTTCTGGATTCCTTTAAACAAGATTCTTTCTTCCGAAAGATTCATATTGATGGGAACATCTTTCTTGTTTACCTCTGAATTGCCTGTGCCTAGAACATGGTTTGGCATAGACGTGGTGCTCAGTGACATTTGTTGAATGAATGCCTGGTCACCTACATTTACACCTACCTTCCCTAGGGAGAAAATGGAACTGAACTGAGCAGCATTCTATTGACTCTTTCTGTCTCTTTTCTTAGTTTCTCTTTATGTTTTCTCCTCCCATGGCTTACCTCTTTACCTCTGGTAAGATGGATCTGAGAATCCCAAGCATGAATGGTCTGAAGGCATATAGGGAAGAAGAGGTATGCTGCTTAAGCTGGGAGCTAATCTGGGCTCTGAACCCTAGCCTTCAGCTTCTAGACCTGCTGGGCACTATTGCTGCCCATTCTCATGTAGGGCTTGGGGCTCTTACCCCTCTTTCTGCCCAGCCCATTCCTCTTCCTCCACTCTATTCCCTTTCCCCTTCTTTTCTCCTCCATCAGTCATAGCAAATGGGGTTTGAGAGGAAATAGGAGAGAGGGGATAGGAAGTTAGACCAGCAGAGATGGATATATTTGGATGAGAGCTTAAGGAGGGAACATCACCTAGTGGGCCAATATAGCATGAGAGTCAGGATTGAAAGAATGTGAGATTTTTGAGCCATGTTAGTTATTTTATTATTGCAAGTGATTTTCAGTCATAATCTCTGCTCTGGAGAACTACAGGAAATTGAGTGCCCCAATCTGCAACTAGTTCTGGAGAAGTGATGTAGTACCTAAGACAGTGGGCAGCAGTGATATAGTGCCTAAGGGCATGGGCTTTGAAGTAAGATTGAGCTGGGTTACCACTTGCTAGATCTATGATTTAGAGTAGGCTCCTAACCATGCTAGATTTTAGTTCTTTTGCCAGTAAGACGCAGATAATGGTAGAATGTACGTTATAGGTCATGATGGCTAAAAGAAATGAGGGCTATAAAGTTTTTGTGAAGTATGCTTACTCAAATGACGTCTGTCGTTAGCATTAAATAACATGATCATCATGTGGTATTTACTTGCGCACTGCAAGG
The DNA here is from genome assembly GCF_000327345.1 of Myotis davidii. Taxonomy (NCBI): domain Eukaryota; kingdom Metazoa; phylum Chordata; class Mammalia; order Chiroptera; family Vespertilionidae; genus Myotis; species Myotis davidii. The sequence continues at coordinate 1,616,544 of NW_006297395.1, forward strand.
CATTTCCTTGTCTTTTTAGCTCTCAGGATGAACGCAAAATAAACTGAGTTTCTGAGAATCTACGAGGAAGACAGGTTCTTGCAGGCACACGTGAGTCTGTGTCAGAGAAGTAATCCTGATCACATGAGTGTCAGGAGGCCTTCGGATTCTGCAGCAGAGACTAAGGTGGGGGCTCTGGAGACCAGTAGTTTCCAAGATTATATAGGGTGACTGGCTAGGAAAAGCACGAAAGACTTACTTTGGGAAAATTTGCCCACATTTCCTGCTGCCCTTCTTTTGCAGGTGTGGAGGGTGAGGAGTGGCCATCTCCAGCTTAACAAAGCCTTGAATCAGTAAGCCAGAGAGATGGCTCTTAACGCTACTGTCAGTCTTAACACTTTTTGGCTTTACCTCTCCATCTTCTGTGATAGTTAGTTTCCCAGAGCTGGACTCACTGATGCACACTCCCCACTACCATCACCGTCCTGTCCGATGACCCAGTTTTTGCCCATCTCCCCTTACATTAGTTTTCTAATGCTGCTGTAACACATCACAACCTTAGTGGCTTAAGCAACACATATTTATTATCTCAGAGCTCTGGAGGTGAGGAAACCAAAATGGGTCTCACTGGGCAAAAATCAATGTGTCAGCAGGGCTGTGTTCTTTTCTCGGGGCTCTGGAGCAGACAGTCTGTTTCCTTCCCTTTTCCAGATTCTAGAAGCCACCTGCACTTCTCAGCTCATGGCCCCTTCCATCTTCAAAGCCAGCAATGGCAGGTTGAGTCCCCATATGGAGTCACTCCAACCTCTGCCTCCATCATGACATTTCCTTCTGACCCTTCCACTTCCCTATTTCACATTTAAGGACCCCTGTGATTGCACTGGGCACACCTGATAGTCCAGGATAACCTCCTTAATTTTAAGGTCAGCTGATTAACAACTTTATTTCCATTTGTAACCCTTGCCATATATTCATAGGAACCAGGGTTAGGAGGTGGATGTCTTTGGAGACCATTGTTCTGCCTTCAACATCTATTATCCATTATGCCCTGTTCTCTGACTCTAGAATTAGGACTGAGACTAGTAAATTCTTTCAGTTACTGGGCCTGAGCCGTCCTCTTTGTGACGTTGTCCATGAACCCCATGCCTGAGGATCTGATGTCTGGTCTGAGTGGCTCCCTTCCCCGCACTTGACCTTTATAGAAAGTGACGCTCAGTGCCTTAGACTGAGAGCATGAGGGTTCTCTGGCTTCTTGCCTAAACTGGTGGGTAGCAGAAACTATTATTTCTTCAACAATATTCAGGTTTTTTATTGTTATAGCCAGCTAATAGATGTGACTTTTCTTTAATTAGTATTTTTAAACATAAGAAGCCTGTCTATCCATTCTATGTCACAGCCTTATCTGATAGTACTTTCATTAACTTGATTAATGCCTAAGGACTGTTTACACAAGCTACAATAATCATTAGCTGCCAGTTCCTCAAACTACCCAGAGGTGACCTGTACTTTTTTGGATGCATGCATAGAGGCACACTCACCTACACACACACACACACACACACACACACACACACACACACACGATTGGTGTGGTAAGAAAAAGATGTTAAATGTTTGTTGAAGGTGTGTTAGATGTCATCTTTTACCTTAAAGGGAAGGAAAGAAAGGAAGGGAGCTAGTATTCATTGAGAAGTTGCTCTGTTCCAGGAACTTGATGTTTGCAAATTCACTTTAATTCTCATCATAATGCATGAAAACACTTTCCTCATCTTCATTTTACAAATGGGGAAATTGAGGCCCATGGGTCACATAGCTAGTAAGACCTCAACATTTGATATCTGGCCTGTCTGATTCCAAAAATTTTTGCTTTCCCTTTCACCTGGCCAGCTCTTAAAACAAGAAAATGGAACAGAATAAGGATGTTCAAATCAAGATTAGTGGCGTGAGCCCTAGAGCTTCATGGAGATACCCAGGGACTCATCATACTGCAGTGAAGGCATTAGTAAGAGACAAGATGAGGGACTGGGCGTTGTGCCCTTCTCATCTTCCGTCAGACTAGCTCTGCTGTTATAAAAGTTTTACATATTGGGATGCAATGTAACATTTCTTTTAAAAATATATTTTTTATTGATTTCAGAGAGGAAGGGAGAGTGAGAGAGAGATAGAGACATCAATGATGAGAATCATTGATCAACTGTCTCCTGCACACCTCACACTAGGGATTGAGCCTGCAACCCAGGCATATGACTAGGTTTCAGAGCAGACCGTGACTTCCTAGTTCATTGGTTGATGCTCAACCACTGAGCAACACTAGCTAGGCATATGTTGTTGATTTGCAAATGTGCAATAGGCCACATTTAACATCATTTGAAATCCAAATACAGTGCTAATAAGAACGCACATGGCCTTCATCTACTCTGTGTAGGACAAGGGTCCGCAAACTTCCTGTGTAAAGGGTTTGATAGCAAATGGTTTGGGCTCTGTAGACAATCCCATCTTGCATGTGCCCTGACTGGGAATCAAGCCATGGCCTCCTGGTTCATAGGTTGATGCTCAACCACTGAGCCATGCTGGCTGCACTGTGATGTAACATTTCAATAAAAAAACAGATGGGGTGTTGTTCTGCTAAATAAGTCTCTTGAAGGCCTTAGACTAGAATTTGACCACCATGGCCCTATGGTTCTGGGAAGTCTGTCTAGTTGTCCCCAATGAACTGATCAATTTTCCTAATGCCTTAGTTTTTACTTAATGTGCATCAGAGGCTTTGGGAGGGATGATGCTCTCTAGAATGAAAAAGATTGTCTCAGTTAGTGAGTGAAGCAGAAATTATTTAGATAGAGAAGAAGCAAGTGGTGCTTTAATTAATGGGACTCTGCTTGCTTATAGTGAGTTTATATAATACAGAGCAAGTGGAGTTCCATTAAAGTATCACTTATTTAAATTTGTAAAGGAGGTAACAACTTTGAAGTTTTTAAATCCTACCTTAGCAATTTAGAAGGGTAAAATGAAAGCCACACCTTCTCTTATCCTTGCTTCCCTGAGTTACTCCTTAGTAACCCCTCAAGGAAGAATATTAAAAATAGCCAACATTTACTGATGGACAATTTTAATTTCTATATTAGGTAATTTATGAAGCAGAGTTTCAAAATGTCTCCCCAAATTCACTTCCATGGTAACAAGATTCCCAATTTTTAGTTGTGCACAAGGCTGCCTGGAATTTCCTAGCCTCTTACAACTAGGTGTGACCATATGACTAAATGATACAAGCAGAAGCGTTGTATGGCAGCTTCTGGCAATCTCCCTCAAAAGACAGAAGGTACATGCGCTGTGCCTCTTCTCCTTAATTTCTCCCACCATCCTGCTTTCTGGAACACAGATGTGATGTTTGCCACACTAGCCACGTCCTTGGACCATGAGGGTGAGGGATACACTGAAGGAAAGAAGAGCAGTGAGATGAGCCTGCATCCCTGAGAACATTATGGAGGAGCTCTGGATTTTCTACCTCAGGACTTTAATGTGAGAGAAAACTAAATATATTGTTTAAACCACTTACATTTGTTTCTGTTTCTCAGAGCCAATACTAATGCAAATTGATATACCCTACATATTACTATATTATTCCAGTTTTGCAAATGAGAAAACTGTGACATAGCCAGAGTAAATAATTTGCCAAGGTTACCTATCTAGTAGATGAAGGAGTCAGGATCTGAACCCTGATTTTTGCCAAATCCCCTGTGCTTTCTTCCTTCTCAGTGTTCACTTCCAGATCCATGAAGGTGATAGTTTTTTACCTTCTGTAGCTGGGAAGAGCCTTTCATCAAAGCCCTCTGGTAATGTCTGGTCATGTAAGTACAGTCTTCAACTGGCCCCTCCATCATCTCTTTGAAAAATAAAATTCGTGAGCCACAGAGCCATGGTGAACTTGAGAGTTCTGAGATATCACAGCAGCCACCAGAGGTCTTCGACCTTCTAGGAGAAATGGTAAAAAGAACCATGGGAACTAAGGATTGGGACTCTAGAAAAATGGTTGATACTGTTGAACGGAGAGGGAATGATGAAGAAGCCCTAATAGGAGGAGGGCAGAGGCTGGAAAAGCAGAGCACTGTCTTGAGGTGAGAGTGGGGTGGTGGTAGGCAGTGGAAGGGCATATCCACCTTACTGTGGGCACAGATCAGATAGGCGAGGGAGGCTGAGAGAGGCAGTGTCCCAGAGAGAGTCCAGCTGAACCCTATTAATTAAAATAATGGCTGTCTGTTTGAATCCAAATGTACTTGTTTAGATGCCAGATTATCCAAGGCTTTTGAAAAAGCTTTCACTCTTGAGCAGGACTAATTTCATTCCATATTGGGGTAGAGAAGGCTGTGATGTGATTAAATAGAGCTACATTGGTAGTAGCGATCAAGGTTGGGGAAAAAAGGAGGCAAATTGGCAGCAGCTGCAGAAATAATGGAATGGGAGAAAGTGCACATCCCCATCAAGGGGAGAATCAGAACCAGTGGTGGATAGAGGGAAGGTGGCTGGTTTATTTGAAGACCTAGTAGGGGCACAAGGTGGGGCAAATCTAACAACATTTTCCTTAGGAAACTTGAGGGGATCGTGAAAAGGTACGATTCTTAAACCAGACATAAAAGGATAAATATGGTATGATTCCACTGATATCAGGGACCCAGAAGAGTCAAATTCATAGAAACCGAAAGTAGTACAGTGGTTACCAGAGGCTGGTGGGAGGGGGAATAGGGAGTTGTTGAATGGTATGATAAAAGAGTTCTGGAGATGGATAGTGATGATGTTGTACTACAGGGTGCATGCACGTAATGCCACTGAACTGTGCAATTAAAAATAGTAAATTTTATGTTATGTGTACTTTACCACTCACAAAAAACATGTTTCAGTGTGCAGAGCATACATTATTTTCCCCAATCTCTACCTCCCATTGAAGAGAGGGAACCCCAGCTGACCTAGCACTGCAACTAGAATTCCTGCCTTGACCTTGTCTTCTGCTCTGTTTCTGCATTTACCGGCTCTGACATTGTGAGTCTTCTTTCATTTCTGACCATTCCTTATTCCTCGGACTTAAACCAGATTTGGCTTCTAAGGCTCAATTGCTGACATGTATTCCTGGAATACAGTTGTTCTTTCCCCCTGTCTCAGTTATATCCCAACTGTTCTGGGGAACTCTGTACCCCTGCTTCCCAAAGCTGTTACTACCTCTTGGGCCCCACTTTTACCTGTGCTCCGGCCTGGCATGTCAGATACTGAATCACTCAGGTCCACACTGCTGTTTCTCTTCCCTAACCGCCTGGACTCTAGGACTAGAGCACTTATCGTATATGAACTTCCTTGTGACATCCCTTGGGGAGTGATAAGAGCTGAGCCCAGAGCTAATCATGCCACTCTGGGGATGAGAGGACAGGACATCAAGCAGACAAGCCCTAAAGACAAGGTAGATCAGCAGAGAGGCCCATGAGTGAGCAGAAGCTATGTAGCCAGCCTAAGGGTCAGGGAGTTCTGGTAACGGGATCCATAGGCCATTTGATGTTTTGTTTCCTTTCCTACTGTAACCCAGATTAAAGCTGAGGTCACCACTACCAGTGAGAGCTTGATGAGATTGCCTCAACTACCTGATTCCACAATGTGGGGGTAGCACAAAGCTTTCCCTGGGTTTTGGGGAATTTTCAGAGGTTTCTACTCTAATTTACCCCTGACCAACCTAAGTTTCCCCAAGAGCTGGAAAACTAAGCTCTTTCACAAATTATTCCCACCAAAAAAAATCTGGAGGTATTACAAAGTGGTAGGTAATATCACCACTGTTTTACAGATGAGAAAATTGAGGAACAGAGAAGTTAAATAAGAGGCTCAATAAACATTTGTGATTTGGTGGACCTTATTGGACTTTTCTTCGGGGGAAGGGTTGCTATTTCAGTGTATGGTGCTCAGTTCACTAGCATCTTGCATAATTCCTCTCCCCTGTCCTTTCTCCACCCTAACTTTCTCCATCCCAGAGGGCCCTCTACACTTCAGATCCATCTTCCTTTTTAGGCAGAAAGGATTTCCACTCTCACATATTTGGATTTTAGCAATTATTGAAATATTTATTTTCAAGCAGTCAATTCTCCCCTAATAGGAACACTAATACTCATGTTTAATGTAATACAATTTTCTCTACTGTTACATTCCTTTGGTTTTAATTTTTTATGTCAACCAAGCCATTTTCAAAATAAAAACTATTCATATCACTCAGAATAAAAGAATAGGTTTAAACTTCCCAAATTAGACCTTATGTGATAACCCTTCCTATATTTAACCCACCTGGATACCCTCTTTCTTCAGCCTCCTTACATCATGCAGCAATTCCTAAATCTGGCTGTGTATCTGTGACCTTGGGATCTCTGGAAAGGCAGTCCTGGACCAAACTGCAGAGATTCTAATTCAGTAAATGAAGGTGGGCCGGGGGTTCTGCATAGTGACAAAATTCCTCGGTGATTGTTTAGGAGCACTGATGGCACTGACCTCATTTCAGGGGCTCATGGACCACATGTGGCTAGTGCCCACCATATTGGACAGTGCAGACATGGAACATTTCCATCACTGCCTGAAGTTCTAGTGGATAGCACTGGGCTAGACTATTTATTCGCCACAGCACTTACTGTGATGCTTAGCTAGTGTAGCCTTATCTCTATCCTTCCTGAACCTCCCAGGCTCCTCCCATGCCATCTGAACTGTCACTCCCTAAACAGAAAACCTTCAAACAGCTCAGCACCTTCTCCGATGGTTCACTCTGCCTCTGGGCCTTAATTGATTTCCTCCGTTAAGGGCCAGAATATGGGGTTAGGGTTCTCTTTACTTCTGGTAACTGCTGTCATGCTCTTGTGAAAGACTCAACCGCGTGGAGGCTCGTGTCATTTGGCTATTATCTCTCTCCTCCTTCCTACTGCTTTACCTCCAGCCTCCTGATCACCTTATTCCTCGGAGACGTTTACACCTGGCTCACAGTCTTCCGGTTTATCTCAAACCTTGCCGTCATCTTGGATAATGTCAATGTCCTGCTAACAATTGGTCCCTCAGTTCCTTGACCTTCTCATCTCCAATAAAAATAAGAGCTAACACTTGCTACATGCCAGTCATTAATCCAAGAAATCAGCATGTTATGTATTAACCCATTTGATTTCATGACAGCTCTGTAAAATAGGTCACTGTTATTATCATCTCTGTTTTACGGATGAGCAAATAGTTAAGTAATCTGCTCATGGTGTTGTCACCATTAAGTAGTGAAAGCAGGATCTAAACTCAGGCACACCAGTCCCAGAGAGCATATGCTTCATTCAATACAGATTTTCTCCTTCCAGTGTTGGTTTTCCTCCCATTCAGTCTCCGCTACCCAGTTCCACTGCTTTACCATGAATTCTGTCATCTCCTCTACCTGCATCGTCTTCATATCACTAATTTAGCTATGCCCTCATCTGACCAACTTCCTCATCCTCCAGCAGGTCAATAAAAGCAACAATAAAGTAATGATAATAATAAAACGCATATATGGTCTAAGTGTTTTTCACATGTTAAACTATTTATTCCTCATAATAATTTAATGACAAAGGTCAGTAGCATTATCACTCCTCTACAGATGAGAAATCGAGGCACAGAGAGGTTAGGTAATAAGTGCAATGTCACACAGGTCATAGATGTTTGAGTCAGAATTTGAATTCAGTCAGGCCCCAGAGTTCACATTCTTATCTACTGTGCTAAGGATGATAAACCTGGAGTTGTGGGGAAAATCATTACCATCTTGGGATTTTTTTTCTCAAACTACTCATGCCTACTCTCCAGTTCCAAATATTTGCTTATTTGTTTATTTTGAAAGAGCTTCTCAGATGTTTTGGACATTGGCCGCATATTGTGAACCACGAATTAGATCATTTCAACAACCTCCCAACTTGGCATACTGGTTGAGTTCAACCTACTGTTGTCCTGCCAGCCTTGGTTAGGCCCACTTCATAGGAACAGGTCAGCATTTGGCCTGAGAGTAGAGGCATCATGACCAGCACAATTGAATGAAAAAAAAAGGCATCAGTATCAATAGCTTGGAGGGGCTGTAGCAAGCAGGGTCAGACAGATTTCTTAATGCCTTCATAAAGCTTGATGTGTGTTTTTTTCTCCTGTCCATCTGATTTGATCTAATAGCCAGGACAAGGACCAACTGCTTACCTGGGCTTGCACAGGGCAGCAGTTTGCTCCTCATTAATCTGAAAGCTTCTAAAACAAGAAGAGAGAAGGAGAGCAAAGAAGGTAATCTTGGCATAGGTCCAAGGGAAAAGCAGTCTGGCTGAAACCTTTCAGTTCCCTTGGCCAGGAAGCAGCAATCTACGTAAACAGGAAGTTGAGAAGGTTGGGGGAGAGAGCAGTGGTTAGTTGGTGAGAATAAGAGCTGACGCCAGATCCGCGTAAGCGGTTACATGCAAAAGAGATTTCGATACAGGCCTAGACTTTGCATGTTAACCAGCCCCGCTCACTCTGGAGGCCTTTCATCAGGGTTGCTCTATGTGGTATGTGCTGGGCCCTGGATAAATCTTTGAGCACCTGCCCTTTTTTTTTTGTCAGTTGTCTGCTTAGGGTAGTTTTTCTTCATCTCATTTAATAATCTAAACATTTTGTGAGAATGGGTTTACTGTTTCTGTGTTTTTAGGTAAGAAAACTAGCTCAGAGATTGTTACCTTGCCCAAATTCATTTACATTATACCAGTATACAACACTTTTGAAAACTGTCTCCTTTCTGTAAAAGTGACTATTAAGCATATAACCTATTAGAAAGGGGGTGCATGTGTTTTTTAAGGGTACCATAACAAATTACCACAAACCTGCTGGCGTACAATAGCAAATCCATTTTGTCATCATTCTGGAGGCCAGAAGTCTGAAATCAAGGTGTTGGCCGGTGACACTACTTCGGAAGGCTCTAGGGGGAGAATACTTCCTTGCCTCCTCTTAGTTTCTGGTCATTCCAGACATTCTTTGCTTGTGGCTGCATGACTCCATTTTCCTTCTCTGTCTTCACATGGTCTTTCTTCTTTGTTCCTAATCTCCTCTTCTGTCTTTTATAAGGACACTCATCATTGGATTTACAGCCCACCTGGATAATCCAAGATGATCACATCTCAAGATCCTTAACTTAATTACAGCTTCAAAGACCCCTTTTGTCCAAATAAGTTAACATTCACAGGGGCAAGGTATGAGGACATGGATGTTTCTTTTTGGGAGCCACCATTCACCCAATACCAGGGGATATCATTATTAAAATATAAATGCAGATGTTGTAGTATTTTAATAACCACAAGTTTGAGAGGGACTTTATCTTTTTATTTTTGATAATCCTTTTCTGGGGATATTTTTTCCATTGCTTTTTAGAGAGAGAATGTAAGGGAGGTCTGGAGGGAGGGAGAGAGAGAGAGAGACATCTGTGGAAGAGACACATTGATTAGTTTCCTCCTGTACATGTCCTGACCAGGGCCAGGGATTGAACCTGCAACCCAAATACGTGTCCTTGACCGGGAATCTAAGCTGAGACCCTTCGGTGCCTGGGCCAATGCTGTAACCACTTAGCAACACTGGCCAGAGTGAGAGGAACATTATCTTGATTAATGTTCCCATGGCCAGATCCCCATTCTTTGAAAGAATAAATTTTTCCAAAATACTGTTCTCCCTAACCATTTCTACCTAAACCTTAGGTCTATCAAGATTTCAGGGCAAGGGAAGTGTATCACAAAGTGTATTTTGAAAATGCACTCCCCGTGAAGATGATATACCCTTCTCACAAAGCACATGACCACCCATGGTTGAGCATTATTTCTCTGAGGGAATGGTATAACACAGGCTGATGGGTGAAGGAGAGCCTCGAGGTATGTTGATTGTATGTTGAAAAAAGAAAGAGAAAAATCTAACAACAGTAGTGATCATGGAGGTTCAAAGTTGAATCGACCTAAAGAACCTCAAAATCCAAAGGCCAGGGTTGAAAGGAAAGGCATGATTACTACCCAGGAGAAACACTGTTGTCCCTGTGATGTGTCTGAGATACAAATGCAGTCATGTCACTCTCTGCTTAAGATCTTCATTGGCTCCTGATGAATATTAAATGAATTTCATTTTCCGTATCACAGCACACAAGGACTCTGTAAACAGGCCTCTACTACTTGTTAGACTCATCTTTCACCACTCTTTCTCAAAGACCGTCTCCTCCTGCCACACCAAAATTCTTGCTATTTCCCAAACAAGTCATGTGCTTTATGGCTTTTCTAGCCTTGAACATTCTGTTACATCTGCTTGGAATGCTCTTCTCTCTTCTCTGCCTGGTAATTCCTACTGGCGCCTCAAGAGCAGTTTCCCTGCTGCTTCATCTGCAATTTTTCTTTAAGAAGCCTCCCTACTCCTTTCCATTAATCGGCACCTTCTCTGCTGTGATTTCAAGTCAGTTTGTTCATGGGAATTGTTGACCTTTGTTATGCCCAACTTTTCTCCAATACTTTGAGAGCTTTTAGAAAGAACTGCCATATTCATCCCTGAGTCCCCGGTATAGTAGGTGCTCAATAAACGTTTGCTGAAAAATGAAGGGACTGAGTCATCATGGCTTCAAGTTTGAAATACTTGGGTTTGTTGACAGTGGGATCCACCCAGGCTTTCAATCTTTGTAAACCTGTCAGGCTAGAGCCACAGGCAGAGAAGAACATAGTGGCAGTCCTAACTGTAAATCTATAAAAGGCACAAGAAGAAGCGGTTGTAGGAAACTCAGTTTGGGAACATAATGGGGTTTAAGACAGATTGGGAGCTCTCAGTCCATTTCTCTACCTTCAACATGAAGACTACTACTGAAGTGGAATTACGTGTGGTTTCCAATCAATACCAGCGATAACACATCAGAAGGGGTAAGGATGACACTTCTACAACTAAGAAGTGTCAATACTGATAGCAGGGAGCTATATAGTTGTGGGATGAACTGGGGAACAGAAGGAAACATTTGTGAGACCCATTAGGAGCCTACTGAACAAGTTAAGAGGCACTTGGGCGGGGGATACGCTGCAGGGTTGAGGCCAGCAGTCCACCAGGAGGCGGAGTGTGATGCCCTACGCCAATCAGCCCACAGTGCGGGTCACGGAGCTCACAACGAGAATGTTAAGTTCATCATCGAGAATACGGACCTAACGGTGGCCAATTCTATTCGGAGGGCATCGCGAGGTGCCCATAACAGCCATTGACTGGGTTCAGATTGACGCCAATTCCTGTCCTTCATGACGAATTCACCGCTCACAGGCTTGGATTAATCCCCCTCACTAGCGATGACATTGCGGACAGGCGGCAGTACTCCCGGGACTGCACGTGTGAGGAGTTCTGTCCCGAAAGCTCATTGGAGTTCACTCTCGAATTGCGGTGCAACGAAGACCAGACTCCGCACGTCACCTCTGGAGACCTCATCTCCAGCAGCCCCTGGGTCATTCCAGGGACATCCTGGAATCGAGATAATGACCCCAGGGACTACGTGGACCAGGACGACATCCTCATCGTCAAGCTGTGAAAGGGCCAGGAGCTGAGACTCTGCGCCTATGCCAAGAAGGGCTTTGGCAAGGGACATGCTAAGTGGAACCCGACTGCAGGGGTGGCTTTTGAATATGATCCCGACACTGCCCTGAGGCACACATGTACCCCAAGCCAGAGGAGGGGCCAGAGAGCGAGTACTCAGAGCTGGATGAAGCTGATTTCCTGGCTCCATACGACCTCAATGGCGAACAGGAGAGGTTTTACTACAACGTGGAGGCCCGTGGCTCTCTGCACCCCGAAACCATCACCCTCTCAGCCCTCTTTGGGTTGAAGAAGAAGATGAGTGATTTGCAGACCCAGTTGAGCCACGAGATCCTATAATTCACCATAAATTAGCTGAAGCTTATCCGCCTGAGCGGAAAAGGATCCCAGCAGCAGATGTGCAGCAGGTCTCCTGAGACCCTCCCAGTTCCTGAAGTCCCGACAGCTGTACTTAAACTTCTTGGCAAGCCATCAGCACCAACTAGAAAGGTAGCAGAGGGAAAGGGTACCCCTCCCAGCCTTGCTAGGTCCAAGGTAGGTTACGGGGTGCCCCTGGTATCTGAGGCAGGACAGTCCTTCACTGTGCATGCAGCACCCCTGGCCCTGCCTGCTAATGGCCACATCTCCCCAGAACTCAGACTTCCCTTCCCCCCTGGTCTGCTTGTAGAGGTCGTACTGCTTCCCTGTTGAAAACCAGTGAGCTAGACCCTCCTCTTTTGGTTATTTCAGCTCTTGACTTACTTTCTCTGTGAAAGTTAGCATTCTCACAGTTGTACCTTAGGTTTCTGCTGTTAGGATTGAGTATTAGAAGGCTCATTCAGGCCGCCTATAAACCCAGCCCCTGACCATGGTCAGCCTATGCTTTGCTCAAATTCCCAAGCGTCTTTAGACCTTGGCTGTCCCTCCCCTACCTCACCCCCAAATAAACCCTGTATTTCATTCTCTTAAAAAAAAAAAAAAAGGTAAGAGGGATTTGATGTTGGGCCCCACTGGCTGGTATACACATATTGTTTGAGAGTCTATTATATTCTTAGTTCCTGCCACTCTTACCTAATTATGAAAAAAGTGGATCATCTTGCCCACCTCTGGCATTTATTTAGGGCATCCGATCCATAAGCTGGGAACAGTTATGAGTTTTGGTATTAGAACTCTTCTTAAAATAATGTTAGCAACATCTGAATCAGTTGGCTCAAGCATCACAGTATAATCCAAGGTCTAAAACCGGAGTGCATACCAATTGGATAAGTTATTTAACTTTTATGTGCCTCAATTTCCTCTTTAGTAAATGGGTATGATATAATAGTATATACCTCATAAGGTTGTATTAAAAATATAATGGATTACTTAACCATTAATAAGAGTGATCAATAAGCATTATCTATTATTATAACTATTAAGAAGCAATTACAAAATAGTTGCAATTATGTGAGATGGTGGATATGTTAACTAACCTTTTTGGAGGAACCATTTTACAGTATGTATGTGTATCAAATCATCAAGTTATACATCTTAGCTTTACACAATATGTCAATTCTCAAGAAAGCTGGGGTGGGGGTAGGCACTCTAAAGGGCCACCTTCTGAACTGAAACAATAATAGTTATATTTTTCTAGCATGATAGGATCTGTATTAGTCAAGACTCTTAAAGATGCAAATGACAGAAACTCAGTTCAAACTAGCTTATGCCAAAAAGAGGACTTTCTTGACGTGATACCAGTCAATACAGCTGGTTTCAGAGGCAAAAAGTGCCACCACAGGACTTGGCTTTTTATTTAATCTCTCAGTTCTGCTTTTCTTCTATGTTAATTATATTCTCAGACAGGCTTCTCTTGTAGAAACAATATTACTATTGACAATTTCAGACTTGCATTCCCACAAGTTAATCATGGTAGAGAGATCTAGCAAAAATTTCAACACCGATTCTCATTGATCCAAAGCAAATAAAATGCTTATTCCTAACCCAACCACTGTCTTTCTGTTTGGCAAGGCCTGGATTGTGTGCCTACCTCTGAGTGAGTAGTAGGGCCTTTCCACAAAGACGAATTAAGGTATGGTGTCCAGAAGAAAACCAATGGGAGGCAGAGAAGGACAGATTCAGGCTTGGGGGAGCCTGAAGCTTTATCGTTTTAGGCCTTTGCTTAATAAAAATATTACAAAATCACAAATTTAAAAATAAGTATTAAACTGAATATTATTAAGAATGAAAAAAATAAATCACATCCAATTATTGGAATGTTGGTGATTTGGTTCCTTTCTTTAAGTCTGTTTAGGCAATTTGCCAGAAATGCTTATATTTAAATGCTTCTTGATTGCCTGTTCTAGCTGGTTTTGCTCAGTGGATAGAGCGTTGGCCTGTGGACTAAAGGGTCTCAGGTTCAAATCTGGTCAAGGGCAGGTACCTTGGTTGCAGGCTCCTCCCCAGCCCCGGCCCTGGTCAGGACTCGTGCAGAAGGCAACCAATAGATGTGTTTCTCTCAAATCAATGTTTCTCTTTGGCTTTCCCTCTCTTTTCCACTCTCCCTAAAAAAATCAATGGAAAAATATCCTTGGGGGAGGATAACTAAATAAATAAATGCTTCTTGATTGTAATGTGGCTTCCTCTCCCCACTAGAACGCTCCATAACTCCTAGACTCTCCCAGCATTTACAGGAACCCATGTAGCTGGGGCTCTGAAGCTTAAAACTTTGTTAGCTTCACAATAAATTCACCTCTGGACATAGGGCAAGCAAAAACAACAGATGTCTATTTCTTATTAGCAATTTTTTGTTTTGTTTTAAAGAATGGTGATCTGGACATATATCCAAATAACTCTGCTCAGGCCACCGCGTCTGGGGAACCTTGAGTCTTGGCAGAACAAGTGATCATCATTTTGTACTTTGTGGCACTGGCCAAACCCAGCTGGATTTTTGCTACACTGATTTTAACAGCTCTGCACTCACGTAATTCAGTGCTTTAAAAGGCCATGTTTTATTTGGCACTGATGCTTTCAACAAATTTACAGGGACCGTTGGCCTGAGGAGTCAAAAGCTGAACCTGTTCTCCCTCAGCTCCTGGCCATGTCCTAATTTCTTCCTTCTTCTCATCTACTTTTTCTTCCACCCCTTACTTCTCATCTTCCTCCTTCCCTTCCTCCAATTTTCCTTCTTCCCTTTCCTCTTCCCCCCTGATTGTTTTGACAGATCTTTCAGTTCAGACAGTACATCACACATGAGGCCTAAATTATGAGCAAATTCCACTGACGTCAGGCCATTTGTACATCCAGTGAACTTGGCTCGGTTTTTGGCATTTGAGCTGTGTCCATTGGAGACGCAGACAAGTGCCTTCAGGGCAACAGAGGCATTCCAGATGGTGGTGCTCAGATAGGCTCCCCAGCACACTGCCTCCCATCTGGGCCAGCACTCTGAATGCCATAGGCCACTCTCAGCACATCCCCATAGCTGCTGTTGACTCTTGGGAGCAGCGCAGCAACCATACTGTGACTTATCAGGGGAAACCTGCAGATGATTAACTCTGAGCCCATTATATGCTGCATTTCCATCCAAGCGGACTCCAGGCTCAGGGTAAACGCAGGGTAGGAGACAGGGCAGACACAGTGGAACACCAGGAGTTTGGCAGCAATTGTAAATGCTTTCCCCAGCAAAGGAGATATATCAGTAGGAGAAACAAAACATTTTGAGATATACATACTTGGGTTCAAGTGCCTGCTATGTCACTCATTACCTGTGTGAACTTGAAAGATTGTGGTGGATATCTGTCAAGTGTTCTTTCCCACACTGCTACTTCTGGACACAACAACTATTTTTCTTTGGGGCACTGCTTTCCTACTCCATAAGGCTCAGAGCTCTGTCCTCCTAACCCCAGCCCCTCCTCTTTCCTATCCCTCAGTGATAGTACCCAGCGGGGCCAATGACAGTGTCCCAGCCCCCTGGACATAGCGAAGTCCATGGTTTATGCCAGCCATTATTGTGATTTCTCAAAAATTTAACATTTCTAAATTGGATCAAAGCTCTCTATGAATGTTAAAATACCTTACAACTCCAAAATGAGGGAGGAAGGAAAACAGCTCTCACTCTAGCTAGGAGAAATGGAGACATCTAAAGTTAAACAGTTTGCCTCCACTTCCCTGAACCACTGCCACAACTACCCAGATTTATGGAGGCAATGTGGGATTACACATATGTGAATTTTCCTGGCAGCTGAAGATTATTCTTTCAAGGATTAAAGGACCTCTTTTTTTCTGTTTAAACATATTATTTACAGACTTTTCTGAAATGTTTAACACACTTCCCTTACTTTATGAAAGATACCACATTTAACCTCTTCTGGATGGCAAGGAGTCATCAGGATGAATAGTTCATTCTGTGTGATAACATAGTTTGGGGCTTTTTAAAAAAAAGTTTGTCCCACCCTGCACTTCCTAGCTCCTTCCTGCTCACCCAAGCACCACAGGGTGAGCTCCCCACAAGAATGAGCTTCATTCATAGCCAAAGCCCTGATTCTCTTCCTGTCTTACATCTCCCTTCCTGATGTGTTCTTACATTCCTCTGGCTCTTGACCTTCTGTTTGCTTCCTGCTTTAGGTCCAGCAGTTTCCCCCCTTAGATCTCACCTGTGATCCAGCTGCTCTGTAACTGACCTTTGGTTCTCTTCCTCATATGCCATTCTGCCTTTGCCCTTGGGCCCTGTTCTGCCTCCAGCTGGCACTTGTACTGAGCCACGCTAGGGTCCCATGACAAGGGATCAGATGCTAGTGTTCCTGTTGCCTTTCACATGGTTAAATGGCCTGGATCATTTACTTCAGGGACAAACAATCTTACACACCACCATGGCCCTTGGAGTAAGACAAAATATCTGGGTGTGGAAGAAGGGTTATGGCAGATATGCACACTGCTGCGGGGGGCACACTGTAATTGAGCAGTTCGGATATCAGTTCTCTGGGGAGTGTCAGTTACCATGGTTACTTGGGTTGTAGATGCTTTGTTGGAATGGCTACATTTCCAACCCTGACAGCTAGGTTCAATTGCTGGTTCCTGTATTGCCCAGGCCCAGCTTCCTCTTGTTCTCTCTCTGCTGACTCATGAGCCCAAGCCCACCTAGCTTATAACATCCTCTTTCTGCTTCAACAGACCCAGCTCTTCATCTCCATAAAAAAGACATAAAGATGAGTTAGTGAAACATAAAAATGTATGTCTATACATGTGGAAATGGATCTTACCCTTTGTAAGGGTTAAAGGCAGCTGACATGCTAAAAATATTCTGAAAGAATGGATGCTCTTGGGTAAGCTATAGGAAACATTGCAAAAGACAAAGCATGCAACATTTAATATATAAACATCTCAGTTCCACTTTAAGAACTTCAGAGAATCCTGACCAATACCATGCTCTCAAAACAACCCTCTGAGAAGCTGCTTCTGCCTCCTTCACATGGAGCTGGTCCATCTGTCTGTCTAGCCACAAAGCACAGAGGAGCCTAGCCCGGAGGCCCCACCTTCAATATGCACGCAGAAGCTTCCTCCTCTCTCCCCACCCCTCCTGCCCAATTCTGCTCCCCCTTGCTTTGCAGTCCCATACACACTTGAATGCAGCGATCCACAAACCTGGCCCCATGTCAGAATCTCTAGAGAGCAGTTTAAAAATTCTGATGTCCAGGCCCAACACAACCGATTAAATCGGAATTATGGATGGGGGCCCAAGCATGAAATTTCCCCTTAACATTTTATTGAGAAAAACTGCAAACATGCAATTTGCAAGGCACATATATCCATCACCTAGATCATCCTTGTAGCATTTTATTCTACTTGTTTATCCATCTTCTGGCATTTTACTAACATTCCTCTAAACATCCATTAATGCATTTCATTTTTTTATACATTTTAAAGTAAATTAATTACTTGGGCCTATGGAGAGGGGAGAATGGAGAGTTAGTGCTTAATGGCCACAGTTTCTGTTTGGGGTGATGAAAAAGGTTCAGAAATAGATAGTGGTGATGGTTGCACAGTATTGTGAATGCAATTAATGTTACTAACTTGTACATTTAAAATGATTATAAATGTAAATTTTATCATACAGACATTATATATGCATATGGTACATATGTGTATTTTTAAATCATAATTTTTTAAAACAGTAAATTGCAACTGTCTAGGGTGGCGGGGGAAATGGACACATATGTAATACCCTTTGTAATACTTTAAGCAATAAAAAAAATTAAAGAAAAATAAAACAGTAAATTGCAAATAATGATATATTATTTCCTGAACTTAGATAGTGTGTATGTGTTTCATTATCATTTCTTTTTAAAAATATGCTTTTATTGATTTTTTTAGAGATAGAGGATGGGAGAAGGATAGAGAGATAAAAACATCGATGAGCCCTCTACTGGGGATGGAGCCGCAAACTGAGCATGTTCCCTGACCAGGAATGGAACTAGACCTCAACCACACCAGCCAGGTTCGTTATTCTTTATACTGTACACATATATTATAGATATTGCTGAATAGAAAGACTTTTTAAATATGCTTTTATTGATTTTTAGAGAAAGAGGAAGGGAGAGGGATAGAGAGATAGAAACATTGATGAGAGAGAACATCATTGATCAGCTGCCTCCTCCACGGCCCATGGCCCCTACCCACTACTGGGGATTGAGCCTGCAAATGAGGTACATGCCCTTGACCAGAATTGAACCTGGGACCCTTCAGTCCACAGGCCAGCGGTCTATCCACTGAGCCAAACTGGCTAGGGCATTAAAAGAATGAATAGTATTTTTTACTTGCAGGAAAATTTTACTCCAGTTCTATCAGGACCACCTACTCTTTCTCCTTCACCTACAGAAATTTTACCTTTCTTAAGGAATCAACATAACTTCCCCACTTCTAAGGAGTCTCTCTCTGGCTACTGCAGCCACCATTAACCTCCCCTTCTTTTGAATTTGCTTAATATCTTTGCCATTCTTCCTAGACCAAATTAAATACTGCCTTATTTTATAGCCCTTTTCATTTCAGATAGAGAGATAGCCTGCTTGCACTCTCTCAGACTCATCCTCACCCTTCCAGGCTCAGCTCTCACAGGCTCTCTTGTTCTTTGGCTCTTGGTACATTGAAGCAATGGGAAGCACCATCAAAGACTGAAAGCAGAGGAAGGGAGAAGCCAGGGTATTTCTCACTCTTTCTTTCCCTGCTTCCTGTGGAATCTGGCAGGGGCCCACTGGACAGCCTCTCCCTTCCTGGCCCCAGGTCTCCCTTGGGCAGTTCCCCTCGTGGTTCTAGCTTCCTCTGCCTGTCAGTTCAGGCTTCTGGGCTCTGGGAGCACCATCTTCTTCCAGTGTCACCATGCAACAAGGGGAGTGACCTCCTCATTTTGCTAAATCTCTGGGTTGCTTCATCATTCTTTATTTGGCTTCTTCACTCTTCCATTCATCTATGTGACTAATCCTCTGTAAAAATAAAATGTCCCGTTCTCTGAAAGACCCATTTATTTTCCTGGCTACATCCCAACTGATACAATGTATAGTGGAAAGAGCACAAGCCTGGAAGCTGGAGCTACCTAAGTTTGAGTCCTGTTAACTTACTCTATGAATTTGGACAAACAACTAAACCTCATTCTATAAACTGGGGGGCTATACCACCTACATCATTGGATTACTATGAATATTTAATGGCAAACTCTGTGGATAGCTCCTATACCATAGGTAGGACTCAATCTGTGGTAGCTACTATTGTTTATTTATAAGCCCCTGACAGCATGGCCATATTATTATTCTCTTTGTGTCCTAGTGCTTTGTTTGTTTTAATACTCACCAGATATATTTTCCCCTGTTGATTTTTAGAGTGGATGGGTGGGAGGTGGAGAGAGAAACATTGATGTGACAGAGATCCATCAGTTGGTTCCCTCCTGGGGCAGGGATTGAACCTTTGACCCAGGTATGTGCCTTTGATCAGGAATTGAACCCGAAACCCTACACTGCTCGGGGCAATGCTCTAACCATTTAGTATATAGTCCTAATGCTTTTTATAAAGGTCATATTCTTGCCTCTTAAATTTCACTTCATCAGCAACTTATTGAGCACTTGCTATGTACTTGCTATTGTGCTGGGTACTAATTCTAGAAAACACAAGACAAATAAAGCCCTTGCTTTCAGTGTACTTACAGTTTAACAGGAGTGAGAGACATGACACAAGTCTACAGAAAGGCATTCTGACAAACACACCAAGCAGACACAAGTGACACTGATGGGTACATGGCTGAAGGAGTGAGGGACTAGCTGTCTAGGAATAGCAGGCACAGCTTCTGAGGAGTGGGAACTCGGCTGGCTCTGAAGGAAGAGAAGACTTCCCACAGCAAAGGATGAAAGGAAGGGGAGTTCAGGCAGAGGCAATGGCATGCTCTTTGCACTTTCTATTTCGTTCTGCCTGGAATTATCTTCACCCAGATTTTTGTATGGCTCACTTTATCATCTCTTCCAAATATTTCTTTGTTTATGTGTCACCTTTTCAGTGAGGGATCCTTGAAACCCTGCTGAAATATTAAAACATTGAAACATCTCCTTCTCGAATCTCAGGTATCAAATAAAATGCCTTTTCCAGAAATGCCTTATCTCACCCTCCCAACCTAAAACGGCTATTCTGATCCTAGTTATGCCTTATAATATCATCACGTTTTATTTTATTCATACTACTCATTATTATCTAAAAGTTATTCTAGTTATTTACTTGTTTATTGTTTGTCCCCTCTCTTCTCCATTCGACTGTAGGTTTCATTAAGACCTGAGATCTTGACACATAGTAGGCATTCAATAAATATTTGTCAAATGAATGTAAAAGCTATGCTAAAGGCTTCACATGGATTATCTCACCTACTATTCACAGCAACCCCCATTAAATAGCATTATCAGATTCTCCTTTTCTCAAGTGTCAAAACAAAGGTTTAAAGAGCTTATACAGCTAGATAGAGGTAGAACCCAGATTTGAACACAGGCAGTTTGATTCCAGAACTCATTTTGAGTTAGTTTATTCAACTGTAGAACTTCTCAGAGCCTCAGAATCTGAAATCTGTAAGGGAAGGAACGCATATACAATATTACCCAAATTTGCCTGGCCGGTGTGGCTTAGTGGTTGAGTGTCAACCTATGAACCATGATGTCGTGGTTTGACCCCCCAGTCAGGGTATATGCCCAGGTTGTGGACTTAATCCCCAGTGTGGGGGGTGCAGGAGGCAGCCAATGATTCTTTCTCATCATTGATGTTTCTATCTCTTTTCCTTCTCCCTTCCTCTCTGAAATCAATAAAAATATATTTAAAAATAATAAAAATTAAAACATTATCCAAACTTACTTGACTACAGAATTCTCTTTGGTGTGTGTGTGTGTGTGTGTGTGTGTGTGTGTGTGTGTGTAATATTCCTAGAGTTGTATAGAAAAAATTTGGACATCCTGCCATATACTTCCTAGCTCATTTGACTGGAAAGTTGGTAGGGCTTCATTAACAGGTCAATAACATAATTTCATTGTAATCCCATATGGTATAATATACTTAAGAGACATGGTGGGATGAAGAATTCGACGTTGTCTCAATGGAAAAGCAATTGCAGCAAGAGCAGTAGAGGAGGAAAAGTATCTAGGTGAGAGACAAAGAAAAAAGTGTAGTCATAGGAAGAGGAATGTGCAAAGATCAAAATCTGGAACTGCTCAGGATGTGGGCCTGAGTAAGTAAAGGAGCAGAAAGTTAAGTTTGGTCTGTGACACAGAGTAGTACACAGATCTTCAATGGATGAGTAGACATTGGTATTGTTTACTCAACATCTGTTCTCTTTCTTCCTCTTTCAGAATCCCACATTTTTCCTTGTAATTTACCTCTTTCACTCAGTCCTGTGCTTCCTTAAGCTAGTCACCGTCCTTGCCAGTGAATGTTGTAGAAATGAATAGGTCATTTTATGCAATTCTGGTTAGTGAAACATAAAGTCAAGTCTACTTGGGGACTTCTGGAAAAGGTTTGCCTCTTCATGAAAAAGAGACACATGAGAAGAGGTATTGTTGTCTATATGTGATATCAGGGACTGGACAAAGCTAACATTAATAATGAGAATGGCGGGGCAGAAAAATTGAATATTCTCTCTTTAGTTTTCTTTTGTGCTTTAAAAAAATCAGATATCTTGGGAGGCATATTAAAGAGATTAAATTTTAGATAAGGAAAAAAGTCACTCATTTCCAGGAAATGGCATTATTCCGTTCCAGAATTTCAGCTATGAGTCTCTATCTCAGGTGATGGTCAGTTGACTGTTTCAGGAATGAAGGACTGAGTCTCCATTACGCATGTACCTTGCACAAAATATCGCAAAAGAGATGAATCAGTGCCAGCATAAGGGTGTTGCCTCAATTGGCGTAAGTGGGGCTTGTACTGGAAATGACATGAGGGGCATAGCTGTCAGATCAATGATGTAATACTCAAGTAAAGATCCACAAACTGCTGCAGCTGAGGATTTTAAAGATTCTTCTCATTTCTAAATTAGGGTCTTATTTTTTGGATGCCCCGCTACATCCAAGTGGGAATCTTGTAAAATTCCCACTTGAAACCTGCCATGTCTACTATCTCTCCATATGAGGCTAGCTGTCTACATTCTTGCCTTAGAGCCTTTATTTCGAGTAAGACTCCCTCCACGTTCTGTGTGGAGTAGGGTTCGGTATCTGAAAGAGGAGCCGCACAGCAAATGAGAGAAAAAGACACGAGATAATTTTGCAATATTGGGGGACCAGGCGGCCAAGTCCCAAAGGACTTCCTCCTTATGCTCAGGCCTCACCAAGCTTTTATTGATTCTGGGATGCACCCATAGCATAGCCCTTAGGGTAAGGAAGTTTCAATGACACAGATCAGCAAACAATTTCCAGGAATAGACAAAGTATCTGATTAGCTCATCAATAGATTTCCGGGAGTATCTGATTAGCAATAATCAACAAGGATCTACATAAGTATCTAAGGAATTAAGGGAACTAAAGTGGGGATGCTTCAACTATTATTATCTAAATTAACTGAGTGGTGCACAGCCCTGACCTTTGCTAGGACTTTCAATGACTACTAGCTTTTGGGGGGTCTCTGTCTAAACTCAGCTAGTGAAGACAATGAATGGACTCCGGCACCTTTAGATATGTCCTAGAGAAGAGGCAGACCCTGTCAGAACCACCTCTTGAATTGTTGGTTTCTCTGGTGGAATGGAGATTCAATAAAAATAGAACAGGAGGTTCTCCTTGGCTAGATAATCCTGTCTACATGCTCCCTTTACGGCAATCAGACCGCCATGGGCTTCAGAGTCTGATTTCAACAGATTTTTAGGTGCTTTAAAGAGCAGACATGAGCACACCTACTCTTCAGTCCATGAACTTGTCCAAGGCCACACAGTTAGTAAGTAGAAGAATAAGAATTATAACCTAAGTTGTCTAACTCCCAAAATTTTGCACATAATCATTATACTAAATGAGACCTGTCAAAGTTTGTGTCAAGTGCCAGGCTGACGTGGCTCAGCCATTGAGTGTCGACCTATGAACCAGGAGGTCATAGTTCAATTCCCAGTCAGGGCACATGCCTGGGTTGTGGCTTGATCCCTGGTGTAGAGTGTGCAGGGAGCAGCCAATCAATGATTCTCTCTCATCATTGATTTCTCTCTCTCTCTCTCTCCTTCTCCCTTCCTCTCTGAAATCAATAAAAATGTTTTTTAAAAAGTTTGTGCCAAGTAACTTTATGCATGAGAAAATCCTGTGAAGTCAGGAAAAAGTGGTGAAAGTAATCTTCACCCCAACTGTAGGCACATTTATCATTTATATCCCTCCTACTGAAGAGGACCCAGTAGGATGGAGAACCCATGAACCTCTAAACTTTGACTAGAGAGGGAATCTCAGTTACTATGATGGAGATGGTTTCCCAGAACTGGACACTTGGGCAAAGCTGCCTTGGGCAATGAACAGGCTGGGCAATTTATCACCACTGAGGCATTTGTTTGAGATAAGAGAGTAGAAATTGTTTCATATTCTCTTCCTTAACTTGGTACATTCATTGGACAAGGAGCTCTGTGCCAGGCTTTCAAGATCCCTTTGTACCTTCAAAGGCATGAAAGAATGATAGTTATAGAAACTTGTTTGTATATTATATATAAAATACATAATGATATATGTATTTAAATTTTTATTACATTATATATAATTTTCTGTTTTATATATATTATATTTTTTATATGTAAAATTATTGCCCATTTTATAATATAATTTTTTATTTTATAGTTATACTAGAGACCCAATGCACAAAATTTGTGCAAGAGTAGGCCTTCCCTCCCCTGGCTGCCAGCACCAGCTTCCCTCTGGCACCTGGGACCTGGGCTTCCCTCACAGTCCCGGCTTCATCCAGAAGGTCATCTGGAAGGATGTCTGGTCTAATTAGCACATTACGCTTTTATTATTATAGATTTACACATTATAACTATAATTATATTTATATAGCATAATCACTTTATAGTTTATTGTTTTACATATAATTATTATTATCTTATAAATCTATAATATACAAAATGCTTGCAATATGATCCTTTTTTGGAGGGAGGAATGGGAAACCATGCTGATAATCTTGGAGTAGCCATAGTTGGACATGTTCTAAAAATGCCTGGTGGTGAAGCAACAGTTGAGGTGGTGATGAAGTTTAAAATAAATAAATTTGGAGAGGCAAGACAAGAAGCTGTAACTACTGGTTTAAAGCAGGGGTCCTCAAACTACGGCCCACGGGCCACATGCGGCCCGCCGAAAACATTTATCCGGCCCGCCGGGGGTTTTTGCCGCCGCTGTGTGCATAGGAATTTGTTCATAGTTTTTTTTTTAAACTATAGTCCGGCCCTCCAACGGTCTGAGGGACAGTGAACTGACCCCCTGTTTAAAAAGTTTGAGGACCCCTGGAAAGTGAAGAGAAAGAACACAGCCTGCATTGAGTGCTAATTGCATTTTCACTGAAAGCAGGGATAAAGATTGTCAGTGTTTCTCATCAATTACTTGTGGGCTCAGCAGAAGAGAGTTAACCTGGAGCCATTTCAAATTTCACTCAAGAATCATGCTCAGTAAGGTGAAGTGACCCTAACAGAGTGTTGGTTTATCTGATTCCCACTGCTGTGGGAGGAAACATAAGCGACAAGCTAGAGGTAAATGTTTCACTCACAAGACAGGCAGTTCAATGAGGGCACCTCCAAAGTACCCAGGATACCACCCAGGAGAAGAATAGTCAGCTTTGAACATCTGCCAGAAAGAAATAGCTTTAAATATTCGCCACAGATGGAGGAGACTCATGGCAAGGTACCTCAATGCCATTCAGGTAAGACATTTCCTGCCCTGACTTCTTATTCATCTCTCTGTTTTAACCCTTCAGGATCAAGAGGCAGCCTCTTGTTGATTGAGAAAGGAGGAGTAGAAATACCAAGTGGGAAAGTAGAGATGAAGCTAACTAAGTCTCCCAGTCAATGCACTTTTCCAAGGGGAGAAATTTCATTTTATTAAATATATTTTTATTGATTTCAGAGAGAAAGGGAGAGGGAGTGAGAGATAGAAACATGATGAGAGAGAATCATTGATCAGCTGCCTCCTGCATGCCCCACACTTGAGATCAAACTTGCAACCTGGGCATGTGCCCTGACCTGGAATCGAACCGTGACCTCCTGATTCATAGGTTGATGCTCAACCACTGACTCACACTGGCCAGGCGAGAAGCTTTAACTTTAAATGAAATTTGGAATTTTGACTTTTACATTTAAATTACTGGACATTTCAATTAATGAAATAAGCCAATTCATACAACGAGATGTCATCAGACAACTTTTATTATCTAGGAGTGTCCCGGTCTGGATTTCTCCCAAGGGAAGGACCAGTTTCTCAGTATGAGCAATGAAGATGAAAGGAAAAATTGTTTTTGAATTCACTCTGTGAGTTCACTGACTCAAAGTACCTGCCATAGTGTTTTGAATTGTACTTTTCTGTTATTTGCAACTGAAAGGGTTCTAATACCACTTCAAATATTCCATGGATGGATTAAACAATTCATACAAAAAATGAATTTTTAATAATCTCTTACTTCAAATTCTAGCTCTCTCAGCTTACTGGAAAGGACATTTAATAGTCAGAAGAACCCTAGCTGGTTTGCTCAGTGGATAGAGCATTGGTCTGTGGACTGAGGAATCCTGTGTTCAATTTCGGTCAAGGCCACAGGCCGGAATTGCAGGCTCGATCCCCAGTATGGGGCATGCAGGGGGCAGCCAATCAATGATTCTCTCTCATCATTGATGATTCTCCCTCTCCTTCTCCCTTCCTCTCTGAAGTAAAAAAAAAGAAGTTTTATTTAAAAAAATAGAAGCAATGTATCTAAATGTTGGGAAGGACTTGCTAAGGGAAATTTGTAGGGAATCACACATGAGATTGTATGCTGATGTTCTAAAGAAAAAGTTAAACATCGGTCTTCTTCCTCCCCTTACAGAAGAATCCAGCCACAAGCTATATCCTTGTTCACTAAGCTGTGGAACTAATGCTTCCCTTTGCATTTGGATTCCTGGGATACTTCTTGATGCTGATTTCCAATTCATAATTTCTTACATCTATTTTCTCTGCATTTTGAACAAAAATTATAATTTGTTTTTTGCATTTATAATTAAACAGTTGACTAGCTTAAGTCCAATGAGAATTTGAGGCCAAATATTTACTGCTTTTAGCATAGCTAATAATTTCCATCTTTGTCTCACTTGAATAATCATAAGTCTTAGCATTTTATTTTTCTGCTTCCCACTCTTTTTTATACAGTAGGCTCAAACAAAATATTCACATCATTCCGTAAACCAGGAGTTTTTTTTTTTTCCAGAAAATAAGACAATCCAGACACAACAGAAACAATGATTGACAATGACTTTTTGGAAAGTGTGGAGTAGATTTTTTTTGTGTGTGTGTGGAACAGATTTGTAAATTTGATAAATTCAACTTGATGTTTAAGTTGAGTGCTTTCTCAATCTAATTCTACTTCTATTATGTTCAAGCTATCTGAAATATCTAGATTCAAGCCTTGCAGGTCCCCAACATACAGATGAAAATACTTGGAGCAAACACAGTTTTGGTTAACTCTTTGTCATGTGCTAGAGGTCACATGAGAGAATAAGATAATTGGAAGTTATGTTTTCCTTCAAACAACCTTTTGTTTGAAGTATTAAGACATTAAATGAGATTTCAAATATGACAACTTAAAAGTTTAAAAACAATCTAAGACAAATAAATTGGAGACTACAGGACATAGCCTTATCAACACTCCACATGTATCCACTAGTGGTATGTTTTTAATTTGTATCAAAAGCTTTCATCATGAAAATAGAGCTATAATAAGAAATTACAAAATTAAAAAGCACAGAAGCTAAGAACTCAACTTCTACTTGAATTCTAACTCTGCCATTTGTTACTGTGCGATCTTGGGAAAGTTACTTAACTCAATATATCTCAGTTTCCTCCTAGGTAAAAACAGGGGGAAATATCTTCTCAATACTGGCATTCAGAATTAGTTCTGAGATTTGTTTTTTTAAAGGAGAAGATACCTGGTGGTCAAAACATCACCTGCTAAACTTCTAAAGGCTAAAACTGAAGATGTGGCTAGTTGTATGGCAACAATAGGTTTCCTAATATGGAACACTAGTCAGACATCAGGCAGTGTCTAACCTGCTGGTCTCCCCATGCAGAGCCTGCCCCTATGAATCATGTGCTGTGGGAAGCAGGATATAATGCATGCTCTCTGTGGATCCCAAATTAAAAAGGCTTATAAAGGCATTTAAATTTTTTTTTCTCCCTAGTATATCAAGAAGAAACGTCACTCCTCTTTCTCTGGGGAGGAGTAAGAGGGATTGGCAGAAAGTGGACAGGAGTATTATATTAGTGAAGCTTCTACAAGGAAACATTGGAGTGGGGGGAAAGTTTTACCCCTTAACATTACCTAGACTTTTGCTTTCTTAATCTATGGACACTGACCATTTAGCCTGTACTCAACCAGGCTATGACTATTCTCATGTAGGGAAGAGATCAGCAGACTATCAGGATAGTCCTATTCTCACTTTCATGAGGATATTCCCCCAATGCCATTCATGCTCCTCTGTGTGTCCTCCTACTGTACTCCAGGTCAGTAGTGTTACTCTTGTCCTCAGAATGCTCTGAAATAGGCCAGATGAGTACATTTAGTAAACTAACTTGGAGACAATGTTGTACCCTAGGCCAGTGATGGTGAACCTATGACACGCGTGTCAGAAGTGACACGCGAACTCATTTTTTTTGGTTGATTTTTCTTTGTTAAATGGCATTTAAATATATAAAATAAATATCAAAAAAATAAGTCTTTGTTTTATTATAGTTGCAAATATCAAAAAATTTCTATATGTGACACGGCACCGGAGTTAAGGTAGGGTTTTTCAAAATGCTTACACGCCGAGCTCAAAAGGTTCGCCATCACTGCCCTAGGCTGAAAATCAAGTTCTTATTTTATTTTCCAACCCAAATTATGTCTAGCCAATTTGTCTAATTACATATTAATTACGTGCTGAGAAGCAGGTACCAAAGAGGACCCAGACATGTACGAAGTTTATTGGGAGAGGGATAAGCATAAGGCAAGGAGAACCTTCAAACCATGGTTTGACATCTGTGCAAAAAGAGGAAGAAGGGAGTAGGACTGGATAGGAAGAATCTTAGACTGTAGTGCAGTTCCTAGAAAGGTTAAACCTGGCTGAGGGGGAGTCCTTGAGCCAGAGTCACTTGGAGGAGTTTTATGTCTCACTGGATTGGGCCTGCTGTAGTACCTAGCCACCCTCAGTCATTAGCTAGGAGCAGCTGGTGGGAAAGGTGGCCTCAGTGTGAACATGGTGCTAGATCCAGATGTTGTCTGTCAATTATGATACCAAAGACAAATGTCTGAGCAGTGCATTTTATGGCTACAACATTTATAGAGTTCATCAAAGGTCCCACAATGTTATCAAATGACAAAGATACTACAATAAAAAAATATATATACTAACAATAAGATACTTAAGCCCTACCTGGTTTGGCTCAGTAGATAGGGTGTCGGTCTGTGGACCAAAGAATCCCAGGTTCGATTGTGGTCAAGGGCACATATCTCAGTTGCAGGCTCCTCCCTGGCCCAGGCCCTGATCAGGGCTTGTGCAGGAGGCAAACAATCGATGTCTTTCTCTCACATCGATGTTTCTCTCTGTCTTTCCCTCTCCCTTCCACTTTCCCTAAAAAAAATCAATGGAAAAATGTCCTCGGGTGAGGATCAACAAAAAACAAAACAAACAGATACTTCACATTTCATGATCAAAAATTAGATCCGGATTTTGGGTTCAATTCCTGGTAAGGGCACATGCAAGAAGCAACCAAAGAATGCATAAATAAGTAGAACAAGAAATTGATATCTCTCTCTAAAAATAAAAATAAATAAATAAAAGGAGAGAAAGCTAATCCCTAGATCATAATGCAGTTACCCCAGGAAAATTATGCTCCCATATCATACCACTTGGTAACACCAAAGACTGTATCAAATGTATCAGAATTAAGGTGAGATAATCTGAGTTTTTATCTCACCAAGATTCATTAGTTCATAACACAAATAATTTTTTAATACCTACTATGTTCCAGGAGGTATTCTATCAGTGAATTAAATAAACAAAAGTAGTCCTAACCTTCATGGAGCAAAACTGCACACTAACAGGTAAGATTTTCTTTAAATGGGATACATAATAAAATATGTAAGATGTTAGTGGCATGATAAGCAGAAAAAACAAATAAAAAGAAGTCCTGACATGTTGAGTGGATTCAAATTTTAGCTAGGATAATCAGGGAAGGCAATTTTGAATCAAAACCTAGAGGGTGTTAAAGAGGTAGGAAGATATTTAGGAAGAGAACGATCATTTAGGGCAGAGGAAATGACAAATGCAAAGGCTACAGGCAGTAGTGTTCCTAGAGTGTTTGACAAACAGCAAAGGAGGCCGTGTGGCTGGAGTAGAGCGAGCAGGGTGGGAAATAATAAGGGATGAGATCAGAGGGACACAGAGGGCCATGCCCTGTGGAGCCTTGTTAGCATTCACTCTGATGAGCTGGGAAGCCAATGGAGGGTTCAGAGAAGATTATCAACTGGAACTAAGATCACCTTGGATGCTGTGTTGAGAAGAGACTGAAAGGGGTCAAGTACAGAAGCAGGAAGATCTTTCAGAAAGCTATTGCAATGATCTAGGGAAGAGATCATTGTGGCTTGGACCAAGGCAATAGTAGTGAGAGGTTGTGTTTCTGTACATAGTTTGATGGTAGTCACTTCTAATTTCTGGAGTTGCGAAACTGTGAGCTTAAACTCAATTGGGAGAAATCATCCATCAAAAAGTTAATCTTTCACTTCCAATCTGAGAGGAAGAGCCACCTCTGCATACAGTCTCCCTTCTGATGGAGTGGCATCTGTGACACTCCTGGCTTCTAAAAATGTTTAAAAATCTTCACATGATGGCAGCCCCGGTCAATAGGCTTTACTTGAAGGACCTTTCCTTTCTGTCTAACATCTCCAAAATGTCTCAATTTCCCTTTCCCATTGAGTCCTATGTTTCTAGCATCCCTTGCTGAAATGAGTGGGGCTCCGTCTAGTTAATTAACCTTCAAGATATCTTATGAACAGTTCGTCAATTCTGAGCCACAGGGGTGTTCCCTTAACCCAGTGATGGCGAACCTTTTGAGCTCGGCGTGTCAGCATTTTGAAAAATCCTAACTTAACTCTGGTGCCATGTCACATATAGAAATTTTTCGATATTTGCAACCATAGTAAAACAAAGACTTATATTTTTGATATTTATTTTATATATTTAAATGCCATTTAACAAAGAAAACTCAACCAAAAAATGAGTTCGCGTGTCACCTCTGACACAGGTGTCATAGGTTGGCCATCACTGCCTTAACCTCTTGCCATGGTTAAGGCACCTGTCTCCTATGGATGACTTCTCCTGCTGCCTACAGCTACTTCAACAGGATCTATCACCCTCAGCAAAGACCCGAATTAAAGCTGCTTTTGAACCTGCGCCCCTGCGGGCCTGGTAAGTTTCTGTAACCTATGTTATGTACTACTCAAGACCTCGTCTTTCACTTTGGATGTCATCGCCTTGAGTAGCACTTCTTTCAGCGACATCTTTTTTCACAGCAAGAGATTAGGCCTCTAGTGTTGTATTTCCTCCCTGTTCCACTGCTATTTTTCAGAAAGACTCATCTCAGTATAGAACAGTTCAACCTGTTGTTTAGATTGTTCCCTTTCTTTCTCTACCTATGGTAAGGTTAGTACTGGATTCAAGTATCAGCTTTCTTTTGCTTCCTCACACACTTTCTCTTTGTCGCTCCTTTTGTTTCCAGCCCAGGCATGCATTTTTCTTACCTAGCCCCTCTAAGTTTCGCTTTGTGGGGTCTCCCATAGTGAGACATATGAAAACTATGCATTCTTATCTTTGCCAGAAGCAAAGAAATTCTCACCTTCATTTCTCAGAGCTGCATAAATTCCCAGGAGAGTCTCATGGTAGATGAGTATCCATCCCAGTCCTGGACTTGACTTATTGCCTGGCAGGGGCAGGATCTTTACCACTCTGTTGCTGGCCTCCCTGAGAGCAGACTAGCACACATGTGTTACCTGAAAGAGAATGGAGAAGGGGAAAGGAACATCAGTTATACTTGGCCTTTACCATGTGCCCTGATCCTCATCCAAGACTCATCAAAGTTCCTTCTTACTGTCCTTGGAAGTAGTAAGTGTATACAGGCCAGCAAGATTACTCTAATGGATGTTCTCCTATATGAAAGGAAATACTAGAGTGGGGAGTGTTTCTCCATAAAAGTATATAGCCTGGCCAGTTTTTCTTAGTGGTTACAGTGTTGGCCTGTGGGCTGAAGGGTCATGGATTCAATTCCCAGTCAAGGGCACATACCTCGGTTGCAGATTCAATCTCGGCCCCAGTCAGGGCATGTGCAAGAGGCAATCAAGATCTCTCTCTCTCTCTCTTTCTCTCTCTCCCTCCCTCCATCTTTCTCTCTCCCTCCTCTCGCCCTTCCATTCTCTCTAAAAATCAATGGAAAAAAATAATGATTAAAAACAATAAGTATGTAAAATACTTAATACAGTGCCTGAATAGAGGTCAGTACTTGACAAATGTTGACTATTATAAACAGAAAAAGAATTGAAAAATTAAGATAGAAATTATTTACAGAACTAGCTAAAGAAAAACTATATATGATAGAAGTAGGGCAACCAAGCAAAATCTACAATATTGGATTTTCTTCAGGAGTTTTCTTCTTAAGTATTAAATTGTCCTTTTAATGATCATCTATGAATACAACCTGCTTCAGACATGGAACCAGCCTTTAGGCAAATGAACACTATTTCATCAAATGTAAACTTTTTTTCTTGGATCTCAGGACAACAGAATTGGATTAATCCTAATGTTTGCTTGGGACACACTCTCCTCATTGGTTCCTCCCTCCCTCCTTGCCCTGCCTTCTTCCTAACTTGCTCCTTCTCCTAGGGAATCTTACAATA
Organism: Myotis davidii; assembly: GCF_000327345.1. NCBI lineage: Eukaryota > Metazoa > Chordata > Mammalia > Chiroptera > Vespertilionidae > Myotis > Myotis davidii. The sequence continues at coordinate 1,648,659 of NW_006297395.1, forward strand.
TCAACATCTTGTTCTGAGTGGAAAGGAACTTTGGGATTCTCCTGCCCGTTTCCTCCTTCTCCTCCCAGGCAACTGCTCTTACTTGTTGGGCTGAGTTTGAAACTTGAATAACCACTGAAAGTGACAGACTTGCCACATCTGGAGGAAAAAAACTGCTGTTTCTTTTGGTTTCTCCCAGAATTCCAAGTGTATCCCAAAAGCTCAAAGGAAGGGCGTGGTTTTGACTCAAACTTTGCCCTGTTTGCCAACCTCAGGGAGTCTGGGTTGAGTTAGGGGGAATGTAACAGAACCTGACAATAGACAAGTCTAATGTGGTTTGGAGTTTTATTATGAAACTTCTGTGTAGTTCTGCTTTTCACCCAGTTGTGTCATAAGAAAACAATCAAAACATTCATTTCAGTTTTTGCTAACCAATTTTTAGAATAATACAAATACATATTTAGTATTTAAATATTCTGTAACTAAAAAAATTACCTTAAGATGTTGAAAATGTATTATGTGCTGATTCAGAAGTCAGTTTTAAACTATTTCCTTTAATTATAAGTATGATTGTATATATGTAAAACATATATATACACAATATCATAGATCTATATAAAATATACATCTTAAAACAAAAACAAATATCGAGACTGTTAATTATTTTTATTATATAAGCAGTTTATATTCATTAAAGAAAAATTGGATAATATAAAAAATTAGAAAGAAGGAAAAGTTACGTATGGGGCAGTTTCTCATTTCATTTTAACAGCAGACATTGTGCTAGGTGCTGAGAAAAATACACGGGTGACTAGGACAAGGACTGTGCCTGTTGGGAGACAGATTAGAGATAAAATACAGGTATTTTAAATATTCATTGAAAGGTTATGTTTGTCCAAGCATCTTTGGTACGCCTGGATCTTCCTGTTACCTTTGACTCAGGCATGTCAAGGTCGGCCCTGTTTACCCAGAGATCAAATGATCTGTGGGTGCCTGGGCAGTGTTATGATTTAACTTGAGGTCCAGTTCTCTTTAGACCGCATGTATCTGCACTTCATTCTTTAGAGAGGCAGCAGTTGGAAATAAATCTTTCCACTTGTTACATGGGCTGGAAGGACTGGGTAGATGAATGATAAAAGGTGCAGTGTTGATAGTGCCCATTAAAGACAAAGAAACTACATTAAAATCAAGGGCATGGTATGTAGTGTATTAATGAATCATTCCAAATTTCCCAAGAAGGACAGCCACCAGAGCAGAACATTTTTTCTAAAGTTATTTTGGATACAATTTTGAAAAGAGGATTTCAATAAAATAGAGTTTAGCCAATCATTTTACAATTTTTAATAGGTGTATTAAATCATATATTGATCATTTGTATAGTCAGGAGTAAAAAATAAACTGATTTTACTTGTGCTTCATTATGTGCTACTAAGAGTAAATATACGTTGGTTTCACATAACTATATTTCTAAAATTTCAAAATAATTATGCTGGGAACTATTCAAAAGAAGTAGAGTTGTGAGGCCCTCTTCCTATGATCCTATGATCGTTTAATATAGCAAGGAACTGGAAGAAACATATTTTAGTTCTTAAGATGGCCGAGGCAGCTGGACACAAAGGAGAAACTTTCGTTGCCTAACGCTGGCTCTCTTCCACTGATTAAGCGAAACTAGACAGTTTCTAATTCTTCCTTGATGGTGTTTTTTACAAACTTATATGCATATATCAAACTCCTAACAAAATTAACATTATATAATCTATTGCTTTCATTTATCCATCTGTCTACAATCCATTCGTCCAGTAAACATTTATTCTGTACCTACTATGAGGCAAAGTACTTTCCTGGATGGACACAGTATTTATTACCAAATGCCTCATTGGAAGAACAATTGCATGTCACTGAGATATGGGTTTCTATAATAAAATAAACTGCTGCCAAAACCGGTTTGGCTCAGTGGATAGAGCGTCGGCCTGCGGACTGAAAGGTCCTAGGTTTGATTCCGGTCAAGGGCATGTACCTGGGTTGCGGGCACATCCCCAGTAGGAGATGTGCAGGAGGCAGCTGATCGATGTTTCTCTCTCATCGATATTTCTAACTTTCTATCTCGCTCCCTTCCTCTCTGTAAAAAATCAATAAAATATTTAAAAAAAATAAAAATAAAAATAAAAAATAAAATAAAATAAACTGCTATGGGAAACTTGGAGTATATTTATAAAATAAATGAGCTTAACTATAAGGAGCAAGTAGCACTCCATTTTCAAAATTGAAGGTTGTTTGTTTCTTTGTTAATTAAAGAACACTCCTAAACTACCATGCAATTTTGAGTGGTGATTCTCTATTACTAACAAACAAATGTAAAACTCTCCCCAAAGACAAGGAGCATCAGCAAGGATTATTTAAGTCATTTATTTTATTATATGTGGAGTCATATTTTTTCCTTTGTTAGTTACAGAGATTGAGAAAAAAAATCTGGTGGCTATATTTTACATAGTCTACAGAAATCAGTTGTTCCCCAAACTGTATGTCTGGCTCTGAAGTCTCTCTTCAGAGTCCTGGTCATCTGTTATCCATTGCCAACTAGACGTTTTCCCAATAGTGCTCCACAGGCACAACACACTCAGTATGTATAAAGCTGAACTCGATGTTATCTTCCATAAACCCGGTCTTCTTGAAGTCCTTCTTGTGATTAATAGTACCACCATTGACCTAGTTTCTCAATCTAGAAATTGGATGCTCATCTGGAGCCTGTCTTTGCTGGCACTCATAGTTATTAGGTCATCAAGTACTGTTAATTTTATCTTCAGAATAGGTCTGGAATCTTCGCTGCATTACCAATGTCACTGCTATTGAGCCACTCACCTTTATCTTTCCTGGAATATTGCAAAGACCTCCAAAATGACCTTTCTGCTTCTGGTCTCTCAATATGTTAGTCCATTCTCTGTACTGACATTAAAATTCTCTTTTTCTAATTTAAATATGTTTATGTCACTCTCCCTCTGAAAGTCTTTGAATAGGTCCCCCTCATTAACCACAGGATTGAGTCCCATCACCTTGGCATGACGTAAGAACCTTTATAATCTGGTCCTAAAGGTTTTTTTTCAGACCCATCTTTCCACAAGTATTACGTGTTTCTACCAAATGGGATTGCTCTCCTAACTATCCCATGCATGCTCTTTTTATATCTATGACGAATGAATATGCTATCTCTTTGTCTAGAATTCACTTCTTTACGTGGTAAACCCCTACTTATCTTTCAGGACTTAGCTCAAATATCACCTTTTCTAAAGGTCATCTTTGAAGGCCTCTGGAAGAATTTGTACCTCCACAGTTTGTGCTTGGTTGTTCTTTTTGCCCTCTACATCCCCTCACTACCATTTTCCACCTGCCCTAAGTAGGACCTTGGGGACTGACCTCTTTGAACAACATTAACCAGGTTTTCCTACCCTCTGACTTTCTGGTAGATTTGAACAATGGGAGGCCCTTAAAGAAGTTCAGAGGGGAGAAGAGAGTAAGATTGTAGTAATATTTCCCTAACTCCCTTCCTCCTACGTCTTGGATTGGCAGGGGCTGCATCTCTTGAAAGAGTTCCTGTTGGGTAGATCTCCCTTATAGCTAGAGCTTTCTTTCCGAATTTTCGTTAAAGCTCCATTCCTTTGCCTGCTCAGGGAGTAATTTCTCATTGTTGATGCTTAGTTATTTCTAACTCTGCCTCCATCTTTGTAAATACATTCTTTATTAAACTCTCTTTAATCACTCCTTTTGATTATGCCATCTATTTCCTGTCCTGACTGGTTCACTCCTATGGTACTGTTTAGATATCTCCTCAACTGTACTTAACATGTTGTTTTCCAATTATTTTGCCTCCCTGTCCATTTCTTCTATTAAACTCCTTACAGTAGGTCTGAATCCAGGGAAAGAATCCTTGTGACTAGGTAGAAAAGCACCTGTCTACTCTAGGCTTTGCAAAGGCCAGTGTAGGACATGCAGGCGCCAGAGCAAGGAGGGATCTCTGGAATGTGCAGAACACCTGCGGAACATGGGAGTAATCTTTGAACTACCTGCCTGCCTTGATCAGTGGAGTCAATCTGATTGAAAAGGGAGTCTACACTTGAAAGGAAAACCAGAAAGCAGGACTGAGAAATCTGGCCCAACTAATTAATTGGCTTTGTCAATCTCAGTCCAACTAGAACTAAAGTCTGAGATGGTTGGCCTGGCATTTTATAGCCACTGATATCCAAGTTTTGTCCACTAAGGGGACCAAGAACTATGAGCTAAAGCAGGGGTCCTCAAACTATTTAAAAAGGGGGCCAGTTCACTGTCCCTCAGACCGTTGGAGGGCTGGACTATAGTTTAAAAAAACAAACTATGAACAAATTCCTATGCACACTGCACATATCTTATTTTGAAGTAAAAACACAAAACGGGAACAAATACAATATTTGTATTTGCATGTGGCCCGCGGGCCGTAGTTTGAGGACCCATGCGCTAAAGGGCAATGACTAAGATCTGTGTGAGATTTCTTAAACTTCTATAACTATTGGAGATGAGAGTTGGAGGATCTCAATAAACAGCACTTCTCATTCCTGTCCAAGTTTTCTAACAGACTGAGAAATAAAGGATGAATACAGATGGACTAAAAAATAATAATGACAACAGAAATGAAAGCTCAAACTTCCAGAGCACTTACTTTGTAACTGGAAGTGTGAACACTGCGTGCTTTATACACGGTAACTCAAACTTTACAACAACTTCTGAGTCTTAGTCCCATTTTGTAGGTGGAGGAATGGAAGCACAGGAAGGTTAAGTAATGTGCCCAAAACCACTTGGCCACTATTAAATGGCAAATCTGGAGTATTAGCCAGTTTGGCTCCAGAGTCTACACTCCATTCCCTCTTGAGATCTAACACGTTCGTTATAGATGAAACTGACGTTGGAGAACATGATTTGTATCTCTGAACAAGAAGCGTTCCTGATAGTGAACCCCTAGTCACAGACAGTGCTGAGCGTCTGCAGGCTTCCTTACGTGACCTTTCTCTGGAAAACTTGGGACACGGGAGAGCAGAGAGGATAAGCAGTGGCTTGCCTATGCATGCCCATTTTCTGTTTTCCTACTCAACAATCAGATTAAGTAAAGTCTCCTCTCCTGGGAGGAAAAGAGTTGACGGCTGGAGGAAGCTTGGAGGTATTACATTAATGGAGCCCCTTACTCCCTGGAAGGAAACACTGGGATGAGAGTTTTTCCCAATGAAGGAAATTGGGATGAGAGATTTCCCCCTAATTCCATGTCCCTATATTTACTACTTATTATTATTATCACTTTTAGTTCTAAATATCAATGCCAGATTGTACCATAACTATTTGCTTGTCTGTTTCTATCTCCCTCTTCCTTCCTCGCCTAGGCACTTCTTAACCGCAGAAATCTTTTTCTGTTAATCTCTGGATCTGCAGCAACTGCCAGATGGTACACATTGAATATTTGCTTGTTAAGTGAAAGAATGAACACATAGATATTTTTCTCTAATTTCCAGAACATACGGAAGAAATTAATACACAGAAGGATTCATTGTTAACTCAGACATAGGTTAGCTGCTTCAGAACTTTAGCTTCTTGGTTTGAGTTCATCCTCAACCTCTTTAATTCCTGGCTTTTCTTTTTAATGTAAAGGGCTTAGCAGGTGAGCTGAACAAGCTGAAAGCTTCTTCTGTACTGCTTCTGCTCTTCATGGCTTTTCTGAAACTGGAATCGGAAAAGGTGGTAAGGAACAACACAGTCTGGCAGCTCAGCAAGTATCTTGGTATTGCCTTCTCCAGCAGAAAGAGGGCATAGACTTTGGTGTCATTCAACCGAATTTTGAAAACCCACTTTGCAACTTACTAGCAGTGTGACCTTGCACAGATGATGCTTGTAATACAGTAGCTATGTTCCAGTAGTTTTAGGCAACTTGCTTTGGGCAGGATAGCATCTGCTTTTCAGAAAGATTGTCATTTGACTGACTTTATAGAATTACTCATGCCATAGCCCATGGCCCTTTTTTTTCCATTATGAAATACTGACTGCTTTATCTTCCAGACATCAGATTCTGCTGTCTGATAGCATGTGACTATCGAGAAATGTAATTATTCCTCTTACTTCTTTAATTTATCCTGTTTTTCTGGTTTGTGATTGTATCTCAATTAACTATTTCCTTAGTTACTTATTAACTTGATGGAATCCAGCTTCATTGACATAATTGTGAACTTTGGCTAGACTAACATCTATTTGAACTACAGTAGCTTGTCAAAGTGCCCTGCTATTTTTATTGCATCTTCCAGAACCGCTGAAGCTTACTACCAATGATCACTTCAAAATACGTCAGTTATTTTAGCCTCTCAATAGAGTTATCCAAATGTAACACACGTTTCCTTGACCGGTCAAGCCTGTGTATTTTGTACCTGGTAACACATATTTCTGGGAATGCTATAAAAAAATTGTCCAAATCCTAAGCACCTAGAGAAATGGTCATTTATAAACCAAGACGCAGAAATGAATAATTAAAATTTAAGCAAGACCCTGTTTTCCAAAACTGGGCTCTCACTGTGTTTATAGCACAACTTCGTGTCAATTTGCTTCCATTTACTCATCCTTCCATGATCCTCCTATTCCAGTAAGCCAGGTTCATTCTTGTTTTCATAGATTGTTGATTCACAAATTCAGAAACCATTGCCTGAGGGCTGTTAAATAATAAGTAACAGTGACATTATGTATGATTTCACAGTTTATAAAGTGTGGTGTACCCATTTCTAGAACAGAGGATGTTGTATGGTCCATCTTTAAACTACTAGAATAATTATTCCCTGTTTTGTATTTTTACATCCTCGGTGTGTTTCTGCCTCCAAGGGCACTGTTCATTCATTCACTCATTCATTCAACTAACGTGTATTGAATCTTCCTCTGTATTAGGCACTGTGCTCGAAATTCTGGAAACAAGTTGAATATAACACAGTCCTTGCATTTAAGTAAGGGAGAAAGATTGAAAGTTAACCAGAAAAAATACAATGTTAAAATACTGTAATATAGGCTTATATAAAGAGCTAAAAGAATATAGCAGCAGGAGAGGTTAATTCCTAGCCCAAGCTTTAAGGTGCTCAGGCTTCAGAGAAGAGGAATTTTTTAAAAATCAACATCAAAACAAAATCCTGCAAGATAAATTTAAATGTATTTAAGTGGTTTTTAAAAAATTCCATATAATACTTTTTGATTGGGCTATGGAGGATGGTATCACAGGAGGAACAGTTTTGACATCTAAGAAACACAAGATAGAGTGCTACAACTTGAAAAAGGTTAGAAATAACTGTCCTAGTACCCTAGAAGTTCGAACACTGCATTATTCAGACCTTGGTACATGTAATTTCTAGGCAAAGAGTAGTGGGAGAAATATGTGCCATATAAGGGTTTTAATAGCAATCATTTACTTTTCTTTATCATTTTAGGATAAGGTGACTAGATGGTATCAGAACTCAGATGAGTATTTCCTATAAATAAAAACATTTTAAGTTCTATTATTGAAAAGTATCAGGAAAATATCTTTCACTCTCATGTACATAATAGTAAAGGCATCATGATTTTATTTCTATTTGGTTATAAACATGCTTGTGTATATGTGCACGTGTATGTTTTAAATGGCGTTTGTAGCCATAAAATACCAGAAAGCTCTACTTGAGTTTTTGGTATTTTTTTTTTAAAGCAACTATAGCAGAAGAAAGAACAAATAGGATTTCCTCTCTAACTAATATTGACTTAACTTTATAGGGTCCCGAGACTGAACTCCTCTGTTTATTCATGAAGCAGATCCAGGCTATTGGTCCATTTGGATTTACTTCCAACCTTCACAGTTCAGACTGTACAGCCAGTTTAACTCTTGGCCTCTCAGGTGACACAACTTACGAGGGTTATAGAAATGGCCACGGCAGTATTGGGAGGTTGCGAAAGAAGCCCATGTGCTGGCCCAGAGCCCAGTAGACGAGAGTCCCTCAGCAAAAGAGTTTCCACTGGTTACACTTGGGAGTTACCCCTGGTTAGCCTTTGTCTCAAACCATCTGGATGTCAAAAGCACTAATAAGCAACTGACTCACTGGTGGAATAAATTCAGTCTGGTGATTCTGTGCAGGAAGGCTCCGTTACAATTGAGACACTAGCAATAAGACAAGGTAGTTTTTTAAGTTTTGAGGTCATCTAAGCCTAGTTGTGAGATAGCATATTGATATCTGAGAGTGAGTACTGGAGACTTGTCATAGAGGCTCAGTTGTGTTTTTTTGGGTTTTTTTTGCAGATGAAAGAAGTCCTGTTTAAACCTCATCTAACACCCTTTTCCTAGCTTTAAAAGTAGCAAGGGGTGCATCCCTTCTTAGAGACCCTGAAATTACTTCATAGCTCTCACTGTGACTGTGACAATTGTTGGGAAAGTTAAATGAGACTTGAGTTCCCTGAGAATCATTAAGATCATTAAAAGCTAATGCCAGATGATAAAGGCTTTGAGTCCTCTCAATCATGGTATTATGCAAGAGCATATTTGTCCTAAGAAAGACTGGAAGAGAGAGAGAGAGAGTGTGTGTGTGTGTGTGTGTGTGTGTGTGTGTGTGTGTGTGTGTAGCCTGTATGTTTTTTCAATTTCCTGTACTGCATTTTACACTGACCTATTCTAGACATAGACGAAAAATGTGAATGTATGTGTTATTATATATAATAACCAAATATATATAGAAACAGACATTTAGGTAATGGAAAAGATCATTTCTGTGAGATGTCTGCTGAGCACAAGTGCATTTATTCATTTTATTTCAAGATCATGTTTCATTTCATTATTAGTGAGAAGTATTTGTCACGATTTCAACTTTAAGATTTCATTCAAATATAGCAACATTGGTAAAGAATTGGCATATAGTAACCACAATTTTTTTCCTATTAGGTTAAATGTCTGTTTCTATAAGCAGTTATTTCTTCCCAGCTTTACAATAATGTTTCTTTTGTGTTTTCCTTGGAAACCTCAGACCCTGAGGAAAAATATTCTGGGGAATTTCACTTTAAAGGGAAACTCCCATCTCTCATATTTCATTTAAAACTCTAGTCAACGGGTTAGCCTGATGTCCCATCTCTATCATCTCTGATGGTTCTCTATGACCTGGAAAAATAAAATTAATAGGAGATAATGAGTGTGTTTGGGGGTACTATTGTAGGCACTTTATATTTAGTAACTCATTTAGTGCTCACAATAACCCTATCTATAGAATTTCTGCTAAGTGCGTGGTTCTGTCCTAGGTGCTTTAGATAAAAAAATATATAAGGCTGGGTACCCAACTTTTAGGAGTTCAGGGTCAAGCAATTAGTAGCTCCAATTGCAGCTGATTTGCTGGACATCGTGTAGTTGATAGAGCATACTAATAAAGCTTCAGACACACAGTATGTGGCAACTTATATGGCAAATGCATTCCTTTCTATTCCAATTAGAAGAGTCAGAAATAGTTTAGACTCCCGTGGGGCAGACAATATTCATTTAAGCTTTTGCCTCTCAGCTGTATTTACTCTCCTGCTCTCTGTTGTAATATACTCTGAAAGGATCTGGACTGCCTGGACATCCCACTGAGTGGCATCTGGGCATGGAGGGATCTGGACGGCCTGGGTATTGGTGGCATCATGCTGATTACTGAGGATGAGCAAGAAGTGGCTGGTATGCTGAAGGTTATGATAAGACAGTGTTCCAGAGGGTTGAAGATAAAGCCTATAAAAGATTCAGGGATCTGGCCCTGGCCGGGTAGCTCAGTTGATTAGAGTGTTGTCCTGATATGCCGAAGTTCTGGATTTGATCCCCAGTCAGGGTGCATACAAGAATCAACCAATAAGTGCATAAACAAGGCCCGATGTGCAGCCCCAGAGGAAACGTAGTGGTTATGGCACAACAGGGAGCTCTGAGCGCCAGACACCCTCCTCCCCATTGCCTGTGGTCACGGTGTATTCATTCGTTTTCATGGGTAAATTCAGTCCCTTCCTCTCTCTTAAAAAAAATCAATAAAAAATGATTCAGGGATCTGACACTTTAGTGAAATTTGTAGGGGTCCAGTGGTCATAAACATGACAAATATCCCCTTCAAAGTAAAAGAAAATTACTGCATCTTGCATTTGCTACCACAAAGGAGGAAATACAGTGCCCAGTAAGCTTGTTTGGGTTCTGGATGCAACACATTCCAAACTTACAAATACTACTCCATATACTGACATAGAAAGCTGCCAGCTTTGAGTGGTGAGGTCCACACTACAGGGCAAATAGCCTCACCACTTGGGCAGTACAATCCAGGGGATCTTACAGTGTTGGAGGTATCAGTGGTGGGGAAAGATGCAGCATCTTATGGCAAACCCATTGGGAGAATGATGATGCAGGCCTCCGGGATTCTGGAGCAAGACCATGCCATTTACAGCACAGAAATGTATTCCTTTGGAGAAATAGCTCTTGATGAGTTATTGGGCCTGGCAGAGGCAAAACGCTTCATGGAGCACTAAGGGTTCTATCAGATGTATCAAATCATAAATTGGATAGGCCCAGCGCTAGCCCATGGTGATATGGAAACGATACATCTGGGATTGAGCCAAGCATTAGAGAGGACACAATAAACTACATGAGCAGATAGGCCTGAGCTGCATGTCACTCACAATAGTACTGGTCCTCAGCTTGCTCCTATGGCCATTTGGGGAATCCTATATGACCAACTGAAGGAGAACTAAGAGCCCAAGCTTGATTTATGGATGGGTCTGTTCTGTATGTGGGTACAAGATAGAATGGACCACGGCTGCAATATAGCCACATTCAAGGATAGCCCTGAAAGACAGTGGAGGGGTAGTCTTCCCAATGGGTGGAGCTGTGAACAGAGCCCCTAATCACTTACTTTTTGTAGAATAAGAAGTGGTCCAGTATATACAATATGGGAAGTGGCCTGGAAAGAAAAGAATTGGAGACAAGAAGGTAGAGGCATGTAGATGAACATGAAGAGTTTTGTATCATATATTACAACCCAACAGGAAGCATCTGCAATGGAAGAGGTACTGAATTACTAAGTAGATATAATAACTGAATCAGTGGACATAAGCCAGCCTCTGTCATTGGCCACCCTGGAACTGCCAGTGATGGGCATATGGACAAAGCTGCCATGATGGCAGAGACAGGCTATGTCATGCATCCAATAGCATGAACTTTTCATTACCAAAGCTGAGCTAGCTTCTGCTGTTTCTGAATATTCTACCTATCAGCAACAGAGACCAATGCTGATATATCATTATTTCTTTTTAAAAAAATGTACTTTTATTCATTTTAGAGAGGAAGGGAGATGGAGAGATAGAAACACCAATGATGAGAGAGAATCATTGATTCTCTTCCTCCCGCATGACCCTTACGGGGATTGAGCCCGCAATCCAGGCATGAGCCCTGACGGGAATTGAACTGTGACCTCCTGGTTCATAACTCGACTCAACGACGGAGGCACGCCAATTGGACTGTCATTATTTCTTTTTAAAAAATATTCTATTGATTTTTTACAGAGAGGAAGGGAGAGGGATAGAGAGTCAGAAACATCAATGAGAGAGAAACATTGATCAGCTGCCTCCCGCACACCCCCCACTGGGGATGTGCCCGCAACCAAGGTACATGCCCTTGACCGGAATCGAACCTGGGACCTTTCAGTCCGCAGGCCGAAGCTCTATGCACGGAGCCAGACCAGTTAGGGCTGTCATTATTTCTTGATGAGACCAACTAGCCACTTGCTAGTAAGTCTACTACAAGAGCAAGTTGTTTGTCCTCACAGGGATAGATACCTATTCTGAGTGTAGTCTTGTCTTTCATGATTGCAGTGCCACAGCCAACACCACAATCTGGCACCTTAAAGAATGCCTGATTCACAGGTATGGAATCCCACACAAAAAACATCTGAACAGGAGACCTGCTTCACTGTGAAGGAGGTGCAGGATTAGACTCACAGCCATGGAGATGCACTGACCATATCATATACTGCACCATTTAGAAACATCCAACTGGCTTGCCTTCTAAAGGCACAGCTCAGAAGCAACACACTGAAAGGGTGCAGTGCCATCCTTTTCAGAGAAAAGCTTGGACTCTTCCCTCCTCCTGCAGCTGGTTATATGGGAATTCTCCCAATCCCCTTTAGCCACAGGTATGAGCTAGGGCAGTGATGGCGAACCTTTTGAGCTCGGCGTGTCAGCATTTTGAAAAACCCTAACTTAACTCTGGTGCCGTGTCACATATAGAAATTTTTTGATATTTGCAACCATAGTAAAACAAAGATTTATATTTTTGATATTTATTTTATATATTTAAATGCCATTTAACAAAGAAAAATCAACCAAAAAAAAAATGAGTTCGCGTGTCACCTCTGACATGCGTGTCATAGGTTCGCCATCACTGAGCTAGGGGATGGGAGCTGTTGTAATTGTGGTGGGTGACATGGGGATCCAGGCTAAATCAGAGACTTCTTCTATATGGTGCCATGTCTTTAGCAGGAAGAACACAATGGACACCAAGAGGTGGATCAGAAATGGCCCCACTTCCCATCACGTCACATAACTCACTGGTGGATCTTTGTGTTTCTTGTGTCTGCAACTCTGGGCTCTGTTGGGCTGGTGGTTCTGGTCCCAGAAGGATTGCACTCTTCTCAGGGGACAGAGCAAGTGCCTCATTGAACTATAAGCTGTGAATACTGCCAGGGAACTTTAGGTGAGAAGAGGAGTACCCTCTTGACAGGTAATAAACCCCGATCTTTAGGAAGAGGTAGCACTACTTTTACATACTGGGATAGGAATAGGTATGGAGCTCAGATGATTTGCTTGGAAGCCTTTGGTACTCCTTTGGCCACTGTGTACTGTGAATGGACATGGGCTGCAACTCTGACTTGAAAAGGGTCTGATTGCCAAGGATTAAGATCCATCAGGAATGAAGATTTGTTTAGGTGACACCATGAGGGAAGCAACCAAGACTTGCCAAGATGACAGCTGAGGGTGATGAGATTTAGAATGAACAATAGAGGAGGGAGAGGATGAGTACCTGGTATAGCCCCAAAAGACCAACCATAGCAATGGAGGCTCTGGTTCATCTCACTAACCTCCTTCTAAGTTTTCTTTCAGGAGGAAAGGCCCATAGGAACCATGGAGGATGTGTTCTCTAAATCTGCATAGTGAAGCAGATTTGTCTACAGCATGGGGTGGACTGTGGCAACCGTGAAAATGTGCCACTCAAATTTTGCTGTGGGGAGCATAATTGACTGTTGGATCCAACCCCTACCTTCTGGATCCACCAATTTTGACACTGAGCCAAAACTTCCCTTGGGCTTTTCCTAGCCAATGAGAGCGCTGCAGGGGTACTAATGCCAGCCCATTCCTGTGAGACAGAGATTTCTTCAAAATGTGACTTTGTCTCAAGGACTCCCCATTGGCCTGGTTGAAACTTCCTTAGAACTGTGCCGTAGTGTAAAGCACTTTCTACCTAATTCTCTTTTCTCCCCCGCCCCCTTTCACTGATGCCAGACTTGCATCACAGTTCGAAGGCTCTCCTTGCTTGCTCTGTCTTTCCTTTTTTTATCCTTCTCAGGCATTTCCCAGTAAATCTAATGCATGTCTAATTCCATGTTGGCACAAACTAACATAATGCCACTGGGGAAATGAGACCTGAACTAACAGGAAAATAGTATGAACCAGACAGGCTTAGTTTAGCATCTATCTTCCTATTCTGGATCTCTAGCAAGTGCTCAGGTAATGTTTCCATTGTTGTATGCAAATACCAATTCACATTTTCTTTATTATGTTTGCTACCCCAAAAAGGAGAAGTGCTAGCAAAAGAAAATGAAAGTAAAGGAATCACTTCCTCCATCTTTAACTGCTCTTTCACTTTTTTTTTTCCTATTTACAGTGTTTATTATTGCTTAAGATGTAGTCCATTGTACAGTCTGGTATTCTGCAAATTTGTATCACATGGCGTCTGAGCAAACCTATAACTATTACAAGAAAACCACTCAATTTTCATACACCAATAGTGAACTTACAGAAAGAGAGATTTCAAAAACAATCCCATTTACAATTGCACCAAAACAATTAAGATAACTAGGAATAAACTAAGGAGGTAAAAGATCTGTACTCAGAAAATTACAGGACATTGAAAAAAGAGATAGAGGAAGACATAAATA
>NW_006297395.1:1663809-1671790 GCF_000327345.1 Myotis davidii
TGCTTATGTCTGCTTTTTTCTTTCATTTGTTCCTTCTGCCATCCTTAGATTTATTCGTTTTTAATCTCAGTTTTTTAGTTAATTGACCTTTTTTTCATTTTTATTTAATAGCAAAACCTTTTAAGTGAGAAAGATAAATATCACACAATCTCACTCTTTTGTGGAATATAATGAACAACATAAACTGATGAACAAAAACAGATCCACAGACAGAGAAGTATCGATCAGACCATCAAACCTCAGAGGGAAGGCAAGGGAGAGGGGGGTAAGGGGGAGAGATCAACCAAAGGACTTGTATACATGCATATAAGCCTAATCAATGGACACAGACACCAGGGGAGTGAGGGCAGGAGCAGGGGGGTGGGGGGCAATAGGGGGACAATAGACTAATAATAGTGTATTAGTCTACTAGGGCTACCACATATGTAATACCTTAATCAAAAAAGAAAAAAACAACACAAACAAACAAACAAAAACCCACAGTATTTTGACTCTGTACTCTAATGCTAAAGAACCGTACACAGATACTGTTTACTAATTAGCTCAACCTATGAACCAGGAGATCATGATTTGATTCCCGGTCAGGGCATATGCCTGGGTTGTGGGCTGGATCCCCAGTGTGGAGCGTGTGGGAGGCAGCCGATCAATGATTCTCTCTCATCGTTGCTGTTTCTATTTCTCTCTCCCCCTCCCTTCCTCTCTGAAATCAATAAAAATATTTTTTTTTTAAAAAAGTGTGTGCCCTTACCCAAAGCATAATCTCAATCGATATAAATGGGAGAATTTATTGTTATCCAGTCAATCGTTTGGTATGAGAACTGGACATTAGGAATCTTGTATAGTATTCTGATCTTATCTTTGCTATTAATGTTTGGGTACAATCTTTTGAATTCCTGAGCCATATCTTAACTGGAAAATAGGGGTAGAGGTATTTACTCTCTAGAGCTAAAAACACACATTTGCCCAGATGGGTGTTTTATATAATAACTGTACTTTATGGTATGTGTGCTGTAGGAAAAGTAAGCTTAAGATTTGGGATCAGAAGAGCTGAATTCAACCCTCCAACTGTCAGAAACCTGGACAAGTTCTATTATCCTAGTGAGTCTTGCTTACCTCAGAGGTTGTTGCAAAGTCCACATGCAACAGAGCATATAAAAAGGCTTTGTAAATTATCAGATATCAGGTAGATTTGAGCTTTCATGATAGTGATGATAATTAGGGAACTTCTTTGACACAGCTTCTGATATATGATAGATGTATGTAATTTAAGAGAGTCAGGAAGATAATTTAACTCAGTGTATTTGTCTACTAGGGCTACCATAAGAAAACACCACAGACTGGGTGACTTAAACAACACAATTCTGGGAGCTGGAAGTCCAAGATCAAGGTGCCGGCAGGGTTGGTTTCTCCTGAGGCCTCCCTCCTTGGCTTGCAGACGGCCATCTTCTTGCCATATTCTGTCATGACTTGTCCCCGTGCAGGCACATTCCAGGTGTCTCTTCCTCTTCTTATAAAACACCAGTCATTTCAGATCAGGGCCTGCCCTTATGACCTCATTTAACCTTAATTTCCTCTCTAAAGGCCCAATCTGCAAATACAGTCACATTGGGAGACAGGATTTTTTCATATGAATTCTAGGGGGACAAAATTCAGAATATGACACTAAGCATTAAGTATGTTCAAGGTCATTCTAGGCCCTACTCAATATTGCCCTGTCCTACCTCTGGATAATGTGGTTCCCAGACCTCCTGCTTCAGGATGGCTTGGTAGAAATGCAGATTCCTCAGTCCCATCTGGTGTTAACTAAATCAGAATGTTTGGGATTGTGTTTCAGCAGTCTGCATTTTTACCATTGGGTAAAAGTTATCTAGCTGATTTTTGTGTACTGAAGTTTAGTAACTGCTGATACAATGGAAAGCACATAGAAGATTTGGAGTCACACTACCTGGGTAAATCCTGGCTCCACCAATTACTGGATGTGTAATCTTTGCCAAATTATGTAATCTCTTCATGCCCCAATTTCTATTTTCAGATTATTGTGAGGATTAGATATAGAAGATTAGAGGGTCTTATATGATCATAATTAAAATTTTTTTTATCATTCTTCATGTTCTGATAAAATAGTAGTTCCAAGAACACTTCCTTCACTTTTATGTTCTTTTTTCTTCCTTGCAATGCCCTCCTTTATAATCTTTAAATTCTACTCATCCTTTAAGATGGACTTTTAAAAAATATATGTTTTTATTGTCTTCTTAGAGAGAGAGGAAGGGAGAGGGAGAGAGAGAGAGAAACATCAATGCCTCCCATACACACCCCAATGGGTGACCGAACCCAGAACCTGGGCATGTGCCCTGACTGGGAATCGAAACAGTGACCTTTTGGTGCATGGGAAGACATTCAACCAAGTCACATGGGCCAGGGTTAAGATGGACTCTAAGTCCTACCTACTTCATGTCATCTTTCCAGATCCCCATTGCAATCTAGCTATCTCTTGTTATATTCAATTTTGCATTATAGTTATTTGTGTATGTCTTTTTCCCTGCTGGCCTTTGACAACTGATCCATCCCCAAACACATATACATATGCTACATACACATGTGCAACATTTACCCATACATTCAACACGCATTCCTTAAGGGTACCTACAACAGAGCTTAAATAAATATTTGCCAAATTGAATCAAAGGAAATCTATTTTCTTAAGCTGAAGTTCTGAGTTAATTCTTTGAAAAATTCATTCTATACTCCTGATATACTGCAAGAAGTAGCTCACGATTTAGGGGCTGGTAGTATACAGGAAAATTGGAAACAGAATTTTGATAAATGTAAATGTCTGCAAGGAACAAAGCTAGCATTTTTCTCGAGTCTTATATCCCAGTAATCAAAAGAAGTGGACTCTTTAATTCTTACTGTGAATTTTGGCCAGAGAAACTGCTTGTGATATAGCTCTGAAAGAGTAAAGAGCTTGAGAATGACGTTGATGAAGGAGGAAGGAATTTTGATTGTTGGAGAAACGTGGAGCCTACAGTTTATTTTGAAATTATTTTTAGTAAAGATTTAGTCAGGTTCATTCCTATGAAGGTTTGGAAATGTCTGGTCTATTTTATAGCACAATAAAACTTCATGGTTTCCTGGTTGGCTGGTATTTGTTTAGAGAGAGTGGGTTGCTGGTCCAGACAACATTTGAGAGGTTATAATGAGAGGAAATCTGATATAAACCTTTTCACCTGCAAAAAGGAGGGATCGCGAAGGAAGGAATAAAATCAGCCATACCGCCAGGTTTGCTGTTTAAAAAAACATAGTTTTCATTGGTTTAAAGTCTTGTCCATATTAGAGTGGATGTTAGTCATCCTTTTAAACATGATTACACAGCCCCCAAAGACAGTATTAAAACCTTGAATTTATATAAGGGTTCTTGTTATTTTTCACAGTTTGCACTTACCTTTAATATAGTTACCAAAGCACCAAACCAGGCTAGAGAGTTGTCACTGGGAACCGTCCAAGCATAATTCTAATGAAGACTGATGTTAGGCTAACTGCTGCACTGCAATGAATCCTAGTTATTTAGCAGGAAAACGACATAAAAAACTAGCTTTTGTCTGAAACCTGACCAGATAGTTAAAGAAATTCTCTAAATATACAAATCTACACCTTGCTTTTCATTAGAGCTACTGGCTTGTGTACTGTTTCCGGGGCTGGTAAAAATATCATGATATTAAATAAAGAATGTTGAACAAGGCCATTTAAACGATCTTATCATCAAGTTTTTTCATAATGATTTCTCACTGACTTCAAAGGGAATACAAGGAAAAAAAGAGCCAGACTAAGATTGCACTACCTTTTTATTTTTGATTGCACTACTGATTGAAGCTGGATAATAACTGCTTAGTTAAAAAATCTCTCAGAGCTATGTCAGATATTTGTTTATTATACAGAATATAATAGCATTTTTTCTAAATAACCTCACTGTCTTCTTATCCCTTTATTTATTGGACACCACTATGAATACAAAACAAGTGCTAGTTTATAATTCCTATCTATAAAAATGTAAATACGTCTTCTGTTAAGGGGAATCAGTTTTATTTCTTTATACAGTAGAGAATGTGTGTGTGTGTGTGTGACCTTTATATTGTATCAGTAAGCTATTTATGTTCTTTAGCTAAAACTAACAAAGAAAATGATGTGACTAAAGGTACAGCTTTTTCCTGACTAGACTTTCTAGAATGAAACCTTTCTTAATGTCAACATAAATTTTAATTCATTCCTCAATCCACTGCAATCTGGCTTCTGCTTCCACCACAGCAACTGTTCCACATGAGGTTGACAATGACGTGGACAGTTTCCTGTCCTCCTCTTTTTAGGATGTAGCATTGTGTGTGTGTGTGTTTTTTTTTTTTGTCCCCCTTCTTGAAACTTTCTTACTTTGGCACGT
The DNA here is from genome assembly GCF_000327345.1 of Myotis davidii. Classification (NCBI taxonomy): domain Eukaryota; kingdom Metazoa; phylum Chordata; class Mammalia; order Chiroptera; family Vespertilionidae; genus Myotis; species Myotis davidii. The sequence goes on from NW_006297395.1 coordinate 1,668,242, forward strand.
AACACCATTCTTGCCTGATTCTCTTTCTAACATTGCCACTTCCTTTACAGTCATCCTTTTGAGCAATTCTTTGTTCCTTGTCCCTTATATGTTGGTATTCCTCAAAGTACAGACATTGATCTTCTTCTCTTCTCATACTATGTACTCTCCTGGGGGATGTCTCATTTTCCTCCCAGGGTTCCACCCCAGGCCTCCAAACTATGTCTGTAGTCCAGACTGCTCTCTTGAACTTCAGACTCGTATATCCAACCACCCAGGAACATCTCAACTTGGATTCAACCTGTTCAGAATGAAACCCATCGTCTTTACTCTGTGACTTCTCTAGTTCTTCTTATCCTGGATAATGGCTACAAGATATTCTAGTCCCTAAGCTAGACCTAGGGAACTCTCTTTGCACCCCCCTTTTCCCTCTATGGAATTGATCAGAAAGTTCTATAGTTGCTATATATTCATTAAATTCTTCCTTTCCAGACTTACTGCCCTTGTCTTACAGAAGCTTAGCTTCATCTGGCCTGTAATTAAGATTTCTTAAATGATTTTCCTGGCTTTGGTTTCACATTCTTCCAAACCATTCTTCATGCAGTACCAATATTGAGATTTAAAATGCACATTAAAATTAAGCATCCCAGAAAAAATTGACTATATCTGTTCCCTGACTAAAAATCTTTAACAGTTCCTTATCACTTACAGGATAAATTCCAGGCTCCCCAGGACAGCCTACAGGGCTCCCCATGATTTGATATCCACCCATGTATCCAGCCTCATTTCTCTATTCCCTTCTTCCCTCCATCCCAAGTCAGTTCCTGAAAAGCCCATGCTGTTTTATGTCTTTGTGTCTTTGCAAATACTGTTCCCTGTCTGGAATGCTCTATCTTCTTGTCTACTTGGAAACCCCTATTTATTTTTTAATACCCAGGCTAGCATCTTTCATCTGTGAACTTCTCTTTGTCTCACCAGTGTACTTGGTCAGAGCTATATTTGAGCATTTCATACTGTGCTACACTTGTTTACATATTTTCCCCCACCAAACTGAGGGCAGGGACTATATCTTATTCATATTTGTACTTTTAGTATCTAGGGCAATGGTTGGCACATGCTGAATGAATGAATAAATTTTTGTAAGCATAGATGTTTTCTTGTCTTCACTATGTTTAATGCCATTATGGACAGAATTGGTTGTTAAGGTTTGATTTTTTTTTTCTGTTACACAAAGTGACCACATATAGGCCCTAAATCAACATCTTTTCAGCAAAATGAGACATAAGATATGTAGACCCACAAAATTATGATACTAACATGCAGCCATTACTTGAAAAATTAATGTATTAATTTTTTTTGCATTTACAGTATGCATTAAATTCTCTGTAGCACTTGCCTTGTGATGAGAGCTGCTAATTTACCTGTTTTATTTGATTGCATAGATAAGAAGACAAAAGCTTAGTTGAAAAGAAGTGATAGGATCCTGGAAAGTGCTGAAAGGTTGGGAAGGGATAAGGAAGAGGATAGGGTGTAAGAAGAATGAATCAAATTTACATTTACTAAGCATCTAGTCATTGTTAAGTCATATTAGTTTAATTTAATCCATAACAATGACCCTATAAGGTGGATATTGTTATTCCCATTTTGTAGATGAGGTAGGTAACATGAGACATTAAGTAATCTCCAAGGTCACACAGCTACAAAGGGTAACCAGATCTGACTGCCGCTAATGTTTCCTTCCTTCCCAGCAAGCTGTCCTGCCTTTCAAAGTTCCCAGAGCTGCCATGCTGCTGTGGGCAGCTCAGTAACACACACAAAGACACATTATTTGCTCCGATTTGCAATAATCATAGGTAGATGGCAAACTTATTAGTTAACAATCCTATACCCTAGTATAATAAAAAGCTAATATGCAAATTGTCCCTTCCACTCAGGAGTTCGACCAGGAGTTCAACCTGGAGTTCGACAAGGGGGCAGGGCCAGCCTGCCAACTGCCTGCAGCCACTCTCCCTCCCCGCATTGGGGTGTGGTGGCCAGACCCTCATTTGTGCACCAGGCCTCTAGTGTAACTATAATTTTATGTTCAATCTCAATGCTTATTTTTAAAATTTACTAATGAATACTCTCACACTGCATTGATGATGTCAGATAATGGGTGAATATTTTTGAGCTTGTCTTGGAAAACAATGTGAATAGATTTGAACTAGGTTAGTGGAGAAAGCATACTTCTAAATTTTTCTTTGGTGTTGCCTGCTTCTGGCTCCATTTGGAATCCAGAAATGACTGCTGTCTGGGGTAAAAGGCAGTTTGCTCTTGCTGCCTCCTGTATATTGGTTGGCCTGGCAGTTTGTCGTTCTCCTGGGCAAGAATCCAGCTTGTGGTAGTGAGGTGGTTTTGTGGCAGAACTCCACAATTAACCGCAAGTTCAGTGTCAACGGTAGGCTGCCACCGTCATGGCTGTGATCCTTCAGATCTGCTAGGGTAGCCAGAGCTGAAGAAACTACTACTTGTCTATGGAGGGAACAGGAAAACTTGGAAAGAGTTTGCATTGCTGTTTATTGTTCAAGGTTCAGGTTTAAATACGAAAAATCCAGGATTTTTCAGATTAGTAATTAAAGATTTAATACTTTTACCTGTTTGTGTTTTTTTAAATATAGGGGATTTGTGGCATAGATACAACTGTTGTCTGACAACTAGAAATATAAAAAGGAAAATTCTTAAAGTAGTAGAATATACTCTTTCATAGCAAAAGAAATCCAGGTGCCATCAGTTGAGTTTAAAAAAGTTCACTCACACATCTCTTAAACATTTATTTTATGTATAATGTTTTCTGTCAATCTAAGAGAAATTGTTCTTTTACTGATTTTGTGCAAATGGATATTAAGAAAAATATTTTTCAATAACAATCTGGAAATTTTTATATTAAGTTATATAATGAGTTTCTATTAAAATTCATTGATTAAATAATAAAATCAAATGACATACAACTAAAAATTCTGAATTATTAAAAAAATTTTGAGAAATACAAACAAAAAATTTTTAGCATTAACTGAGTATTGTGCTAAGCATGGCACGGAGACTGAGGTAAGATTGAATAAGGCAGAATTCTTGTGTTCGAAGTGCATATTGATGAGGTAGCCATGCATATAAAGAAACCTGATAACAACATACACCTTTATCTAACTAATAGGAACAATAAACTCCAGGTCTATTTTAAGACCACACCATGACTCCGGCCTTCTCATACCTTATACTTTTGTTCTTGGCCCCTCATACTTTATGAGCCAGCCACAGGACACTTGAAATTATCCAAATGCACCATAATTGCTTTCCTCTAGATTTTTACACTTGCTTGCTTCCTTTGCCCAGATTATCTTTTCTCCCTACTTTATTTAGGTAAGTTTGACTTATCCTACATAATAAATAGGTAATATGCAAATTAACCCTCATTCCCTCATAAGATGGCTGGCTATGACCAGGCTGGCAGGGGGGTTAGTGAGGGACAACCAAACAACTGAACAGCCGGCTGCGTAACCAGGCAGGCAGGAGGGCCATGAGGGATGACCAGGC
>NW_006297395.1:1671858-1678249 GCF_000327345.1 Myotis davidii
CGAGAGCTTTATACACACACACACACACACACACTAGTGGCCCAGTGCACAAAATTCATGCGGGGGGGGCGGATTCCTCAGCCCAACCTGCACCCTCTCTAATCCAGGAATGTGAGAAGGATGTCCGACTGGGATCAGGCCTAAACCGGCAGTCAGACATCCCCCGAGGGGTCCCAGATTGGAGAGGGTGCAGGCTGGGCTGAGGGGACCCCTCCACCCCCGTGCATGAATTTCGTGCACCGGGCCTCTAGTCTTTTAATATCATGCCCAGAAATCTTTCCCAAGAGCACTACTCTGTACCTGATACTCCTACTCTGGTCTGGGTTAGGGGTCCCTCCATTGAGCTCCCAGAGTACACTGAGTTTACTTGCCTCTACATCACAGTTCCTATCACACTGGGCACTAGTAGTCTTTTTAGTTTTCTAGCTTTCACTGTGAACCCTGAAGGGAAGAAACCATATCTTTCACATTGTATCCTTGTCAGCCAGCACAGTGCCAGGCACTTGATAAACACTGAAATAATGAACACATTCACTAAGAGAGAGATTAAATGTTGGTGGAGAGGAGTAGTACATACCAAGGAAGTAAAAGTAAGGGAATTAAACACAGAGATGAAAGAGAGAAGGCAGGAAGAGGAGAAAGAGACAGGAAGACAGCCATCCAAACAGACACAGGGGAGAGAACTGGAATTGGTAGAGAAGAAACAAATTGTGAAAACAAGCTGAGAGAACCACACAGTGGGAAGATGGGAAAAGAATAATTCTCTTCTTTAGTAGTTCTCAAAGCACTGTTTCCCACAGTTTTTTCAAATATTCCCTGTGCCCTTTAGTAGCCTATGTGCATTCCCACATAAAGCTGCAGCTTGAGGAAGTTAGTTCTATAAAGAACATCATAGTTTTAATGTTCTAAGTGGCATCTCACACAGTGCTCTGCATATAGTGAGCACGCAATAAATATTGTTGAGATGAACTAAACAGTGAGTCAAAGTGAGGTTCAGAGTCTGAGATGAGTGCTAGCCGGAAGGGAAATAGGTTTTGTTTGCGCACGTAGGCACCAAGTAACCCCTGCACACTGGAACCAGAAGTATCCTTTCCATAGAGAAAAACCTGTCTGTTGTTTTTTAAAAATTTTTAAATTAATCCTCACCGAAGGATAGAGGATATTTTTTCCATTGCTTCTTAGAGAGTGGAATGGAGGAAGGGAGGGAGAGGAAGAGAGGGAGTGAGGGAGAAAAACATCTATGTGAGAGAGACACATTGATTGGTTGCCTCCCAAAGGAGCCCCTACTGGGTGGGGATCGAACTGCAACCCAGGTATGTGCCCTTGACCAGAAATCAAACTCCAATATCCTTGGGGGGAGGCCTGACGCTCTAACCACTGAACAAGGTCAGCACACCAGCCAGGGCTGTTTTTATTTTTAAATGTGAGATTGAAAATGTTAACTCTTTCCTTCTTTCAAAAACTTTTTAGGTTTTTATTTATCTTAGGGAAAGCTCTAGTTTTAGGAGTTTGGAATCTCAGTGATACTGGTGAATTTACTGGCCATTCCTTAAACTTTGATATTTAGAATTTGTCAGACTGCTTTAAATCATTATCCCTAAGAAATCAAGGCTGCTTTATTACTGAATTCCGAAAAAAACTACTTTAGAAAGAGCACTCAGTTCTAAGCATTTTCCCAAATCCAATTCAAATCCACTTTTTATGTCCTATTTTTAGAAATTTAAATTCTTTCTTTCTTTTCTCTCCCTCTCCCCCTTTCTTCTTGCCCATGGGTTCCAAAGAGGGGCTTCAGGTCAGAGGAGAAGGTGTTAGAGACCTGGGCCCAGACACTTCCACTTCAATAAGAGCAGTCCGCTTTTATTTGCATATTTCTTTTGAAAAACATCTGAAAACCATGGTTGAGAGGTGACTATGCAGGATGGAAACAGTAATAAAAAGCTCTTAAAAACTGGCAATCATTTTTCCCTGCTTTTCAACGTCTCTGAGCAAATCTTTAGAGGCTGCTCCATAAACCATCCTGAGGAGTCAGTTGTCTGATCATGGGACAGTGATAATGATGGGGCCGAGGCCTATCCCTCAACCAACCCCCAGTACCACCCATTCCCAAGTGTATTCCATGATAACTATAATTGAGTTACCGAAGGTGCAGCTGCTCTGATCCATTCAAAAATATTTAATTTTGGAAGGGAATTCCTACTACTCTAAAAATGGATTTTCTTTAAATATGGATTTTAGAGTTAGAAAATAGCTCTATTTTCTGAAAAAGATTAAAACCACAAGTAAAAGGGTGGGGTTTTTACATGGCAGGTGGGGGGAGAATCTGAGACCTAAAATGAGGCCCATTTGTTATTTCGGCTACCTGTGGATGAATATTCAAGAAGAGAACAAAAGAATTCACAGAGAGGGTAACTTCCAATTCAGCAATGATGAGCAACACAGGTCTCAGATGAAGAAGTGAGTGTTTTAACAGTTGGGTTGAGCCCAGTAACAGGACATCTCAACTGGTGCTTGTAAGATTAGACATGTGGACAGGCGGTGGCATCTAGAATGTCTGTTAGTGAGGACCTTAGCCTAGACTAGTGTTTAGGGGCAGAGCTTTTGGCTCTAAGACCGGAAAGACCTAGGTTTTAGTTCTTCCAAAATTAATGAGGGGCATTGCCAGCTTATTGGTGTGGGCACCTAAAATGGAGAACAAAACAAAATTTTCATGCTACGAACTCAGGCACATGGGAAAACTGGGTCTTTAGAGCTGGAGGGCAAGGGCCTCATTATTAGAGTATAGGAATACACAGGGGTTGTATTGCACCAGAATGCCGCGGGAGCTGGGTGGTAAGCACTAGGATTTCCTGGCATGGATCATCCAACTGGGAGAATGATTCTCGTGGAGAGATCGTGGGCCAAAATGTGAGGGCAGGCAAAGTCAGGTAAAAGGCTAGGGCATAGAGTGCTGAGAAGTCAAAGGTATGCTGTGACTTTAGGTCTTTTTTTCACAACAGACAATGGTCATATATTCTCAAACCTAAAGACAAGAGCTAAGTAATTCTATTGGTTGTTTAAATCTGGCAAAAGAATCATTAACTAATCTGAACTCTAAGAAATGCAGCCTACTAATAATCTTTGACAAAGATTGTAAACAGAGAAGGGAGTTGCTATAAACATAGCTAGCTCATTCTTTTTGTGCATACTTTTAGTTAAGTAAACCAATGCTCTTCGGTCACGTCCTTACATTTTATTTTAGAATCCTCTCAGGTGCTGGAGTTACTGTTCAGCGAGATGCACTCCAGCTATAGGTTATTAAAAGGATCGGGCTTTTATAAAGACCTGGGAAGACAGTGGAAAGAAAGCTAAGGGAGAACTGGGAAGTATGAAGAGGGCTTTACGTTTTGTTTTCCAGATAACAGTCCTTTGATGTAAATCCTTTTATTTGTCAACACTGAGAGTTTGCTTTAGTTCAGTGATACAAATAATTCAAATGTTGCTTTTGGCAATCTGAAACATGAATCTGAAGGATGCCCATATACAGTGGTTGGCAAAAGTAGGTTTATAGCTGTATGAAAATGAGTTTATTCTTGTATTAATAATTCATGTACTATTTATTATTATTAACCTACTTTTGCCCACCTTTATATTTTGGATATAGAGAAACCATAGTTTTCTTTTAATATTCAGTATTATTTTATATTAGTTTTAGATGTACAGCATAGTGGTTAGACAGTTATGTAATTTACAAAGTGATCCTACCCACTATATTATTAACTCTATTCCCTATGCTGTACTTTAATTCCTGTGACTATTTTGCAACTACCAATTTGTACTTCTAAATGCCTTCACCTTTTTCACCCAGCCCCCCAATTCCCATCCACGCTGGCAACCATCAGTTTATTTTCTGCATCCATGAGTCTGTTTCTGCTTTTTTGTTCACTTAGTTTGTTCTTTAGATTTTACATATAAGTGAAATCATGTGTATTTATCTTTCTCTGTCTGACTTATTTTACTTAGCATAATACTTTCTAGGTCCATCCATGTTGCAAAATGATAAGACTTCATTCTTTTTTATGGCCGAGTTGTACATGTATGTATTATACTGTTTTATCCACTCATCTATTGATGGGCACTTAGTTTGCTTTCATATCTTGGCTCTTGTAAATAATGCTGCAATGAACATAGGGGTTATATCAAACTAAAACGTTTTGCACAGCAAAGGAAACCATTAATAAAATGAAAAGACAACCTACTGAGTGGAAGAAGATAGCTGCCAATAATACATCCTATAAAGAGTTACTATCCAAAATTTATAAAGACTTCAGACAACTCAAAACCAAAAAACCAAACAATCTAATTTAAAATGGGCAGAGGACCTGAATAGATACTTCTCCAAAGAGGACATACAGATGGCCAACAGATATATGAAAAGATGTGCAACGTCACTAATCGTCAGAGAAATGCAAATTAAAACCACAATGAGATATCATTTCATACCTGTCAGAGTGGCTATCATCAACAAATCAACAAACAGCAAGCGTTGGTGAGGATGTGGAGAAAAGGGAACTCTCGTGCACTGTTGGTGGGAATGCAGACTGGTGCAGCCACTATGGAAAACAATATGGAATTTCCTCAAAAAATTAAAAATGGAACAGCCTTATGACCCAGGAATTCCACTTCTGGGCATATATCCAAAGAAACCCAAAATACTAACTGGAAAGGATATATGTACCCTGTGTTCAAAAACCATAGCTTTTTAAGACCGGAATGGACTTTAAAGGCCATCACATTAAATTGTTTCATTTTACAGCTGAGAAGAATGAGGCCTGTAAAAGTTACGTGACTTACTTCATGTCAAGGCATAAATGGCTGGCTGGGCCAGGACTAGAACCTATGAAATGGATTTCTAGTCCACTGTTACTTCTGTTACAACCCATGCCTATCTTACCTCAGATGACAATCCAAAATTTGAAAAAACACCCACTTTAATCTTTATTTGTTCTAATTTTCAAGTCAATTTATTATTTCCTATGAGAATTTAGTGAGCAAATTCAGTAATGCTAGTGCAACTTTTGTCATGCCCTGCTGTATAGGCTTAAATGTATCAAGTTTCCTACTTTAATTTTTGACTGGTAGTGATGAGGTCTGTGCATATCATTAAAAAATATATTTGCTGAGTTCTGTTAAAATGAGATTGAAATTTTTTTTAAATTGTCATGGTGGAAAAAAAGACCCCCTTAGATATTTATCTTTTAGGACAATCATTTGATAGTCAATTTGAAAACTCAAAAATCTTTTTTCCTTTATCCAAGAGACAGGAAAGAAACAGGAATTCTGGTCTTTATCCATCTTGGTCAAATTCTTATGCTAATTTCTCAGTGATTTCTGCTATGTATGTGAACTATGACCATACACGAAAATGGTCTGTTTTAGGTCATGCCTGTGGGCAAAGATTAATTGGTGAAAAATGGGCCTGTTCGTGGGATTTACCACACAGTAACGTTCCTCATCTCACTGGAAAAATGTGGAATTAGTTCTTTGAGAAATGTAGCCCTGTCATGAGGCTGGAGGGAAACAGTTCGCTCTCTAAGACAGTTATGATTGGTTAGATTCCAGAGCAGTCCCTTTCGTTCAGCAAAGCTCTACCCTCTTTCAAATAAATATTTCCTACATGTGACTGGTGTCACTAGCAATTCAGAGATCGCATCTTATTGGGCTTCTTTCTTGGCACCGATCCAAACTGGGCAATGGTCTTGGAGAGGTCTCCTGACCCTCCCATGCCCGCTCTCTAGAACATGCTGTTACAGTGAAAAAGCCTTCGATGTGGAAATAACTTTGCGACAGCATAACTCTTCTACGCTTACTGAAATGTGGGATACAGATGTGAACTAGTGGGTATGGGTGGCAAGGGTGCGAAGTGGAGGATGGGATGTTAGCTCCTGGCCTGGTTCTGGAGGAAGACAAGCTGGACTATATCTGCCTGGATGCTCCCAGAGAACACTCCACGTGCTCCTCCCTAACAGCCCCTGCAAGGACCCTGGGCCTGCTTTGTGGCCCACACCGCTGATGAGGACAGACCTCGCCACAGCGATCAGGGTTTCGCCGCCCTGCCCTGCCCGTAGTGGTGGCGGCTGGTCCTTACAAGGTCGCAGCCCTGCTCAGGCAGCTCAAGGGCCCATCCTGAACCGGGATGAGGTGAGGGGCCGACGGAAGCCTCCCCCTTCAGCTCGATTTCCACGAACTCCCTCCCTCCTCAAGACCCCGGTGCAGACCCGAGGGAGCCAGGCTAGAAGCCTATGACTTACCCCCAGAGGGAACCTGCGTGCCTGTGGTCCCAGGATGGTGGGCTGGCCCCCTTCCACCCGAGGAGGACCCCACCCATTCCCCCCAGCCCTGCCCCTCCCCTGTC
>NW_006297395.1:1679135-1698105 GCF_000327345.1 Myotis davidii
CCTTCTTGGTGTGGCAGTGGTGGTCTTGGCCTTGGGACGGAGACGCCGGGGCGGCGACCCCGTACACGCCCCCGGCGACGGCGGGCAGGTTGTTCTTGGTGCTGAGCTGCGTGGGCTCGCTGACGCTCGCGCACCGGGTCGGAGTGGGTCTCCTTCGCCAGCCTCGGGCCGCTGCCCTCAGCCCTGCGGCCCCTGCTGTCCTGCCTGGTCGGGGGCGCCGGCTGCCTGCTCGCCCTGGGGTTGGATCACTTCTTTCAAATCAGGGAAGCTTTCCATCATCCTCGGTTGTCCAGCACCGCGGAGGACAAAGTGCCTGTGATCAGACCCCGCAGGAGGTCCAGCTGCGTGTCGTTCGGGGAGACGTCGGCCGCTTACCAGGGCAGCTGCAAAATGTTCAGGAGACCGTCGTTGCCTTGCATTTCCAGAGAACAGGTACGTTAGCCGAAAGCCAGGTTGGCTTGAGGAAATGAGTGCGGTTTTGTCGCTTCAGTTCCTGAGCTGAATTTGCGTGTTTGAAAGCATGTTAACTTCCAGGATGGGGAAAACAAGAAGGTTTTCTTCTGGAAAGGATTCCTAAAATACAGGAGGCTTTTTAGAAATACAGAAGTATCTTTTTATTTGTGTGAAATAGACTAATTATATTGCACCTTTAAAGTACTTTGTTTATGCACTAGATGAGTTATCAGAAGGATGAATTATTTGCGGTTTAATAGATTGACTACTCCCACTTTGGCATGCTCTGGTGTATGTCATTTTGGTGCCATTTATCTGTTGCTGTTATAATGGTGATCTCTCTCCAAAGGTAACATACAACCATTAGAATGAGTGAACAGACATTAATTTTAAGCAGTGTGATTTTACTATTTTTGATATTCGAGAGAAAGATTTGAGATCTTATGAACATTGATGAACTTTGGAACTGCGACTTGTTAGTTTAGATGAAAAGACTTGTGGAAATAATTGTTAGGAGATCCCCCCGCCCCCCAACCAAATTCCAGCGGTATAGGCTAATACAATATTTTACAGACTAACTCATGGTGGTGTGTATTTGTTGCATAATGAGGAGAATGTTGTAATAATTTAACCTTTAAACTTATGTCTGGAAAGATGCCAAAAGCATGTCCAGTAGGTTTACATGTTTTTGTTTTTTAAAAGGAATTGAAACCATCATCGTGGAATGAGCTTCTATATAGCCTTGGGAAATCTTACCTGTTCTACATCACCAAGAAACTCAACAAGTATAGCTATTCACTGATAGTAAATGCTTTACATATATTTTCTTAAATATATGTAAGTGCAAAACGCTTTACTTAAATTTTCTTAAATCCTCACAAGAACTCTGTATGGTGGTGACATTCGCTCAACGTACAGATGAGCCATATGAGTTTTTGAGAGATTACCCAACTTCACACATCTAGTAAGTGGGCAGTGCTGGGATTTGAACCTAGATTTCTTAGTTTTAATTGTCGTGTTCTAAACAACTAAAAGAATGAGTGTAGAGCTCTTATGTAGGCGAGTAGGAGTTTATAGCATTGGTTTTCAGACTTTTTGATTGGTGATATGTTTTACACTGGGACCTTTTTTATTCCTACTACATCTGATGCTCTCTTCAAAGTAATCAACAAACCACTATATTGATTTTATGACATGTTTAACACGAACTCTGTAGTGCTCCAATGAGACCACACTTTGCTTCTTGAAACTTTTTTTTCCCCCCCAGAAACTGCTTTTGTGGTCTGTAATTATTTGGCAAAATACTTGAAAAATTTGTTAAAAAATGTTATGCCTTTTGTTTTCTCATTTTACTGCCCGTGATAATAGTGCTTAGAAAAATCTGTATTAGAAGAGTTGTGATATTAACTGTAGAGCAAAGTAATATCAGCTGTTTTCTTAGCATGGCATGCCATTTAACAGTTGACTATATGTGAATAGACACCGGAAAAGTGTTTTAGCATAGTCTAATCACATTTGTAGATAATTTTCCTAAATTTAACAGCATTACAGTTTAACGAACTTTATTGTTATCTGTTGGTGTAGTCAATTGTGGCTGTGCTGTAAATGGAAAATTCTTGGTTTTCTTAATCCTACTCTGCTGCTTTTTCCATCATAGCAACCTTTTTCAACCTTTAATTGAGAGCAGTGTTGTTGTTCTAGGTAGCTTCACTTATTTGTATTAGAAGCAGACACAGTTTGAGCTTTTAAAAAGGTCATATATTATACTTACTTGCATAGCCCATGGACACGGACATGGTGGGGGGGCCTTGGGAGGAGGGGGGAAAGCAGAGGGCCATGGGAGATATTAACAATAAAAAACACATTTTAAAAAGTTTATTAATCCATTTTTTTAAAAAGGTCATATCTTAACGCTGAAAACTCTTATTCACATTCCACTATGAAAAGGAACATTTTTGGGGTCTTAAATATATGCTAATCGTTTAAGGCTTCCTACATTGTTACTTAATGTTCTGTGCCATAAAATACTACTACTTTGGCAATACTACTAAAAATTACTACATATTTTTAATTTGACCGAGATTGTGATAAGGATTTTTATTTATGCTTATTCCTGTGAGTCTCTGGTTTTGTTTGCATGTATATGATGTTAAAGAAATGAAGAGGAAAGCAGTGCTTTTATGGAAGTAAAAGATCGAGACACTCTAATTTTCCAAGTGCTAAATTTTGTATATGACAAGTTTAAAGTCTCTTCATTGTTTCAGAAAGTGAAGGGGAAACAGAAAGACATTGAGTAGAATCTGATGTAGGGAGAAATGCTGTGGATTCATAGGCGGGGGATTGAGAGTAAGGTCTTGGCTCTACTGCGTAATCTTGGGAAAGTCAGTGAATCTCTGAATCTCAGTATCCTGCCAAATCAGGGATTCCAAAAGATGAATTCTGTAATAACTTCCCAGTTCTCGATTCCCTTCTTACAGTTGGTTTATACTTTTTGTAAGGTATGAATAAAAGTATAGCTAACACATCACAGATGAGTACTTCTTGAAGTTTTACTTCAGTGTTGAATGTTGATATGACTAACCTGTGTTTTCCAAGGTGTAATGATGAGCAGATATTCTGTATTTTTTTAATAGAGAACTTTAAAAATTATATGCAATTCATTTTTGGATTGATAAGAAAATTATTATACTTTTATTTCCTGAAGAATTTTATAAACATCTTTGAAAAACAATTAAAACTCATGTCTATCTAAATATTTTTAAATTGAGAGTAGATTTAGAATAATTTTTAACTTTTGGAGTGTTATGTTAGGTACCATGTTGAAAAATAATGGCTTATGTTTGCAAAACATTTAATTTTCATAATTAGATTTATAGTAGATATGAATGCTATATATGTCACGTATTAATCAAAGTTTTGCTGTTGTTATTGCCAAGCATTTAGAGATTTAAAGTTTAAATCTAGTTACTGTTAACTGTATTTTGCCTTGGTGGGTTAATGGGAAGACATACTTAAGTTGTAGTATATTTGCCAGGAATCAGCTAAAACAAATAGGAAATTTTTTAAAAAATTAGTTGTCTACATAGATGCTTTGGCCAGAATTTAACAAATTACATTTCTAAGCCATTTTATTTGTATATTCTATAATGAAAGTTTCAGCCAGATCATTTTATTTGTGATAGACTAGGTAAATACGAGGTTTTGAAAGTCATAAGTTAGTGTGTGAGATATTTTTCTATACCTAAAATGCTAAGTGCTTTCTAAATGGTTAGGTAAATATTTTAAAATTCTGTGGCCTTAAAGCCCATAAATATTATGTAAAGTGTTAATTTTATTTGAAGAAGGTGCACACATGTAGTATGAATGTGTTCAAAAATGATTTTAAAGTTTAGTGATTATTTAGCCCCTTAAGGAATTTGCAAGGCATATCTCACTATGAATTTAAGAATACTGTAGTATTTGTGACATTTATTTTATGGTTTCAGTGAGTAGTGTTTCATTCTACTCTCATGTCAATATTTTGTGATAAAGTATCAGCCTATATCATAATTTTATGCTTTATTTTGTAAATAGTGTATGTACTCTGCCATCGGAACTGTTGTTCAAAAGCACAGATTTGATCAAATCCCTTGCCCTGTTTTAAAAACCTCTTATGGTTTTTTCATTGTCCACAGGATAAAGTGGACAATGACCTTGAACCTTGCTTGCAAAATCCTTTATAACATGCTCTTAGCTTTTTTGTTTGTTTTGTATTTTAAAAAGCCATCTAGGACTTAGGGACACTCCCTCCCCCATCCATCCTTGGCTATAACTATTTGTGGACTGCTTATTGTTACTGACCTGTAGGTATTTTTTTCTTCTTTTGCTATTACTATTCACAGTTTGAAATCTCCTTTAAGGAACAAATTAGATTAAGAAGTTCTTAGACAGTACAGTGATATTCAAATTACTTGTATAAACTGAGAACAAATCTTCAATATAGCAAGTTGGCCATTTTAAAAAATAAGTTGACAGATCATGTGATGTGTGATAGATTTTTATTATAGCTCATGAAATAATAACATCTCCATAATTTATGTTTTCCCATACTGAGTGGAAAGTAAATAGGGCCAAGCATAAGTAGAACTGTGAAGTTTATTTTCATTTTTCTCAGACTTTTTATCCGCCTCAGTGGTGGGCCTTTCTCTGATTCTCTTTTTCTTTACCCTTGCAATTACCAAGTTAGCCTGTTTCTCTAGCTATTCTCCTGCCTTCCTATCCCCTAACCAAAACAGGAAGAACCTATACTTGCTGAAAACATTTATTTCAACCTAAATGTGTTTATATAGATATAGAAGAGATAGATTCAGAGTTTATCTCGTTGAAATCTGCTCATTTTATAGACAGGAAAGAAACTCGGAGAGGTAAAAATATTTTTTCTAAGTTATGGCGTGAGATATTTGGGATACAGGGACTAAAACCAAGCTAAGTCCTGCCATAAAGAGCATAAATAGCTGCAGTCATGGTTTTCCAAGGCTGTAACTAATTTTGTCGATTATCTGATAAACGACATACCTAGTTAAAGGAGTTAGTGGTGAAGATGGGAAAGAGAGAGAGACTCTTGAAATCACGAAGTTTATACAGAACTTGAGGATAAACTTGGTCTCTGATGTAGTTATTTCAGGGTGACTCGTCAGGATGCAGCTGGTGTCAAGCTCAAGTGTCTTCAGAGGGCAGTTACAATACCGTATTTATGTCGCATGCTGAAGAAGGAGGGAAGGATAAGAAGAATGGAAGTCCACTGATTATTGCCTACTTTGCCTAAGAACATTCAATTTAAACAAAACAAACTCAACAATTGTGTTAGCCAAGCAAAACTTTAGGAGACCTGGGTTCTGTCTGTGGTAGTTCCTAACAGTTTATAATATTGGGTTGGTGTTCACCTTGTTATTTAAAAGCTGACTCGTATTTATTTACATGATTATTAGAAGGCTCTTCTTAGAACTTTGGACAGAGGAGTACATAGTATTTTCTACTGTGGTTTTCTTTCAGGATTTAGAACTTTTCTTCCTGTATTGATTTTCCCTAGCAGGTCACTCATCTTTGTAGATTTTCCTTCCTCCATCAGCTAGAGTAAATTGTTTGGCTAGTTCTTCCTTACATTTCTTTTATACAAACATGCATTCAGCATATTTTATCTTTATTTAGTTAGCATTTAAATTTTAAATGAGAAATTTTACACGTAAAAGACTGTATATAATTTTAATATGTGTTAAGGAATGAAATACTAAAGGAAAAAAGTCAGGTACTCACCACTTATATTCTTTGAAGTTCCCTGTATAACTCTTTTTTTGCATCCCTTTCTGCCCCATCTATCCTGATTTTCTTTTTCTTTTTCTTTTCTTTTTTTTTTACTATTCATTCCTGTGCTTGTTTTTATAATTATAACCCCCCACAAATGTATTCCTAAATAATCTAAATAATGTTATTAATATTGCCTGTTTTTGAACTTCCGTAGAATCATGGTGTATGAATTTCTTTTGTAACATTTTTTTTCCTTAATGTTTCTGAGATTTATTAATGTTGATGTGGATAATTGCAGTTCTTTTTTAATGCTGTATAATATTTCATCGTATGGCCATGGTAAAATTTATTTATCTATTCCACTGTTTATGGACCTATGGGTAGTTTACCATTATGTAAAATGATGCTAATGAAACTTATTGCAAATGTTTCCTGGTGCATGTGTGCATCCAAAAGTAGAATTGCTGAGCTGCAAGGTATGTTCATATTCAACTTCACTATGTGTGGTAGTCAGAATAACAGCACTCCAAAGATGTCCATGTTCTAATTCCAGGAAATCGTGAATGTTATCTAACTTAGCAAAGGGGACTTTGCATAGGAAATGTTTAAGGACCTTGAGATGGGAAGTTTATCCAGGGTTATCTGAGTGGATCCAAAGTAATCACAAGGGTTCTTAAAAAGTGGAAGAGGGAGGCAAAAGAGGTCAGCGATGGAGTTGTGACAATGGAAGTAGGATTGGAGTAATGCGGTGTGAGAAAGATTCAGTCTACCTTTGGCTTTGACAAGGGAAGAAGAAGGCCAGGAACCAAGGAAAGCAGGCAGCATCTAGGTGCCAGAAAGGCAGGGAAATGGATTTACTAGTATTTTAAAGTATCCTTTGATTTCTTCCTTGATCTCATTGTTAGCCCATTCATTGTTTAGTAACATGTTACATTTCCCTCCATGTCTTTGTGTATTTTTCAGTCTTTTTTTCTTGTGATTGATTTCTATTTTCATACCATTATGGTCAGAGAAGATGCTTCATGTGATTTCATTCTTCTTAAATTTATTGAGACCTGTTTTGTGTCCTAACGTGGTCTATCTAGAAAATGTTCCATACACACTTGGAAAGAATACATATTCTGCTGCTTTGGTGTGAAATGCTCTGAAGATATTATTAAATCCTACTAGGGTGTGTAAAGTATGTTCTTCTAAGGAAAAGCATAGGGAAACATGACCATTGCATATAGATACATGTTATACAGTATATCACACTCAAAAATTTTTAATAAAATATATAAAAATAAATAAAATACTAAAATATATGCATTATGTTTAATTTTGATGTGTGTTAATATCAGTATAAGATATGACAAAATGAAGTGCAATTTAAGTACATTTATTCAGATGCTTTCATTTAATATTCACGTGCGGAAAAGTAGCGGGCTGACTGAGGGAGTTCTGGCTCAAAATAGCCAGTCAGCAAGGTGTTAATTTTTATGTGTCTTGGTGTGGGCCTCTTCGGGTTCATCTTGTTTAGGACTTCCGGTGCTTCCTGAACTTATGTGTCTTTTTTCTTCACAAGGTAAGGGAAGTTTTTGGTCATTATTTCTTCAAATTGGTTTTCAATGATCTGTTGCTCTCTCTCTCCTCCTTCTGGTGCCCCTATGATGCTTCATGTTATACCAAAGGTCCCTTAAACTATCCTCACTCTTTTTAATTTCTTTTTTTTCTGCTCTGATTGGGTGTTTTTTTTCTACCTTGTCTTCCAAATTGCTGCTTTGATCCTCTATTTCAGTCAACCTACATTTTATTCCTTTCATTGTATTCTTGATATCAGAAATGGTGTTCTTCATTTCTGACTGGTTCTTTTCATGGTTTCTATGTCCTTTTTCATGCTGTTGTACTTCTCACTATGTTCCGTAACCATCCTTATAACCATTAATTTGAACTCTGTATCTGAAAGATTGCTTTCCTCCATTTCATTTAGCTCTCTCTTTCTCTCTCTCTCTCTCTTTTTTTTTTTTTTTGAGAATTCTCCTGTTCTTTTATTTGGGGCCTGTTTCTTTGTCTCCCCATTTTGGTTGCCCCTTTGTATTTGTTTCTCTGTACTAGATAGATTTGCTATGACTCCCAGTCTTTGTGTGGTGGCCTTATCTAGTAGGTGTCTGTGAGACCCAGTGGCTGAGGGTCCTTGATCACCTGAGCTGGGTCTGAGAATGTCTCTGGTATGGGTTATGTGGGCCCTTCTGGTGTAATTCAGTCTTGATTGCTATAGGCCTGTTCATGTATCGGATCAACCCTCAGGCTGGCTGACTGTGAAGCTCAGCCCCGACCACGGTGTGTGAGCTGCTGTGCCAGTGCTGACCACATGAAGCGGAATTCACCTCAGTAGGGTTTGGTGCCTGCTGAGATCTCCTTTTGGTTATGCTGTTTGTGAAGCTTATTGGACCCTGCTCTAACGTTGTCTGAAGGTGGCCACTGGGTGTGTTGGTTCTGGGCCTCTTGGGAGGGACTTTGGTGCAGGACAGTGTCTATGCTGTCTGTGTCTGGCCGTCGGCAACCTGTTAGGAGCTGGCGATCCAAAGTTTGTGCCTGCCTCTGGTTTGCTTGGATTCACACAGGAAGGACCAAATTGCACAGCAAGGCTGGCTTTTACCAGCACTGGGCCTGGGGGTAGGTCAGCAAATGTCCCAAGCACCCTGATAAGATATGCCTCCACTTGCCTCTACCTGCCAGCTGTCTGTTAGATTCAGTCATTGAAAGAGCCTCTGGTGGAGTTGGGATGATGGGGCAAATGGATCACTTGTGAGGGGGAGGTTCTGTTCAGGTTTCAGGGAAGATGGTAGGTGTGATCCCCGCCCTAGCACCGCATGACTTTGTGTGTCCTGGATTTGTCCTGACTTAGGCAGGGCAGAGCCACCAGGAGTTGGGTGAGTGGGTCCTTTGGAGCCACAGTCAGAGTCCAGAGGATGGATCTGCTAGAAACACCTTTCAGGTTCCACCTTTCAGATGGATCTGCTAGAAACCTGAAAGGTGTTTCTAGCAGATCTCCCATGAGGGGGAAGCGCCAGGCAGGTTGATGGGAAAGTGGAGGGGCAACCTCAAAGCCACATAACTCAGTCACTGATACCACCTGAGTCTGCCCAGACCTCTACCCCCTGTCCAAGGCAGCTGACTCCTCCGCACGGCCTAAGCTCCACAAGGTGAGGTGAGGAGTCTAGAGGGTGGGACAATTGGTTTACCCGAGGCTGATGCCACACAGAGCGGCATGCTCTACCCAAGAAAGATGGTTAAGTGCAGTATTGAAGAATAACTCAGCACAGGGATCCTGGCAGCTGTTCCCTCAGCTTTGTCCCCAGAGCCACAAACTCCAGACTCGTCTCAGGCGATTCTAGTCTACTCGCCCTCCCTCTACTGGAGCCCAGGGTGAGTTGGTATGAACGAAATTTTGTGTGTTGGCCCTTTAAGAGGGTACTTATGCCTCCATTAGACTCCATCTCTCCCTGGTGGACAGAAACCACGCTGCTTTTCACAGCTGGATGTTGTATGGGCTCCTCTACCTGGCTCTGGTGCTCTGGGCTGGGGCGCCCTGCTTGGGGTTTAGGCCCCATGCTCCTCAGGGGGAATCCCCTGAAGCTGCATATCCCTCTGGAATATCAGGTGCCACTTTTGGGAGCACAGCCAGTCCTCTTCTTATCTCCACCCTTCCTACCAGTGTCAGTATGGCTCCTTCTGTAAATCCTTGGTTATGTCTTCTCTTTGGCTAGTCTTCAGTTAGTTATTCAGGATGATTGTTCTTTAATTTAGTTATAATTCCAGTTTGGTCCTGGGAGAAGGTGAGTGTAGCTTCCACCTACTTTGCCACCATATTGAAATCTATCTCATTTTTTATCTACATGGATACCCAGTTGTGTCAACACAATTTATTGAAAAGTTTATTATCCATTTGTCAGCAGTTTTCCCTCTGTCATATATCAGATTTCAATATATGTATGAGTCTGCATATGGGCTCTCATATTTCATTGATTAGTTTATGCACCCTGTGTTAATGCTACATTGTTTTAATTATAATAGCTTTATAATAAGACTTAATATAGAGTAAATCCCCTCATCTTGTTATTCTTCAAGAGTGTGTTGATTATTTTTGGACCTTTGCGTTTCAATATAAATTATAGAATAAGCTTAACAAGTGCCACAAAAAATCTTGTTGGGATTTTCATTGGCATTGCATTAAATCTTTTGAACAATCCTGTATAATAAAAGCCTAATATCCTAAGTGTCCGGTCATCCGTTCAACAGATCAAAGCATAATATACTAATGATATGCTAAGGCTGCTCAGCCACTTTCACTGACCACCAGGGGGCAGACAGTTGACCGGTAAGCCAGTCTCTATGACAGGGGTCCTCAAACTTTTTAAACAGGGGGCCAGTTCACTGTCCCTCAGACCGATGGAGGGCCGGACTATAGTTTTAAAAAAAAACTATGAACAAATTCCTATGCACACTGCACATATCTTATTTTGAAGTAAAAAAACAAAACGGGAACAAATACAATATTTGTATTTGCATGTGGCCCGCCAAGATGGACCGGAAATGCCCTGAAGCCCTCCTGAGGTCCCTCCCCAGCTGGCCAACCTCCTGCATCCATCCCTGGCTCCCATTGTGCACCGGTACGGTCCCTCAGCCTGGCTGGTGCCCACTCAAAATCCGAGACCCCTTGGGGGATGTCGGTTTCAGCCCGATCCTGCAGGCCAGGCAGAGAGAATCCACTGGAGCACAAATTTGTGCACCGGGCCTCTAGTTTAGATATAAATTTGTTTTTGATTGAAATTTTTAAGTTGTATTTTTCTAGAAAATTAATGTAACTTTTCAAATTATTTCCTTAGTGCATAATCTCATTTTATTATGTTTAGTTGGTTCTGCACCTGCATTTATCTTCTTTTTCATTGCTAATATCATTTGTATGTTTTTTTCTTTATTTCTTAATCAACCCTGCTAAAAGTTTGTTTTTAATCTTTTCAAAAAAACAATTCTTCATATTGATACTTGTTTTCTATTTTATTTATATCAGCTCTTACCTTTATTATTTTTCTTTCTTTGAATTCATTTTCTTGTTCTTTTTCTGACTTTGTAATTAGGATGTTAAATTATTTTGAGCTTTTTTTCATAGTATGCATTTAAAATTATACGTTTATTTCTAAATATTTTTTAGTTGAATCTTATAAATTTTTATGGGTAATAGAACTTTCCAGTCTTAAGCATTTTCTAATTTTTGTTTTGATTTCTCTTTTGACTAATGAGTTGTTTAGACATTTATTAAAAATTCATAATTACATGCAGGTTTTCTAGTTATTTTATTGTTGTTGATTTCTGATATAATTGCATTATGGGCAGGGAATATATATGGCTTGACATATTAGGTAGAATGTTTGTTAACTGCCTGGTAAGTAAAGGTTGTCCTTGTCAGAGGTTCTGTGTCCTCACTGATTTATCTTTTTGACCTATCAGTAACTGGATAGAGTAACAAAAATCTCACTTTGCTGGTGGATTTGTCAATTCCCCCCCATAGTTTGTAGTTTGCTTCTTTTGTTTAAAAGTATATGGAGAATAGAACTTCAAATTGGATGGAATTATTTATCAAAGGAACAACAAAAAGGGTACATGAAATATAGCACATTTCAAATATCTAAAGAGTCACTGTAGGAAAGTAGTAAAAATTAGTTGGATCAGAGTTAACATGTATTTACAAATTGCCTTTTATATATGCCAGCCCTGGAGATACTAAGACAACATTGCAAGGACAACATCACACTCTAATGAAGAGAGAAAATGTAAATAAATAATTATAATTCAGTGTGGTAGGTGACATAGTAGAGGTATAATATATATAAGGTACAATGGGAGCATTATGGAATGAACAACTGATCCTTTCCAGGATGAGAGCCAGAAAGCCTTCAAAAAGTTAACAATTGATCTTTAATCTTCAATGACAGTTTCTTACTGTTATAAAACAAATGAAAAATGAATTTAAAAATTTCACTACTATGACCTTAAAAAGAAATTTTCAAAGTTATTCTGGCATAATCTTCATGTTACCTTAAATATGTATGTAGGTAAATACTTCTTATCAACTAGCAGACTGAAAAAGTCATGATAAACATACAGAGCCAAATCAAGCAAACTGTTCGCATGTGCTTTTGGTCACTAATCTATAATAATAAAAGTGTAATATGCTAATTAGACCAGACAGCCAAATGACCTTCCAGATGTCCTTCCGGATGAAGCTGCGGTGGTGGGGGCCGAGGCAGAGGCAGTTAGGGGCGATCAGGTAGGCAGGTGAGCAGTTAGGGGTGATCAGGCAGGCATGCAGAGTGGTTAGGGGTGATCTGGCAGGCAGGCGAGTGGTTAGGGGCAATCAGGCAGACAGGCGAGTGGTTAGGGGTGAACAGGCAGGCAGGTGAGCAGTTAGGGGAGATTAGGCAGGCGGGCGAGTGGTTAGGGTGATGAAACAGGCAGGCAGAGTGATTAGGGGCAATCGGGCAGGCAGGCAGGTGAGTGGTTAGCAACCAGTGGTCCTGGATTGCGAGAGGGATGTCTGACTGCTAGTTTAGGCCCGATCCCGCAAGCCAGGCTGAGGGACCCTCCTCCCCCGTGCACGAATTTCATGCACCAGACCTCTAGTCAATAACAACAGCCAAAAAAGATGCTTACATTCTCTACCAGAAATGTCAATATCAGTGGTAAAATAATATAGGCAATAAAAATGTAACTCAGGATCAGAAAGAAGAGATTGTTATAAGATGTAATAATTACATAGTATTCACTATGTGCTAGTCTCAACAAGCCTGTGAAGTTACATATTGGTATCTTGTTTTGCAGCCGAGAACTAAGGCAGAGGGGTGAACTAATAAGCCCCAAATCACTTAGCTAGTACACAGAAAATACCATAATGTGTTCAGTGCCATTTCCAATATATAACAAGCCTATAAGAACACTCCCAATTGAAACAACTAAACTGTAGGTCTAAACATTTTAGAACATCTTTTGAAAGGAATCACTGAGTAAGAAAAACCTCTGATACCCAAAAAGAAATGAAAGTAGTATAGGGGAGGAAAATTTTTATCTTCTTTCCTTCTAGATTCTTTGGCTGGCCTAATGATTAAATTGACATAAGACAAATTAACAGGAGAGAAAAAAAATTTAATATGTATATATATGGGATCCCCATAAAAACGTGAGGCTGAAAGAATTGTTCAAAATCAGGAATCTTTTATACGTATGAGACAAACAATAAAGAATAATTGGTAAGACAAAGGGGTTTGGGCTTGGGTTAATAAATTGGTGAAGAAATAACAAGGTTTGTTTATACAGCCTTCTTGGCTCTAAGTTCCCCAGCTCTGCTGATAAGCATGCCCTTTGCCCTCAGGTACTAGGAAAGGAACCTTTTACATAGGAGATTTATCTTCTGCTTTCAGCAGGGGACAAAAGAGGGTCAGAGTGTCCTTGCCTTGGCTGTTTCTCAAATACCTTTAATTCACCATAATCAGTATGCCATATTTTGGGGTGCCATATTCTGCTCTCTTTTAGTAGGAATCCTAAGAGGTGAACAAGTAGAATAAAACCAGCTTTCACTTGAGGAGTTTCTGACCATTCTTAGAGACTTTGAACATTTGCTTCTGGTAGGTATGGCTACACTCAAGAGATAAAATCCTAGGGTCTGTCCAAAATCAGAATCTAATAGGAAATCTCGGCATGAAGCTGAGGCCCCAAAGTGCTGTTCTGCCAGTGTAAGGGTAAATGAGAAGTGAATATGGCCATGGAGATGGGATGCCTATCTTGACCTTAGTACAGGGAGTTGGGGGAGAGAGAAAATAAATTTCCTCTGGGAATGTATCACCATAAGAGGGCCCTTATGCAGCTTTATTTGTTATTGTAGTAAAATATATAAAACATAATATTTACCATTTCAACTATTTTTTTAAGTATATAGTGTAGTGGCATGAAGTATATTCACAGTGTTGTGTAACCATCACCACCACCCATCTCTAGAAATGTTTTAATCTTCCTAAACGGAAACCCCATACCCATTAAATAATAACTCTCCATTCTCCCTTCTCCCATCCCTTGGTTACCATCATTCTACCTTCTGTTTGTATGAATTTCACTGTAGATACCTCATATAAGTGGAATCATAAAGTATTTATCTTTTTGCAACTGACTTGTTTCACTTATGATGATCATTGTTAGAATTTTGACAGGATTGCATTGAATCCATAGATTGCTTTGAGTAGTATTGCCATCTTAACAATAATAAGTCTTACAATCGATTAACATCAGATATCTTTCTATTTGTTTTAATTTTTTTTCAGAAAGACCTTTGTAGTTTTCAGTATATAAGTCTTTCACTTCACTTTTTTTCTTTATTGATTAAGGTATTACATGTGTCCTTATTGCCCCCTTGCCCCCTCCCCCGCTCATGCCCTTACCCCCCTGGTGTCTGTGTCCATTGGTTAGGCTTATATGCATGCATACAAGTCCTTTGGTTGATCTCTTCCCCTTACCCCCACCCTCCCCTACCTTCCCTCTGAGGTTTGATGGTCTGATTGATGCTTCTCTGTCTCTGGATCTGTGTTTGTTCATCAGTTTATGTTGTTCATTATATTCTACAAATGAGTGAGATCATGTGATATTTATCTTTCCCAGACTGGTCTATTTTGGTTAGCATAATGCTCTCCAGTTCCACCCATGCTTTTGCAAATGGTAAGAATCCCTTCTTTTTCACAGCAGCATAGTATTCCATCGTGTAGATGTACCACAGTTTTCTAATCCATTCATCAACTGATGGGCACTTTGGCTGTTTCCAGATATTAGCTATTATAAATTGTACTGCTATGAACATGGGGGTGCATACATTCTTTCTGATTGATGTTTCAGGATTCTTAGGATATATCCTTATATGTGTGACTGGATCTTTTTTTCTTCATCAGTTCATGTTGTTCATTATATCCCATAAATGAGTGAGATCATGTGATATTTATCTTACTCTGACTGGCTTATTTTGGTTAGCATAATGCTCTCCAGTTCCATCGATGCTGTTGCAAATGGTAAGAACTTCTTTTTTACTGCAGCGTAGTATTCCATTGTGTAGATGTACCATAGTTTTCTAATCCACTCATCTGCTGATGTGCATTTAAGCTGTTTCCAAATCTTAGCTATGGTGAATTGTGCTGCTATGAACATAGGGGTGCATATATCCTTTCTGATTGGTGCTTCTAGTTTCTTGGGAAATATTCCTAGAAGTGGGATCACTGGGTCAAATGGGAGTTCCATTTTTAGTTTTTGAGGAAACTCCATACTGTTCTCCACAGTGGCTGCACCATCTGCATTCCCACCAGCAGTGCACGAGGGTTCCTTTTTCTCCACATCCTCACCAGCACTTGTTTGTCTTTCACCTCTTTTGTGATGTTTATTTCTAAGTTTTCTTTTTGATGGTATTGTAAATGGAATTGTTTCTTAATTTCATTTTTAAAAAAATATTTTTTTTTATTGATTTCAGAGAGGAAGGGAGAGGGAGAGAGAGATAGAAACATCAATGATGAGAGAGAATCATTGATTGGTGGGCTGCCTGCTGCATGCCCCCTACTAAGGATCGAGCCAGTAACCTGGGCACATGCCCTTACTGGGAATTGGTGACCTCTTGGTTCCTAGGTCCATGCTCAACCACTGAGCCACACCTGGCCAGGCTTAATTTCATTTTTAAATTGTTCATTGTTAGTTTATAGAAATGTAACTAATTTATGTGTTGATTTTGTATCCTGTAGCTTTCCTGAATTTGCTTATTCTAAACTTTTTTTTTTTTGTTGTGTGTGGAATAATTAGGGTTCTCATTTAGTTAAAAAAGTTTTTTTTTTATTAAGACTTCTTTTAAAAGAGCAGTTTAAAGCAAAATTGAGAGGAGGGTATAAACAAAATACAGAGAAGTGATAGGGAGAGTGGTGCTGTGTCAGCCCTGGCTGCAGGGCCCTATAGAAAATAGAGGATGCACTCAAATGGATAAACTCGGGAGAGTTTAATGAAAGGGTGACATAAAAAAGTGGGAAGAATTTAGGGAAACTAATATGGGATGATAAAGAATCTGATGAGCAACAATTGGTAGTAGATATATAAGGGCAGAAATGGGGAGTTATTGTCAAGACTCAGAGGGTAGCTGTATAAAGGTCCATTGGCCTCTGGTAGAGGCTGTGTTACTAACAAGAGATGACTGTATGTGTGAGCTGGGGGATTAAATACCCCAGGCTCACTCTCTTCCTAGGTCTCCTGCCAGTGTCTTCTTTTGCCCAGAAGAGAGGGCAAAAGAGACTGTTGACCCAGTCTATTCAGGACAGCCTCCTGGAGGCACGGAACAGAGTGGAGTGGAAAATGGATCTGGAGGGGCAAATAAAATATATCTGACACAATTGGCTTTTAAAGGACACAAGATACCAATCTCTGCAGAAGTGGAGGAATGGCTGTTTAGGAAGGGAAAATCAAGTAACAGAATAGAGGAGTATTGAAATAGTGTGCTCAGAAGTGGAAATTATTTCAGTGTGGAGTTTATGCTGAACAAAGAAGAGAAAGCCTATCTAATGAAGAGGGAATGCCCTAACTGGTTTGGCTCAGTGGATAGAGCGTGGGCCTGCAGACTGAAGGGTCCCAGGTTCAATTCCGGTCAAGGGCATGTACCTGGGTTGCAGGCACATCTCCAGCAGGGGGTGTGCAGGAGGCTGCTGATTGATGTTTCTCTCTCATCAATGTTTCTAACTCTCTGTTTCCCTTCCTCTCTGCAAAAAATCAATAAAAATACATTTTAAAAAAAGAAGAAGAAAAAAGAGTGAATATGCAAATTGACCATCACACCACCACAATATGGCGGCTCCCATAGCCACACGATGGTGGTGCCCAGTCCCTTCAGCCCCGCCAGAGTCCCCCAGTCCTTTCAGCCCCGCCAAGGGGGGTGGCAGGTATGCAGTGCAGCCGGAACCACCCTCAGGCCTGAGGCGCAGGCAAACTTTGGATGGCGGATGCCCAGCCACCCAGGGCCACCCAAGGCTCAGGTAACCAGGGCCGGCCGAGGCTTGTGCTGCCGGCAGTGGCAGCAGCAGAGGTGTGATGGGGGCTTCACCTTCCCCTGATCGCTGGGTCGCCTCCTGCCCCTGAGGGCTCCCGGAGAGGGGGCAGACCAGGCGGAGGGACCCCCCCCTCCCCCCAGTGCATGAATTTTCATGCACCGGGCCTCTAGTAGGTCATAAAAATGAAAAAATAAGTTATTTGCAGAGAAGTGCTAATCTTTACACTGCTTATCTTATCTATTAAGTCTTGCAACATATGGCTCTTATAAATGCATGAATATCAATATTGTCTTTATCATTAAAGAGAAGATACTGGGTCAGGTTCTTTGCCTTAACATGGCTATCTGAGGGATTTGCACATAGTAACATAGTACAAATTATAGAAAGAGCAGGAGTAATTTAGAGAGTGAGGCTTATAGTTAAAAACATAGACTCTGGAATTGGACTGTTTTGTGTTTGAATTCACTTTCTACCTTGATGACCTAGGTCCGTGGTCGGCAAACTGCGGCTTGGGAGCCATGTGTGGCTCTTTGGCCCCTTGAGTGTGGCTCTTCCACAAAATACATCATGCGGGAACGCACGAACAGTGCGATTGAAACTTCATGGCCCATGCGCAGAAGTCAGTATTTTGTAGAAGGGCCGGTATTTTGTGGAAGAGCCACACTCAAGGGGCCAAAGAGCCTCATGTGGCTTGCGAGCACGGTTTGCCGACCACTGACCTAGGTGAATTACCTAATCCAGGCCTCAGTTTTCTTAATTATAAGACAGGCACAGTCATACTAACTTTATCATAGTTGTGAGGAGTGAATGCATGATTCATATAAAGTACTTAGCCCAAGCACATCAATAATGTTTCCCTTTTTTTTTTTTCCGATGCAAAAGCAAAGAGTCTTTATTCTAGCTAGCTCGAGCTCCCCGTCTACCACACTCACCGATGCAGTGGCAGGAGGCAGAGAGAGAGGCTTTTTTTTTTTTTTTAATTACATTTAGGAGGATATAGCTGTCTTCAAGTATCTGACAGCCTGCCACATGAGATAGATATTAAACTTCCTATTTTTGTGAGAAATTTTGCAGTCAGAACTAAGACTAATGTGTATAAATAACAGACAATTATTGGATTAATATGAGAAAGTCTTTTAAAATAAATGTTTTTATTGATTTTAGTGAGAGAGGAAGGGAGAGAGAGAAACATCAATTGGCTGCCACCTGCATGCACCCCAAATGGGGATTGAGCCTGCATCCTAGGCATGTGCCTTGATGGGGAATTGAACCAGAGATCTTTCAGTGCACAGGACAAGGCTCAACCAGCTGAGCCACACCAGCCAGGGCAAGAAAGTCTTTTGATCATTTAAAGTTGCTTGCTCTGCTGACATGGCTCAGTGGTTGAGTGTTGACCTATGAACCAGGAGGTCACAGTTCGATTCCCTGCCCTGGCTGCAGGCTTGATCACCAGTGTGGGGTGTGCAGGAGGTAGCTGATCAATGATTCTCTCTCATCATTGATGTTTCTATCTCCCTCTCCCTCTCCCTTGCTCTCTTAAAAAAAAAAAAGGAAAATTGCCTGAATCAGGATTGGTTAGTTTGTGAGAATGATTTGCATGCCAATGGAGGTGTTCAAGAAAAGACTAGGGATGTTTAAAGTATATTTGTGTGTCAGATTAATAAAAACATACTAAAATCTTCAGGGTAAATTCCAATTTATGGAAGAACTTGTTTGATTTGTTTTTCTCCTCTGTTTGTTCCTTTTAACAAGGTTGATTTCTTCCCCCCTGACCCCCCATAATCCAGCTTAAATGTCATCTTTCTTCATTTAATAATATTTATTGAGCACAATCGAATGTTCCAGGTTTTGTTCTAGGTACTGTGGTTAGTACTGTGAATAAGACACATAAGGTTCTTGCCCTTAATGGGGCTTTAAAATAATTTCTAGCACAGATATCTACACTAATAAAGACAAACATGCAAATTGTACCTTTGCTACGCCTTAAGCCATGCCCACCAGCCAGTCAGAGCAATTATATGCAGATTACTCCAACCAAGATGTCGCTTAATTTGCATATACTGGCTGGAAGCGAAGACTGAATACAACATGGAAGCGAAGCGCTATAGAGGAGAGGAAAATAGAGGCAGTGGAGACAGTAATGA
>NW_006297395.1:1698706-1720648 GCF_000327345.1 Myotis davidii
TGTGTGACGGGGTAGAGCCATAACCTCCCCATTGGCCCTGCCCTGAGTGTGAGAGTGGCGGCGCCCCAACCCCCTGATCGGCCCTGCTCTGTGGGTGATAGAGGGCGGCGCCCCAACCCCCTGATCCGCCCTGCTCTGTGTGTGCACCGGGCCTCTAGTTTTTATGATTACATTAAACCTGTTGAATCAGGAATGCAAATAGGTGCAGCCACTATGGAAAGCAGTATAAAGTTACCTCAAAAAATTAAAAATGCCCTGGCTGGGTGCTCAGTTGGTTGGAGCATTGTCCCATACACCAAAAGTTTGTGAGTCCAATTCACCATCAGGGCACATACCTAGGTTTCAGGTTTAATCCCTGGTTGGGGCACGTTTGGGAGGCAACTGATCTTTTTTTCCCCTCTCTCTTTCCCCCTCTCTAAAATCAATAAAAATATCTCCCAAATATTCCTATGTTACTCGTAAATATGAGAATTCAAAAGCTAGACGCTTGGAACAAAAGTTAAGATAATGGCCATTTAGGGTGCTTTTTACTAAAATGAAATTCTGATTTGTGAAGAATAATTAATTGGCAGGTACTGAAGATAATAAAATTTTGTATAGATAGAAAAATTAATTTGTGACTTCCTAAATGTTTATTTAAGTAACAATTTTGTAGTAAATTTATAAATTATATTGAATTGAGTTGAAATATTTGAATCTTGAACTATAGTGTGAAGCTGAAATATAGTGAAACGTATATAAAAATTGAAAAATATTTAAATAGTTAAAAGCCATTGGGGAATACGAAGTGACATTGTTAAATGCTGTGTTCATTTAATATTAAATATTGGTCTGCTAAAGGTTTTACTGAAAATTTGATTGGTTTACCTGCCAGCTAGATAGAGGTATTTCAAGACTATTTGATGCATCAGACCTGGGCTCTAGACCAAGAGTAGATAGAAGTTCCTGGGGAAACTTTCTCACTGACCCATAATTTGGGATAGGATGAAGGTTTATGGTACCATGAAAAATAATTCTGGAATTGCCATTGTTTCTGTTTATTTGCTTAACAGATTTCTTACTGCTTCTTTTCACAGATCATATGGCTGACTATACAGTTCAGTTTATTTCTTAGTATTTTATCGATTCACATAATTTTCAGATTATAATTCTAAAGGCAAAGTGTATGGTTATTGGAACAATTTTAGGAATTTACTCAGATCACCACCTAATTTCCTTTTTTGAATAATGCAAAATAGGTACTTTTAATTATACAGTTTTAAAAAAAGTTCCTGAAATGAACAATTTTATTTCTCTGATAGTAACTTGAAAGTTTGAAGTTTGTCTCTTCCTTTTATTGAAATTGAGGTTTGTTGTTTTTGATAGAGACATTAAAATTTTCACTTATATTTGTTTTTACCATATGGAATAATAACATGAATGTTTCAAGAAATTAGAGATTTGAATTTGCAGTATTTTAAGTACATATCTAGCAGTTCTTCAACCTTGTGTTTAACTTTAGAATTTCCATAATATTAAAGAATTGCATGTTTTAAAGCTTAGAGAAAAATGGACACACTGAATCCTAGCAACTGAACGCAAATAGAGAGATACGTCAGTGCCACACTTATGTCAGCAGTTTGTTCTGTTTGCTTGAGACCTCTTTTGTTTTAGTAGTGTGTTTACAATGAGGTCTTTCGGTGGAGCAAGGCGAAATGACTGAATATGTACTCTGTATTGCCGGAGTACATTCTGTATATAAACTAACACATGCATACAGGCATAGTTATTGTTATTTAGTTATTTGTTGTTAATATTTAGTCTTGTTTATTTTCTTTGTCAGATGGATTTTATTTGTTCATGTTTTATAACTAGCAATAGGCTTTGAACTTCTAACTATGGTGTTTTTATATAGGACACTGTATATGTTTCCAGATAAGTTATTAAAATTGTATTGGTATGGCCGATGAGCCACTTGGCTTTTTTTTTTAAGAGAGAAGTTTAAGCTATTAGAAGTGGAATAATCTGCATTTTTCTCCGTCAAGGCCTATAATTTTATTGTGCCTTAAATTTCTTAAAGGTTACTATGATTACTTTCTAAGATTTAAAAATGTATCATTGAGTGTTAAAATTAAGTTCAGAGTACTCCAAATACTATGGGATTTTGTTTGTGTTTTCTAGGGTGGAGGGGAGAGGCAGAATGTATCTCAGTGGAAAAGGTCAGTAGGCAGTTGAAGATAAGATGTTTGGAGCTTGGAAAGACAGAAGGAAGCCAGAGATAAACTTTAGAAGTCACTTCAATGTATTTCATTGAAGGCCTACATTATACCCCTGGGAATTCAGATCCTTGAGTTCATGCAGACCGGAAGACTGAGCCTCTCTTTTGCCCATGGATTTGATAGTATCTAGTCATTAGATTCTAATCTAGAGGGAGGATTATTTGCTTAAAAGATCTTAGTTGAAGCCTGGGAATGGATGAGATTGGGGGGATAAGGAGGTTAGACAGAATTAAATTAAGAACGGAGTGACTAGGAAATACCTATGTTGTTCAGGTTTTTAGAAGAATGGCAAGTATTATGGGAACTATCTGTGTTTTAGTGGTTGGCATGAAAAGAGGAGTCAGTGAAGGAAGCAGAGTCAGTGGTAGGAAGTGAGGGATTTACTACTAAAGCTAATTAACGTTAAGCTCTCGGGTGCAAATGTCTTCCGCAACTTTGGGAGGTAGGTGGTCGCATGGCCCTGTGTTTCTGTAGGATTTTCAAAAGTAAGGTATTTTAGGTTAAGATTCCCATTTCTTTCCCTTCTTGGCTTAACCTCATGTCATATAGTATTGGCATAGCTGCAGGCATTTTTGGTATCCAGCTAAAGGAAAGTTGAATTGGGGTTACATTTAGTTTGGGTGGCATGTATTTATGTGCGTGTTTTGGTGTCACTTTGGAGTATATTTAAGTTTTTTTCCACGTGTTCTGGTATAGGAATGACACCTGAGAATATTCTTGTTAACCATGGTGCTGATTCAGTGTTACGATACAGAGATGCCAGGACAGATATCATAGGTTATATGATCATGTTCTACAGTGTCTGACACTGGAAGTATGTGGGCAGGTTAAGAGAAACACAATTTAAAATATATAGAGCCAAAACATAGGGAAAATTCTTCTGAATATGATAGTTTGTAAAGGAAAAAAAATGAATATAATATTTCTAAAATTTTATAATACAAGATTTGTATGACATGACTAGTAACAGTTTGTGAACCTAAAATAATATTTTTCTAAAATGTAAATAATTTCATATTTAGAAAGTTTTTAAAATTCACTTTTTAAAAGAATATATTTTTATTGATTTCAGAGAGGAAAGGAGAGGGAGAGAGAGAGAGAAACATTGATGATGAGAAACATTGGTCCACCAACTCCTGCATATCCCCTATTGGCGATTGAGCTTACAACCCGGGCATGTGCTCATACCCGGAATCAAACCGTGAGTGATGACCTGGTTCATAGGTCAACACTCAGCCACTGAACCACACTGGCCAGGCCTAAAGTTTATTTCTTTATAGAAAATCTTACATGAAATGATCATATAAAGAGGTGATCACAAAAGATATACAATAAAAATATAGAAAAAGTATTCTAGAAGCATGTCACGGAGTTTATTGAGAGAATTTCGATGTTACTTTTTCCTGGATTTTTATGATGCTTGCGATGCCGTTATTTTTCCCCTCTCATTCTAGATAAGTATTCACCTTTGCACCTAATTTTGTATTAGCAATTCTACTTTTTTTCCTTAAAGAAAACTCCCTAAATTCTTTCAAGTCCAGGCCCAACAAAACCTGGGAGGCATGGAATCATTGAAGTCAAGAGGAGACAATTTAAGGATGGGGAGAATCTGTTAAATGATGCATTGATGTAGTTAAGGAAGCAATTTGATTTCGTGATGGAGATCATTAATAGTGATTTTCAGGAATAAATAAGAAATTGGGAGTAGGAAGTGGAGGTTTTATGCTTTTTGAAGAATGTAGCACTGGAGTAAAAAAGCAGTATTTTTAGGGGAAAACAAGAACCAGGAAAAGGGTGTGTGTGTGAGAGTGTATGTATGTGCACACAGATGTGCTCATCAAAGATAGGTATACATCTAAATATGTTAAAGAGAGGGGAAAGGTACATTTAGCCAAAAGGTACAAACATAAAACTAAAGATAATAGCAAGAGAGATTAAAATAGAGCAGAAATAGTAGCTAGAGCTGGGAGGTAAAGGACATGGGATCAAGACATAGGAATGTCCTAGAATTTAGTGAAGGGCAAACATCCATCCTTACACATTTCAGTAGTTCTTTAATCATCACTGTGTTAGCCCTGTATTAATACCTGAGTACGGTAATTGGTTTTCATAATACTGGTCCCAAGCAATTCTTCCTACAACTATGAAATACTGTATGCTTAGTTTGCTCCAAAATCATACAGTTTTGAACGATTTACATTTTAAAAATCAGAAAATCTGAATAGTCCAATTACAACAAATGAAATCGAAACAGTAATGAGAAAAGTCCCAGCAAACAAAAGTTCAGGACTGGGTAGCTTCACAGGCAAATTTTACCCAACAGTCAAAGAAGAATTAATACCTGTCCTTCTCAAACTATTCCAAAAAAATTCAAGAGAAGGGAAGACTCCCAAGCTCATTTTATGAGGCCAGCATTATCCTAATTCCAAAACTAGATAAAGACACTACAAAGAAAGAAAATTATAGGTCAATATTCCTGATAAACATGGATGCTAAAATCCTCAACAAAATATTAGTAAACCAGATCCAGCAATTAAAAAGATCATATACCATAATCAAGGGATATTATTCTGGGGATGCAAGGTTGGTACAATACTCACAAATTAATAAATGTGATACATCACATAAACAAAATGCAGGATAACAATCAGATGGTCATATCTAGGTGCAGAACGGGCACTTGATAAAATCTAGCACCCATTCATGAAAAAAAACTCAGCAAAGTGAATAGAGGGATTATACCTCAACATAATAAAGGCCATATATGACAAACCCACAGCCAGCATACTTAATGGGCAAAACCTAAAAGCGTTTCCCTTAAGATCAGAAAGCAGGGATGTCTGCTTTCACCACTCTTTTTTTTAACATAGTACTCAAAAGTCCTAGCCACAGCAGTCAGATAAGAAGAAGAAATAAAAAGCATCCAAATTGCAAAGGAGAAAGTAAAACTGTCATTATTTGCAGATGACATGATATTATATATAGAAAACCCTAAAGAGTCTACAAAAACAACAGCCTACTAGACCTAGTAAATGAATTCAGCAAAGTAGCAAGATACAGAATTAATAGTCAGAAATCACCAGCATCTTTATACACCAATAATGAAATATCAGAAAGAGAAATTAAGAAAAAAGTCTCTTTTACTATTGCAAAAAAGAAGGTACCTAGTATAAATTTAATCAAGGAGGAAAAAGACCTGTACTTGGAAAATTATAAGATACTGAAGACAGAAATTGAGAAGATACAAATAGGTGGAAGCGTGTATCATGTTCATGGATAGGAAAAATTAACATCATTAAAATGTCCATACTACTCAGAGCAATTTACAGATGTAACACAATTTCTATTAAAATACTCATGACATATCTCACAGTTCTAGAACAAATATTCCAAAAATGTACATGGAGCCACAAAAACAAAAAACAACAATGGAATAACATCAGCAGTCGTGAGAAAGAGCAACAAAGTTGGAGATATCACACTACCTTATATCAAACTGGACTACAAGGCCACAGGAATGAAAATACCATGGTATAGACACAAGAACAGTCATATAAATCAATGGAACAGAATAGAGAATACAGAAATAAACCCATGCCTTTATGGTTAATTAATATTTGGCAAAGAAGGCAAGAACATACAGTGGGGTAAAGATAGTCTCTTCAAAAAGTGATGTTGGAAAAATTGGACAGATACATGCAAAAAATGAAACTAGACCACCAACTTACACCATACACAGGAATAAACTCAAAATGGATCAAAGACCTAAATGTACATTGTGAAACCATAAAATCGTAGAAGAAAACGTAGGCAGTAAAATCTCAGACATCTCTCTCAGCAATATTTTTGCTGAGATGTCTCCTTGGACAAGGGAAACAAAGGAAAAAATAAACAAATGAACTACATCAAACTAAAAAGCTTTTGTGTAGCAAAAGAAACCATCAACAAAATGAAAAGAGAGCCCACTGAGTGGCAGAACATATTTTCCAATGATACATTTGATAAGGGGTTAATTTCCAAAATGTATAAAGCACATACACAGCTCAACATCAGGGGGACAACCCAATTAAAAAATGGGCAAAGGCTCTGAATGGACACTTGTCCATAGAAGACATACAGATGGCCAGCAGAGATAAGAGAAAATGCTCAATATCACTAATCACCAGAGAGATGCAAATTAAAACCACAGTGAGATATCACCTGTCAGAATGGTTACCATCAATAAATCAGCAAACAAGTGCTGGCAAGGATTTCGAGAAAAGGGAATCCTATTGCACTGTTAATGGGAATGCATACTGGTGCAGCCACTGTGGAAATCAATATGGCGTTTCCTCAAACAATTAAAAATGGAACTGCCTTTTCACCCAGCATCCCACTTCTGGAAATATATCCAAAGAAATCTGAAACTAATTCAAAAAAATGTATGCATCCCTTTGTCCATTGCACTTTTATAACTAGAGGCCCGGTGCGTGAATCCGTATACCAGTGGGGACCCTCGGCCTGGCTTGCAGGATCGGGCTGAAACCGACTCTCTGACATCCTCCAAGGTGTCCTGGATTGAGAGAGGGCGCAGACCAGTCAAGGGACCCCACTGGAGGGACCCCACCGGTGCACTATCGAGGCCGGGGAGGGACATGGGAGGTTGGTCAGCTGGGAAGGGACTGTGGGAGTGCTCCAGGGTGTGTCGGCCTGTGTTGCTCAGTCCCAATCGGCCAGACCCCAGAAGCAAGCTAACCTACCGGTTGGAGCATCTGCCCCCTGGTGGTCAGTACATGTCATAGCAAGCGATTGGACGGCTTTAGCATATCATTAGCATATTATGCTTTGGTTGGTTGAGTGGATGACCTGATGACTGGACACTTAGCATATTAGGCTTTTATTATATAGGATAGCCAAGATTTGGAAACAGCCCAAGTGCCCATCTGTAGATAAGTGGATAAAGAAGTTGTTATACATTTACACAATGGAATACTACATGGCCATAAAAAAGAAGGAAATCTTACCCTTTTAAAAAGTATATATATTTTATTGATTTAAGAGAGGAAGGGAAAGGGAGAGAGAGAAATATCAATAATAAGAGAGTCATTGATTGGCTGCCTCCTGCGTGCCCCTTCAGTCTACAGACTGACACTCTATCCACTAAGCCAAACCAGCTAGGGCAAAATCTTACCCTTTCGACAGCATGGATGGACCTAGAGCAGTGGTTGGCAAACTGCGGCTCGTGAGCCACATGCGGCTCTTTGGCCCCTTGAGTGTGGCCACGAAGTTTCAATCGCACTGTACGTGCGCGCCTGCACGTGGTATTTTGTGGAAGAACCACACTCAAGGGGCCGCAGTTTGCCAACCACTGACCTAGAGAGTATTATGCTAGGTGAAAGCAGTCAGAGAAAGACAAATACCATATGATCTCACTTATATGTGGAATCTAATGAACAGAATAAACTGACGAACAAAATAGAACCAGAGGCATGAATGAATACAAGGAACAGACTGAGAGAGGTCAGAGGGGGGGATTCTGGGAGACTAAATGAAAGAAGGTGAAGAGATTAGCCAAATAACACACACACACACACACACACACACAGCCCATGGACACATACAACAGTGTGGTGATAGCCAGAGGGAGGGGTATAGGGGCTGGGTGGAGGTGGGCAAAGGGGAGGGAAATGGGTGATATCTGCAATAGTGTCAACCATAAATTTAAATTAAAAAATATTTTAAAGTTTTATACAACCCAGCTGGTGTGGCTTGGTGGTTGATCGTTGCCCTGTGAACCTGGGAGGTTACAGTTTGATACCTGGTCAGGAGTTGTGGGATCAATACCCAGTGGGGGGCGTGTGGGAGGTGGCTGATAGATGATTCATCATTAATTTTTTTATATCTCTCTCCCTCTCCTTCTCTGAAATCAATGAATATATATATATATGACATACACATAGACCACAGTGTGGTGAAAGAGGAAAAGGGGAGTGGGGGTAGGAGGAGGTTGGCATAGGGGGGATCAATGGGGATGGAAAGAGACTTTGCTTTGTGCAATGGGTGCACAATGCAGTGTATAGATGATGTTAAGTTGTACACTTGAAACCTGTATGGTTGTGTGAACCAATATCACTGCAATAAATTCAATTTAAAAAAGATTATAACATTTGGGTGGTTGTCTTTTATGGCATAAATGGAAGATAATTACCTGCATTAATTTAACATGTTAAATTCACTCTTGCAAATTACTTTTTGACTGTATGAAGTGGTTTCCTGAAATCAATTTAAAGATATAGCCCAGCTGGCATGGCTCAGTGGTTGAGTATCAACCTCTGAACCAGAAGATCATGGTTTGATTCCTGGTCAGGGCACATGCACAGGTTGTGAGCATGTTTCCCAGTATGGGGTGAGCAGGAGGCAGCTGATCAAGATTCTCTCTCATCACTAATGTTTCTATCTCTCTCTTCCTCTTCCTTCCTCTCTGAAATCAGTTAAAAAGATATAAAATATGTATGAAGTTCTTTTGCTGGTAAGGTTATATAAATTATTATTAAACATGAAATAAAGTTATCTTTTAATTTTTATAGATGGTATGGAAAAGCATACAGAATTTAATATCAGATCATATATTTTGGAGCTCCAGTGGCGCAATCGGTTAGCGCGCGGTACTTATACAGATCATATATTTATTATTACTTTTCCCATTCTGTCCTCCAGTATTTATTAGGTGTCCATTATATGCCAGACATGGGTTTAAAATGCTGGGGATAGAGCAATAAACAACATGGACAGTATCTGTCTCTATGTTTTATATTCTAGTGGAGAAGATAGCAAATAAGCAAATATACACACAAATAATGAGATATATTATCAGATAGTAATGTGTGTCATGAAGAAAAATAATGAAGAGTAAGATGACAGAGTAAGATATTTAAATAGGATGGAAGGAAAGCCAGGTAGGATATTTACATAACACTTTTTGTTAGTGTATTTAGAAAACTATTTTATGCAAACCAAATGTGTTTTAAGGTCGAATCATTTAAAATTTAATGGAAGCAACATGCATCCAACATGGTTTTGTCATTTCTGCAACTCTTAATTAAAAATAGTACCTACCCAGTAGGGTTTAAATAAGATTGTGCGTGTACATGAGATATTATCAACTCTCAATAAATGTTGACTCTTCTTTTTTAATTTTTTTTTTTTATTTCAGAGAGGAGAAGGGAGAGGGAGAGAGAGATAGAAACATGAGAGAGAATCACTAATGGGCTGCCTCCTACACCTCCCCGCCTGGGCTTGTGCCCTAACCGGAAATCAGATTTTGACCTCCTGGTTCATACGTTGACCCTTAACCACTAAGCCACACCAGTCTTGCTTGAGTCTTCTTTTTACATGACTTTATTTTTTATTATGTGAACCAAATAAGTTGTAAGAAAACCAACTCCTCAATTAACTACTTTCTTTTTTTGCCTATACCTCCAAATTCCAGATAGAAACCTGTTTTTTTAACTTAGAGATCAAAAAGTTTTAATTGAGGTATAATGTACATACTGTAAAATATACTAGCCTAAAATATACTGCTCAGTGAATATTTTCATAGGCATATGCCTGTGCAGTCACCACCCGATTCAGATATACAACATTCCCACATACAGTATGTTTGTTCATCCTTGGAGTCATTACTCACTCCATATACAGCCATTATTCTAATTTTTCTAATTTCTGTCTACATCAGTTTTTTTTGGACCTGATTTTAAGCTTTATATAAATTGAATGACATGATGCATTATCTTTTACATCAATTTTCATTTTGCCAAAACTAATGCCTACAAGATTCATTCATGTGGTTATATGTGTCACTAGCTTGTTCTTTTATAGTTCTGTGTAGCATTCCACAGTTTAAGTGTATCACAATTTATTCATTCTCCAGGTTATGGACATTTGGGGGAGCAGTTATGAATAAAGCTATTGTGAACATTCTTACACATCTTTTTTTTTTTTAAAAAATTTTTTTTTTAAATATATTTTATTGATTTTCTACAGAGAGGAAGGGAGAGAGATAGAGTCAGAAACATCGATGAGAGAGAAACATCGATCAGCTGCCTCCTGCACATCTCCCACTGGGGATATGCCCACAACCAAGGTACATGCCCCTGACCGGAATCGAACCCGGGACCCCTCAGTCCGCAGGCTGACGCTCTATCCACTGAGCCAAGCCGGTCTCGGCTCTTACACATCTTTTGATATATTCATTTTTATTGGCCATATACCTAGGAGTGGGTTTACTAAATCGTAGGGTAAGTATATGTTTAACCTCAGTAGAAACTGCTAGCAATTTTCCAAAGTTGTACCAATTTACAAGCTCTATTTCCAGTTGCTCCATATTCTTATCAACACTTAAAATGCATGATTAGTCATTCTGTGAGATGTGTAATGGTTTGGCATTGTCACTTTAATTTGCTTTGGTTTGATGTTAATGATGCTTGAGTACTTTATATACATTGATTGGCCATCACTGTGAACTGTGGTGATATTTTCTCTTTTGTGAAGTTCCTGTTTAG
This sequence comes from Myotis davidii, assembly GCF_000327345.1. NCBI lineage: Eukaryota > Metazoa > Chordata > Mammalia > Chiroptera > Vespertilionidae > Myotis > Myotis davidii. Next base: position 1,709,505 of record NW_006297395.1, read on the forward strand.
ATCTTTTGCCCATTTTTTAAAAAATTAACTTTTTAATAATTCTTGATTTATAGTAGTTCTTCATATTCCTTATGAACTCTAAATATAAAGTCTTTACTAGAAATATGTGTTGGGAATATCTCCTACTGGTCTGTGGCTTATCTTTTTGCTCTCTTAATGAACAGAAGTCCATTGTTGTTTCATACTGATTTCCCATGTCTTAGCACTATTAATTGAAAAGACTGTCTTTTCCCCCACAGGTTTTTAGTGGTGTCATTTTCATAAATCAAGTGTAGATCTATTTTTGGACTTTGTCTCATTGGTCGATTTGTCCATTCTTTGACCATTGTCACACTATGAACTTTATAGTAAAACTCAATACCTAGTAGTATTCTTAAAGATTGAACTTGGCTATTCTTAGGATCTTTGTATCCCTGTATGAATTTAAGGATCACTTTGTTACCCCAAAAAAAACCTCACTGTAATTTTGACTGGGATTGCATTGACTCAACAGATTAATTTGGCGATAATTGGTGTCATAACAATATTGAGTCTTCCAAACTGTGAACTGTGGTATATTTCTCCATTTACTTACATCTTTAGAATTTTTTCTCATTTTTTTAAATCCTCACCCAGGGATATGTTTACTGATTTGAGAGAGAGAGGGAAAAAAAATAGAGAGAGAGAGAGAGAGAGAGAGAGAGAGAGACATCAATGTGAGAGAAACATCAGACGGTTGCCTCTTGCATGCACCCCAGCTGGAAACTGAACCCACAACCCAGGTATGTGCCCCAACTGGAAATCGAACCCATGACCCTTCGGTGTATGGGACAATGCTCCAACCAACTGAGCTACACTGGCCAGGGCTTTCATTATTTTTTTAGTTTTTAGTGTAGATATCTTACATAAGATATATTCCTTATTATTTGATTTTTATGCTATTATGTACTAAATTGTGTTTCATAAATTATACTTTCTATATGTCATAAGTATATAGAAATGTAATACTCTGGAATTTTTATCAAAAAAACCATAATAAATTTACTTATTATAGTTACTTGTTGTCAAGTCCTTTGCATTTTCTGTGTATATAATTATGTTTATCTGTGAATAAAGACAATTTTACTTCCTTTTAATCTTTATACTTTCCTGCCCTTTTATTGTGTGATAATAGCTAGAACTCTCAAAATAACATTGAATAGAAGTGATGATATTGGACAATCTTGTTTTCTCCCCTAATTCAGGGGAAAGTAGTAAATATGTTACCATTAAGATTGATATTAGCTGTGGGTCATATGTGTGTGTATGTGTGTATTAAAGTAGCTACCTTTTTTTGCTGGACTGGCATGTCTCAGTGAATCAACCTGTGAAGCAGGAGGTCACGGTTTGATTCCCAGTCAGTGCACATGCCTGGGCTGCGGGATGGATCCCCAATGTGGGGCGTGCAGGAGGCAGCTGATCAATGATTCTCTCTTATCCTTGATGTTTTTATCTCTCTTTACCTCTCCCTTGCTCTCTGCAATTAATAAAAATGTATTTTTTTAAAAGTTAGTTACCTTTTATTATATTAAGGAATTTCCCTTTTATTCCCAAATTGCTGAGAGGTTTTTAAAATGATAAATTTAAAGTGTTAAATTTTATTAAATACTTTTTCTGCATCTATTGAGATGACCCTAGGACTTTTCTTTTTTGTTGTTGTTAATGTGGTGAATTACTTTGGCTTATTTCTGAATGTTAAACCAACACTGTATTCCTGTAATAAAGTCCACTTGGTCATGTAACTATCCTTATTATCTATTGCTGGATTTACCTTGATAAATTATTATTATTATTATTATTATTATTTTCATCTATATTCATGAGAGGGGTTTGTCTGTAGTTCACTTTTCTCATAATGTCCATGTCAGGTGTTGGCTGTAGGGTTATGTTGGCCTCATATGATCACTTAGGTTTTTTTTTTATTATTTGCTAAAAAAATTGTGTAAGATTGGTTTTTGCTACTTTTAATCTGTCTGAGTATCTCTTTTTCCCTCTCATAAAGCTTATGAGGTAGTCATCAAAATAGGGTATGGTTGTCTTCTTTTACAGTTGAGAAAACTGAAGCTTAGAAAGTGAAGCAGGATTAGGTAGCTGATAGTTACTGATCTGATACTGAAAGCCAGTTCTGCCTCACTTCCAAGCCCATGCTGCCTAAAGCAAACGGAAAAAAATGCCCAAGTGGTCTTAAGAAATATTAGAAGTTGTTTTTTTTAAAACTTAGAAAACTTCTTTTGAGAACTTTCTTTCTGCTAGTTTAAGAATCACACTCTTGATGACAGCCTCTTAGCTGTTTGTGAGGATTGTGGCTTAAAGTAGCTAAACTTTATAATTCTCTATTGGCTCTGTCCAATGAAAGCCCATCCATTCCAAAAGTGAACAAAATCAGTTTTATTTTAATGTGGGAACAGATAGTTATGTGGAATTTCCTGGAATTCCTATTTTTCCAAATCCACCAAGTCCTGGCAAAAATTCTTTGGCTTTGTAAAAGTCAAGACATTTCGTATCTTGACTTTTTCCAGCAAATGATAGGTCAAGAGTCAGCTCATCCTATACTGACAGGTCCAAGGATACAGGAAAAAGCTTCATATTAGGAAAATAGGAGATGATTCTCAACACTTTTATCTAGTACTTTATTCCCCCCCCCCAGTTCAGTTATTCTCATCCAAAAGCTTTTCTTACAAAAAGAAAGTTTAACTTTTATTTCATATGGAAGCGTCTTTTCCATCTGTTACGTGATACAAAATACTTGATACAAAAGAGTCCAGGTTTTCAAACAGTTATTTACTAATGACTTCTCATTCTATAGGTATTTGCATTTTGTTTTTAGGATTATATTGGGAATATCTGACTCCTTTATGAGTTTTGAGCAAGTTACAGTGTTGTTTAGTCACTAATGTGCATAATGCCAATAATATTTTATTTCCTTCATATTAACGCCTCAATAAGTTTCTCTCATTTCCAGATAACTTAATTGGAAAGTCTGGTTTCTTTTGAAACAACTTCGTATTTTTAAAGTATAAAACATTATTAGTAAAACCTACAAGAGAATATTAGGGAAAGTTCTTTTTAGGAAAAAAATGTTCTGTGTATCAGGATTTTAGAGTGGAGACCTTTTTTAAAAGATGTTGTTTAATCCTCCAAGTACTAGCTCAATAGATCATCTTCTTCACAATTACTGTATTTATTGTTTTGTTAAATTATTTATTAATTATTGATGCCTCCAACAATAGAGACACAGATTTAGTTTAAAGAATAGATATTATTTTTTTGCCATGGTCACCTTAAAAATTGGAGTTAAAGTGCTGGCCTGCTGATCTTTTTCCTTTTTTTTTAGTCCTACTAGTAATAGTAGATCTTTATTCTCCTCCTATTCTATAGGTCTAATTGTTTAATGTATGGACTCTATACTTAGTAAGGTTAATTATTAGCATGAGAATTAAGGATTTTATTTTGGTTTTTATATAAAGCTAAACATGAATGTACTTGAAAATAATTATTTGTGCTGAATAATAATAAAGTTTGAGTTTTGAGCGTTCATTATATTAGTGGAATTGGAAACACTTGTTATATAAGTTGAATTAAAATTCTGAAATAAAAAAGGAAATTAATTGACTTTATTATAATGCTGTGAAAGAGGAGAAAAAGGTAAACTGTCAAAAATAAGTATTTAGAAAGGGATATTTTAACATTTATTTTCTTATGAGTATAGTGCTTTAAAAACTGTCCTAGAGAAGGCTTGCCAGTTTTTCTCATTTTTAGGGTAATATTTCTTAAAATATTTTCTGAGTAAAATAATTACCAAAATTCCAGATGTTGTTTTCCCTCTAAATGAAGTTTTCCCTTTTTTTCCTAAGTTCTCACTTCTAACGTTTAAATGATACTGTTGTTTGTAAGATCTAATAAGAGTTAATTTATACTCCTATTGTAGATGTTCTAATGTTATTACGTATTTCCTTTTCTGTATTTTACCATGGTTCAGTTACTCTATGGGAACCCGACACAGTGAAAGGGCAAAAGGGTTAGTTAAGAAGAGAAAAGAAATGAAACTGAAACTAAAAGTGGTTAAATATACACTAGTTAGTTATCAGTTACCACTTGCATATTATCCATAGTAAATTTTAAAATTTTTACTGTTTTTTCCTTGTTTCTTAGAAGCCGTGCTTGGTCTACTTTGGTCATATAATAGAGCTGAGTGTCAATTATGTGCATAACATTTCTGTTAGTATCCAGCTCATTGTATGTGTTCCAGTGGTAATAACCAATATTAATGTTAATTTTATAAAACATACAGAGCTTAATATTCTCCACATAAAGAAGTAATCTTCCCCACAATTTTTTTGTGTGCATTTTAATGGCAAAAATAAATTTATTTGTATTCTAGCTCTCTTCCACCCACATGTTGGACTTTTCTTAAGTTTTCTTGAATAAGATAGCTAAAATGAATACTACATATTGTCTGTATTGTAATTGTCTTTTGATTCCAATTACCTAGACCTTTTCTGTACAACTGAGAATCAAAAATAGCTTTCAAAAACTGAAAATTTTTAACATAAAATTTCTGTTTAATTTTTATAATATATTTTTATTTCTTTCAAGGTAACTCATGCAGTTTAAAATCAAGTAGTACTAAGACTTAAAATGAAAAATTGCAGTACTCTTTCTTATTCTTCCCCATTCTTTAGTCCTGCTCCCAAGATAGAACCACTCCTAATTATTTTCACTGTATCTTATGGTATTTATCTATATAATTTAAAATAATAATGATGCTTCTACCAGTTTTTTTGGTTTACGCAATTCCTCTATGGTAATTGAATTTAAGTCTCTTAGAATCCATCCCTCACATTCTTCTTCCATTCTCTCACTATAGTTGTGTCACAACTTTATTTTTTATGTTTGCATTCTTTGATTATAGAAACACTGTTTACTGTTGAACTAAGTAATCCCTCTCCTGCCCACACACACCCTTTGTTTAAAAGCATCCAGTGTTACTATTAAGTCCAAAGGCATTCTGATTTCTCTTTGGAAGCTTTATGGTTTTCTTTACCCTGGTGTTCACAAATTTTGTGATATTCTGCCTTGGTATATATGTCTTTTTTTTCCCTTTCACTTGTTGATATTTGATGGGTCTTTTTTATTTAGGAGGTTCATATCTTTTAATTTGGGGACATTTTCCTGTGGTTTTTGGTAATTTCCTCTTTTCCCTTTTTTTTAAAATTCTTTCTTTATAAACTTTTTATTAGTTGGACATTATCTCCTAGGTTGATATTGTATCTTCTAGGTTAATTGCCTAGTTAAAAAAATCTTTTTCTTCCAAAGTCCATCTCTAAGGCTTTTTGTTTTACTTTTCTAGTTGTTCATAACATCATCTTTCTATCCTTCTACTGTATTATAAAATTATTAATCTAGTTTTAATTTCTAAAAGGGCTTTCTTGTTCTCTGTTTCCACTTTAATATTATGCTTTTGTTTCATGTACTATCTATTCTTATCTATCTGAGATTATTGATAACACTTTTTGATATTTTTCTGTTTCTTTTCCTCCCAGTTTCTAATTTCTTGTGGCTCATTTTGGTCTTTTCTATTTCTTAGTTCTCTCAAAAGCAGAATCTAGATATTCTATCTTTGGTTAATTTGGAAGATGATTCTAGGAATTGTAATGAGAGAATAGGGACGTGAAACAGGAAGAGAGGAAAGCTATTAAAGGGTGTATTGATTGAGTTATATACTGCTGTGGGCAGTTGGGATACAATATACCAAACACCTTCGGAGAGATTGTATAGAACTGTGTTGTCCAGTACTAACCACTATGGCTATTCAAATTTAAGTTTAAATTAACTAAGTTAAATATTGATAAAATTAAAAATTCTGGTTTTAGTCACATTAACCACATTTCAAGTGTTCAATACCCACTTGTGTCTAGTGGCTACCATACTGGACAGTACAAATACGGAACCTTTCCATAGTGATTTAGACCAGTGGTCAGCAAACTGTGGCTCAGCAAACCGCGGCTCACAAGCCACATGCGGCTCTTTGGCCCCTTGAGTGTGGCTCTTCCACAAAATACCGACTAATGCGCATGGGCCATGAAGTTTCAGTCGCACTGTATGTGCGCGCCCGCACGTGGTATTCTGTGGAAGAGCCACACTCGAGGGGCCCAAGAGCCGCATGTGGTTTGCGAGCCACGGTTTGCCGACCACGGATCTAGACCATACTTCAACATTGTTTGTACCACTGAGGTGAGAGAAAGGTAAACTCTTTATCTACCAATATCTTTCCCTGATTAGTTAAAGGTTGCTCCTGGAGTTGTTAACTCCCTATCACTTCTGGCCTGCGTCTTATAGCCGCTTGGTGCGCCGGAGCCCCGCCTCTGTAGAGAGCCTCACAAGTAGGCCAGGAGCCAAATGACCAGGTTGGAGCAGAGGAGCGGACATGGCCCCCCTGGACTGGGGCTGCAGCTCGCTGGCTATTGGGCCTGCGCTTGTGCGTGCTGTGCTGTGCGGTGAGCCCAGCCGCCCACCTGCACCTCCGTGTCAGTGGGACGCGTCGCTATCACTCCGCAGGTGCGGCACCCTCAGTGGGCAGGGGTCCACCACGGGTGGCAAGCAGGGATATGCGCTTGCCGCAGTGGCAACATCTTGGCTGCAGAATTGGGGAGTTGCCAGGATGGAGTTGGGGGACAGGGGCGCGATGGCTGCAGTTGTGACGGGCTCCTGTCACTGCCAGCCTGCCAGGGTGGGCATCCCGGCGGCAGCGGGTCCCTGCCGAGCGTGGGCAGCGAGGTCTCTGGGTTTGCCTGCTTTCCCGGGCATCCCATGATGTCCCTGGTTGGCTAGGTCCTTGGGTCGCCTTGCATCCTTGCCGCGTTTGGGGACAGTGCTTGTTTTAAACACCAATTATTAAAAAGGACATTCCGCTTTCCAGTTAGATACGAGCAATACTTATGATGAAAAGTATTGTATAGTCTCATATTTTTCATTTTAATGGCAAGAATTTTTTCAAAAGATTGAACCAGCATTTCTGAATCATGATTTTGTATTAAAACTTATTGATCTAATTGGTTTGGGATGGAGATCCAGGCCTAGATTATTTTTTAATGTGCCCCCGATAATTATAATGTCTAGACAGGGTTAAGAAACACTGAATTACCAATTGATCTGTACATTTAATAAAATTATAGCACAAATTATAGCAGTCTTTTACTTTTCTTTTTTTAAAGGAGTTGATAATCTAATTTTAAAATTTACATGGAAAGACAAATAGTCAAAACAATAAAATAAGAGCATAGTTGGATTTACACCACTTGATTTCAAAATTTCTTCAAATACAGTGTGATAAGACAGACATTATGGATCAGTGTTGATGATTTCTTTTGCTGTGCAGAAGCTTCTTAGTTTGTTGTTGTCCAATTTGTTTATTTTTTCCTTTGTTTCTCTTGTCCTAGGAGATATATTGGCAAAAATATTAGAAAGAGATAGCCTTTTCAATAAATGTATTGGAACAATTGGATAATCAGTATGGAAAAAAATAAATACTGACTCTTACCTCACCAGGGGTCCTCAAACTATGGCCCGCGGGCCCCATACAAATACAAATATTGTATTTGTTCCCGTTTTGTTTTTTACTTCAAAATAAGATATGTGCAGTGTGCATAGGAATTTGTTCATAGTTTTTTTTAAACTATAGTCCGGCCCTTCAACGGTCTGAGGGACAGTGAACTGGCCCCCTGTTTAAAAAGTTTGAGGACCCCTGCCTCAGACCATGAACAAAATATAGGTTGTAGACCAAAATTAAAAACTACACCACCACCATATAAAACATCTAGAAGAAAACACTGAACATAAATAGTACAAAGCATAAAAGAAAAAATTAAACTGGATTTTATAAAAGTTAAAAAAAGTTTTTTTGAAAGTTAGCTGTAAGAAAATGAAAAGATAATCCCCTAGCATGGGAAAAATATTCATAACACCTATATCAGACCAATGACTTACTCTAGAACATTTAAAGAACTCTTATCCTATATAATAAAAAGCTAATATGCAAATCGACCCAATGGCGGAACGACCAGTTGCTATGATGCGCATTGACCACCTAGCACTGCTAGCCAGAAGCCAGACTCATGGCTGGTGAACACAGCAGCGGTGGTGGGAGCCTCTCCTACCTCTGTAGCAGTGCTAAGGATGTCTGACCGGCAGTCGGACATCCCCCGAGGCTCCTGGACTGCAAGAGAGCGGAAGCCAGGCTGAGGACCCTGCCCCCTCGAGTTCATGAATTTCGTACACCAGGCCTTTAGTTAAAATTAGGCAAAAGATTTGAAGACTGGTAGGAATATAAAATTGCATATTCTCTTGGAAAATATTTTGACAGTTTAGCATATGATTTTTAAATCCTTTCTTAGGTATTCACCAAAGAGGAATGAAGACATATGTCCACAGAAAAATCTGTTATAGCACATTAGTTCATAATAGCTCTAAATTAGAAACAATCGGAATGTTTATCATATGAGGTTATCTAAACAAATTGTGGTATATCCATTCCCATATAGAATACTGCTTACTAATAAAAAGAAATGAACTTAATACACAGAGTACACATAGTTGAATCTCAAAACATTAACAGAAACATTATGCTAAATGGAAGAAGCCATGTACAAAAGAATAAATCCTGTATACATCAATTTATATTAAATTATAGAAAATAGAAACTAACTTACAGTGTCAAAAAGCTGATCACTGGTTGTTTGGGGCTAGTGGTAGGGCAAATTGCAGAGGAGCAAGAGTAAACTTTGTGAATGAATGTTTTATATCTTAACTAGAGGACTGGTAAACAAATTCGTGCACTTGGGGCGGGGGGCATTCCTTGGCCTGGCCAGTGGGATCAGGGTGAAACTGGCTCTCTGACATCCGCCAAGGGGTCCCGGATTGCAAGAGGGCACAGGCCAGGCTGAGGGACCCCACCGGTTCACAATCAGGCCGGGGAGGGACACAAGAGGTTGGTCAGCCAGGGAGGGACCACAGGAGGGCTCCAGGGCATGTCCTGCCCATTTCGCTCAGTCCCGATGGGCTGGACCCCAGCAGCAAGCTAACCTACTGGTCGGAGCATCTGCCCCCTGGTGGTCAGTGCACGTCATAGCGAGCAGTTGAATGACCTTAGCATATCATTAGCATGTTACACTTTGGTTGAATGGCCGACGAGACACTTAGCATATTAGGCTTTTATTATATAGGGTTGTGGTGGTGGTTACACAATTGTATAATATTTGTCAAAAATTATCAAACTACACATTTTAAGTGGGTATATATAAATTTATTTTAATAAGTTTGATTTTAGAAAAAGGACCATTGGATTGCACAATTCCATGTTTTTGTCCAATAACCATATATCCTTTTTTCTTTATTTTTTAAAATACATTTCTTTATTGATTTCAGGAAGGAAGGGAGAGGGGAGAGAGAGAAACATCAATGATAGAGAGAATCATTGATTGGCTGCCTCCTGCGCGCCCCCTACTGGGGATCGAGCTCACAGACCAGGCATGTGCCCTTGACTGGAATCGAACCTGGGACCCTTCAGTCCACAGGCTGACGCTCTATCCACTGAGCCAAGCTGGCTAGGGCTATCCTTTTTTCTTTAAAGAATACTGTTTTTCTTTAAGTGTTTTGCGTTTTTTTTTGTTTGTTTTTTAGAGAGAGAGAGAGAGGAAGGTCCAGGGAGAGACATTGATGTGAGAGTGTAACACATCAATGAGCTGCACCATGCATTCCCCCCTGTCTCCTGTCCCTAGGGATGGAGCCTAAAATATGGACATGTGCCCTGACCTAGAATTGAACCAGCAACCTCTTGGTTCACGGGAGGATGCCCAACCAACGGAAGCACACCAACCAGGGCTTGTGTGTCGTTTTTATAAGTTTTAAATTATTACTTATTACTTTAATCTTACTGACATACAGTGACAGTTCAATTTGTATTATAATACAATTCTAGAATCAAAATTACATTTCTAGAAAAATTGTAACTGCGCTTTTAACTCTGTGTGTGAATTTTGTGTGTGTGAGTAGTCTTTACCATAGGAGCACCCCCCAAAAAAAACAACAACCGCCACCAACAACTGGGGAATTGTAGCTTTATTTTATATTGTGTAAAATAGAGGCAAAGACAGTTTTTAAAAAAATATATTTTATTGATTTTTTTACAGAGAGGAAGGGAGAGGGACAGAGAGTTAGAAACATCGATGCGAGAGAAACATCGATCAGCTGCCTCCTGCACACCCCCTACTGGGGAGGTGCCCGTAACCAAGGTACATGCCCTTGACCGGAATCGAACCTGGGACCCTTCAGTCCGCAGGCCGACGCTTTATCCACTGAACCAAACCAGTTAGAGCCAAAGACAGTTTTTGTTTTATGACTTCAAGTACCTGTCAGTGGTCAAACTGCCGTGTTTATGGTTGAATATAGAGTATTGACTGTGGAGAAAGTATATATATATGTAATCTTGGCTCTTTTATAAACAAAACATTTTAATCTTTAATTGCATGTTAATAAAGCATGAATGTTGACATAGCATTGAATGTGTGTTACATTAAGTGTATAGCATTGAGGGAATATTATATATAAATAATATTAAGGGGATATTATATATATAAAAAGAGGCAATATGCAAATTAGCCGGGACGGCATAACAGTCACGACCATCTCAGGTGGAGGCTGCGTGTGCAGATGGGCAGGTGAGGCAAGCCATGGACGGTGCAGGCCCGGAGATGGGGGCCTGCCCAAGCTGCCGCGGCACACCTGGAAGCAAGCCTGGAGCATACACACACGGGGGTGCGGGGGGGGTCTGCCCAAGCCACCGTGACACAGCTGGAGCAGGCCTGGAGTGGAGACGGGAGCCTGCCAGCCAGGATGCGCCAGCAGTCCCGCCTCTGCACGTAAGCTGCAGAGGAAACACCTTTTCTGACCGCTCATTGGCTAAGCTCCCTGCACACCACTCACAGTGTTCTTGGTAATTTGGGTAATAAGAATCCAAGAAGGTGATCTAGGGTTTTTCCACCTCACTCCTGGAGGAAAAAAATGAAGGTCCACTGCTGGAGGGGCTAAGAAATGTCATATCCTGCCCTAGCTGGTTTGGCTCAGTGAAT